>NC_092234.1:63091663-63441663 GCF_036320965.1 Panulirus ornatus
TCAGATTTTAATGAAAATCTGGGAATATGTGGTATTCTATATGGTGATTAAGGATATCGAGTCAAAAAACTGCATATCGTAAAATTAAGCGCTTAATTACATACTTATTATTAATTATAATTATATTAGAATACTAATTACTCGAGTAATTACACGAATTTTAAGGTTTTGATCTCACATTCTTATGCAAAAGACGTAAAAGCATTTATGCTGAAATTTTCAGGATAATCTATTTTTTCAAAAAATCAAGAAAAATCCAAGGCTATAGCCTTGGATAATATTTTGCTCCGATTTTCAACTTCTTCAGATTTTAATGAAAATCTGGGAATATATGGTATTCTATATGGTGATTAAGGATATCGAGTCAAAAGACTGCATATCGTAAAATTAAGCGCTTAATTACATACTTATTATTAATTATAATTATATTAGAATACTAATTACTCGAGTAATTACACGAATTTTAAGGTTTTGATCCACAGATTCTTATTCAAAAGACGTAAAAGCATTTATGCTGAAATTTTCAGGATAATCTATTTTTTCAAAAAATCAAGAAAAATCCAAGGCTATAGCCTTGGATAATATTTTGCTCCGATTTTCAACTTCTTCAGATTTTAATGAAAATCTGGGAATATGTGGTATTCTATATGGTGATTAAGGATATCGAGTCAAAAGACTGCATATCGTAAAATTAAGCGCTTAATTACATACTTAATATTAATTATAATTATATTAGAATACTAATTACTCGACTAATTACACGAATTTTAAGGTTTTGACCACAGATTCTTATTCAAAAGACGTAAAAGCATTTATGCTGAAATTTTCAGGATAATCTATTTTTTCAAAAAATCAAGAAAAATCCAAGGCTATAGCCTTGGATAATATTTTGCTCCGATTTTCAACTTCTTCAGATTTTAATGAAAATCTGGGAATATGTGGTATTCTATATGGTGATTAAGGATATCGAGTCAAAAGACTGCATATCGTAAAATTAAGCGCTTAATTACATACTTATTGTTAATTAAATTATATTAGAATACTAATTACTCGAGTAATTACACGAATTTTAAGGTTTTGACCTCACATTCTTATGCAAAAGACGTAAAAGCATTTATGCTGAAATTTTCAGGATAATCTATTTTTTCAAAAAATCAAGATAATATTTTGCTCCGATTTTCAACTTTCTTCAGATTTTAATGAAAATCTGGGAATATGTGGTATTCTATATGGTGATTAAAGATATCGAGTCAAAAGACTGCATATCGTAAAATTAAGCGCTTAATTACATACTTAATATTAATTATAATTATATTATAATACTAATTACTCGACTAATTACTCGAATTTTAAGGTTTGACCACAGATTCTTATTCAAAAGACGTAAAAGCATTTATGCTGAAATTTTCAGGATAATCTATTTTTTCAAAAAATCAGATTTTCAATTTTCAATTTTCAGATTTTAATGAAAATCTGGGAATATGTGGTATTCTATATGGTGATTAAGGATATCGAGTCAAAAGACTGCATATCGTAAAATTAAGCGCTTAATTACATACTTAATATTAATCATAATTATATTAGAATACTAATTACTCGACTAATTACACGAATTTTAAGGTTTTGACCACAGATTCTTATTCAAAAGACGTAAAAGCATTTATGCTGAAATTTTCAGGATAATCTATTTTTTCAAAAAATCAAGAAAAATCCAAGGCTATAGCCTGGATAATATTTTGCTCCGATTTTCAACTTCTTCAGATTTTAATGAAAATCTGGGAATATGTGGTATTCTATATGGTGATTAAAGATATCGAGTCAAAAAACTGCATTTCGTAAAATTAAGCGCTTAATTACATACTTATTATTAATTATAATTATATTAGAATACTAATTACTCGAGTAATTACACGAATTTTAAGGTTTTGACCTCACATTCTTATGCAAAAGACGTAAAAGCATTTATGCTGAAATTTTCAGGATAATCTATTTTTTCAAAAAATCAAGAAAAATCCAAGGCTATAGCCTTGGATAATATTTTGCTCAGATTTTCAACTTCTTCAGATTTTAATGAAAATCTGGGAATATGTGGTATTCTATATGGTGATTAAGGATATCGAGTCAAAAGACTGCATATCGTAAAATTAAGCGCTTAAATACATACTTAATATTAATTATAATTATATTAGAATACTAATTACTCGACTAATTACACGAATTTTAAGGTTTTGACCACAGATTCTTATTCAAAAGACGTAAAAGCATTTATGCTGAAATTTTCAGGATAATCTATTTTTTCAAAAAATCAAGAAAAATCCAAGGCTATAGCCTTGGATAATATTTTGCTCCGATTTTCAACTTCTTCAGATTTTAATGAAAATCTGGGAATATGTGGTATTCTATATGGTGATTAAAGATATCGAGTCAAAAGACTGCATTTCGTAAAATTAAGCGCTTAATTACATACTTAATATTAATTATAATTATATTAGAATACTAATTACTCGACTAATTACACGAATTTTAAGGTTTTGACCACAGATTCTTATTCAAAAGACGTAAAAGCATTTATGCTGAAATTTTCAGGATAATCTATTTTTTCAAAAAATCAAGAAAAATCCAAGGCTATAGCCTTGGATAATATTTTGCTCCGATTTTCAACTTCTTCAGATTTTAATGAAAATCTGGGAATATGTGGTATTCTATATGGTGATTAAAGATATCGAGTCAAAAAACTGCATTTCGTAAAATTAAGCGCTTAATTACATACTTATTATTAATTATAATTATATTAGAATACTAATTACTCGAGTAATTACACGAATTTTAAGGTTTTGATCTCACATTCTTATGCAAAAGACGTAAAAGCATTTATGCTGAAATTTTCAGGATAATCTATTTTTTCAAAAAATCAAGAAAAATCCAAGGCTATAGCCTTGGATAATATTTTGCTCCGATTTTCAACTTCTTCAGATTTTAATGAAAATCTGGGAATATGTGGTATTCTATATGGTGATTAAGGATATCGAGTCAAAAGACTGCATATCGTAAAATTAAGCGCTTAATTACATACTTAATATTAATTATAATTATATTAGAATACTAATTACTCGACTAATTACACGAATTTTAAGGTTTTGACCACAGATTCTTATTCAAAAGACGTAAAAGCATTTATGCTGAAATTTTCAGGATAATCTATTTTTTCAAAAAATCAAGAAAAATCCAAGGCTATAGCCTTGGATAATATTTTGCTCCGATTTTCAACTTCTTCAGATTTTAATGAAAATCTGGGAATATGTGGTATTCTATATGGTGATTAAAGATATCGAGTCAAAAAACTGCATATCGTAAAATTAAGCGCTTAATTACATACTTAATATTAATTATAATTATATTAGAATACTAATTACTCGAGTAATTACACGAATTTTAAGGTTTTGACCACAGATTCTTATTCAAAAGACGTAAAAGCATTTATGCTGAAATTTTCAGGATAATCTATTTTTTCAAAAAATCAAGAAAAATCCAAGGCTATAGCCTTGGATAATATTTTGCTCCGATTTTCAACTTCTTCAGATTTTAATGAAAATCTGGGAATATGTGGTATTCTATATGGTGATTAAGGATATCGAGTCAAAAGACTGCATATCGTAAAATTAAGCGCTTAATTACATACTTAATATTAATTATAATTATATTAGAATACTAATTACTCGACTAATTACACGAATTTTAAGGTTTTGACCACAGATTCTTATTCAAAAGACGTAAAAGCATTTATGCTGAAATTTTCAGGATAATCTATTTTTTCAAAAAATCAAGAAAAATCCAAGGCTATAGCCTTGGATAATATTTTGCTCCGATTTTCAACTTCTTCAGATTTTAATGAAAATCTGGGAATATGTGGTATTCTATATGGTGATTAAAGATATCGAGTCAAAAAACTGCATTTCGTAAAATTAAGCGCTTAATTACATACTTATTATTAATTATAATTATATTAGAATACTAATTACTCGAGTAATTACACGAATTTTAAGGTTTTGACCTCACATTCTTATGCAAAAGACGTAAAAGCATTTATGCTGAAATTTTCAGGATAATCTATTTTTTCAAAAAATCAAGAAAAATCCAAGGCTATAGCCTTGGATAATATTTTGCTCCGATTTTCAACTTCTTCAGATTTTAATGAAAATCTGGGAATATGTGGTATTCTATATGGTGATTAAGGATATCGAGTCAAAAGACTGCATATCGTAAAATTAAGCGCTTAATTACATACTTAATATTAATTATAATTATATTAGAATACTAATTACTCGACTAATTACACGAATTTTAAGGTTTTGACCACAGATTCTTATTCAAAAGACGTAAAAGCATTTATGCTGAAATTTTCAGGATAATCTATTTTTTCAAAAAATCAAGAAAAATCCAAGGCTATAGCCTTGGATAATATTTTGCTCCGATTTTCAACTTCTTCAGATTTTAATGAAAATCTGGGAATATGTGGTATTCTATATGGTGATTAAAGATATCGAGTCAAAAAACTGCATTTCGTAAAATTAAGCGCTTAATTACATACTTATTATTAATTATAATTATATTAGAATACTAATTACTCGAGTAATTACACGAATTTTAAGGTTTTGATCTCACATTCTTATGCAAAAGACGTAAAAGCATTTATGCTGAAATTTTCAGGATAATCTATTTTTTCAAAAAATCAAGAAAAATCCAAGGCTATAGCCTTGGATAATATTTTGCTCCGATTTTCAACTTCTTCAGATTTTAATGAAAATCTGGGAATATGTGGTATTCTATATGGTGATTAAGGATATCGAGTCAAAAGACTGCATATCGTAAAATTAAGCGCTTAATTACATACTTAATATTAATCATAATTATATTAGAATACTAATTACTCGACTAATTACACGAATTTTAAGGTTTTGACCACAGATTCTTATTCAAAAGACGTAAAAGCATTTATGCTGAAATTTTCAGGATAATCTATTTTTTCAAAAAATCAAGAAAAATCCAAGGCTATAGCCTTGGATAATATTTTGCTCCGATTTTCAACTTCTTCAGATTTTAATGAAAATCTGGGAATATGTGGTATTCTATATGGTGATTAAAGATATCGAGTCAAAAAACTGCATTTCGTAAAATTAAGCGCTTAATTACATACTTATTATTAATTATAATTATATTAGAATACTAATTACTCGAGTAATTACACGAATTTTAAGGTTTTGATCTCACATTCTTATGCAAAAGACGTAAAAGCATTTATGCTGAAATTTTCAGGATAATCTATTTTTTCAAAAAATCAAGAAAAATCCAAGGCTATAGCCTTGGATAATATTTTGCTCCGATTTTCAACTTCTTCAGATTTTAATGAAAATCTGGGAATATGTGGTATTCTATATGGTGATTAAGGATATCGAGTCAAAAGACTGCATATCGTAAAATTAAGCGCTTAATTACATACTTAATATTAATTATAATTATATTAGAATACTAATTACTCGACTAATTACACGAATTTTAAGGTTTTGACCACAGATTCTTATTCAAAAGACGTAAAAGCATTTATGCTGAAATTTTCAGGATAATCTATTTTTTCAAAAAATCAAGAAAAATCCAAGGCTATAGCCTTGGATAATATTTTGCTCCGATTTTCAACTTCTTCAGATTTTAATGAAAATCTGGGAATATGTGGTATTCTATATGGTGATTAAGGATATCGAGTCAAAAGACTGCATTTCGTAAAATTAAGCGCTTAATTACATACTTATATTAATTATAATTATATTAGAATACTAATTACTCGACTAATTACACGAATTTTAAGGTTTTGACCACAGATTCTTATTCAAAAGACGTAAAAGCATTTATGCTGAAATTTTCAGGATAATCTATTTTTTCAAAAAATCAAGAAAAATCAAAGGCTATAGCCTTGGATAATATTTTGCTCCGATTTTCAACTTCTTCAGATTTTAATGAAAATCTGGGAATATGTGGTATTCTATATGGTGATTAAAGATATCGAGTCAAAAAACTGCATTTCGTAAAATTAAGCGCTTAATTACATACTTATTAATTATAATTATATTAGAATACTAATTACTCGAGTAATTACACGAATTTTAAGGTTTTGATCTCACATTCTTATGCAAAAGACGTAAAAGCATTTATGCTGAAATTTTCAGGATAATCTATTTTTTCAAAAAATCAAGAAAAATCCAAGGCTATAGCCTTGGATAATATTTTGCTCCGATTTTCAACTTCTTCAGATTTTAATGAAAATCTGGGAATATGTGGTATTCTATATGGTGATTAAGGATATCGAGTCAAAAGACTGCATATCGTAAAATTAAGCGCTTAATTACATACTTAATATTAATCATAATTATATTAGAATACTAATTACTCGACTAATTACACGAATTTTAAGGTTTTGACCACAGATTCTTATTCAAAAGACGTAAAAGCATTTATGCTGAAATTTTCAGGATAATCTATTTTTTCAAAAAATCAAGAATGGATAATATTTTGCTCCGATTTTCAACTTCTTCAGATTTTAATGAAAATCTGGGAATATGTGGTATTCTATATGGTGATTAAAGATATCGAGTCAAAAAACTGCATTTCGTAAAATTAAGCGCTTAATTACATACTTATTATTAATTATAATTATATTAGAATACTAATTACTCGAGTAATTACACGAATTTTAAGGTTTTGATCTCACATTCTTATGCAAAAGACGTAAAAGCATTTATGCTGAAATTTTCAGGATAATCTATTTTTTCAAAAAATCAAGAAAAATCAAAGGCTATAGCCTTGGATAATATTTTGCTCCGATTTTCAACTTCTTCAGATTTTAATGAAAATCTGGGAATATGTGGTATTCTATATGGTGATTAAAGATATCGAGTCAAAAAACTGCATTTCGTAAAATTAAGCGCTTAATTACATACTTATTGTTAATTAAAATTATATTAGAATACTAATTACTCGAGTAATTACACGAATTTTAAGGTTTTGACCTCACATTCTTATGCAAAAGACGTAAAAGCATTTATGCTGAAATTTTCAGGATAATCTATTTTTTCAAAAAATCAAGAAAAATCCAAGGGTATAGCCTTGGATAATATTTTGCTCCGATTTTCAACTTCTTCAGATTTTAATGAAAATCTGGGAATATGTGGTATTCTATATGGTGATTAAGGATATCGAGTCAAAAGACTGCATATCGTAAAATTAAGCGCTTAATTACATACTTAATATTAATCATAATTATATTAGAATACTAATTACTCGACTATTTAAACGAATTGTAAGGTTTTGACCACAGATTCTTTTTCAAAAGACGTAAAAGCATTTATGCTGAAATTTTCAGGATAATCTATTTTTTCAATAAATCAAGAAAAATTCAAGGCTATAGCCTGGGATAATATTTTGCTCCGATATTCAACTTCTTCAGATTTTAATGAAAATCTGGGAATATGTGGTATTCTATATGGTGATTAAAGATATCGAGTCAAAAAACTGCATATCGTAAAATTAAGCGCTTAATTACATACTTAATATGGGAATATGTGGTTTTCTATATGGTGTTTAAGGATATCGAGTCAAAAGACTGCATTTCGTAAAATCAAGCGCTTATTTACATATTAATTATAATCATATTAATATCCTAATTAATCGATTAATTACACGAATTTTAAGTTTTTCGCCACATATTCTTATTCAACTGACGTAAAAGCATCTATGCTGAAATTTTTCAAAAAAAATCAAGAAAAATCCAAGGCCTTCGATATTTTGCTTAGATTTTCAACTTCTGCAGATGTTAATAAAAATCTGAGAATATGTGGTATTCTATATGGTGATTAAGGATATCGAGTCAAAAGACTGAAATTCGTAAAATTAAGCGCTTAATTACATACTTGATATTAATTATGATTATATTAATAAGCTAATTACTCGACTAATTACACGAATTTCAAGGTTTTGACCACAGATTCCTATTCAGACGTAAAAGCATCCATCCTGAAATTTCCAGGAAAATCTATTTTTTCAAAAAAATCAAGAAAAATCCAAGGCTTGGATGATATTGTGCTCAGATTTTCAACTTCAGATTTTAATGAAAATCTGGGAATATGTGGTATTCTACGTGATGATTAAGGATATCGAGTCAAAAGACTGCATCTAAATAAGCAAAGCCTCGCTAAAAGCATCAACAAAGCCCCTCCTAACATGGATCATAACAGCACAGGCCTGGGTAAACACAGCCCCAAACAGTGAAACCAACAGCATGGAAGTGACATTACAGGGTTAATATATGCCCCCTTCTCTGTCTCTCTCTCTCTCTCTCTCTCTCTCTCTCTCTCTCTCTCTCTCTCTCTCTCTCTCTCACACACACACACACACACACACACATACACACGATACTAGTAACATATAACCCGTTTATGATGACGAGAACACTGAAAATGAAACATAACTTGAGAAAAAATAAATAAAATCATGCAGAAATGATGAGTATATATATCCCATAACAAGGCAGCCAACGTGAGGGTGATTGCTATGATAAAGCTCTGGGAGTCTTTTACACTTGGATGAAATTAGTAGGTGACAAGCGTTCGAGCCCTCTCCTAATCCCTTATTTCCCTGGGATGAATGAGATCAATGTTACGAGAGAAGAATAGGAGCAGAGTTCAGGAATTACCTGACGAAGGAGTTACCTGACGAAGGAGGACGTACCTGACGGAGGGCGAGGGCGATGGCCCACACGGCGTCGTAGGTCTGGGTGACGTACTCCGTCAGGGGCTGGCCCGTCCGGGAGAACTCCTGCAGGAACTGGTTGTTGGTCTGTCCAGGGGGTGGGGGAGGGGAGGGAGTGGAGGGAGGCGTGCCGGCACAGGGCAGGGAGCAGGCGTGGGCCGCAGAGAGAGAGAGAGAGAGAGAGAGAGAGAGAGAGAGAGAGAGAGAGAGAGAGAGAGAGAGAGACATCCGCTAGTTCCACACTTAATATCAAAGGAAGACAGACAAAATGAAATGGGAAAATATGCATAAATATACGTAAACACACACACACACACACACACACACACACACACACACACACACACACACACAAACAAACACATACGCACACGTCTACATAAATCCATACAGACATACGTCGGGAGCGCCAAAGGCTAAGACGACACTTCATGGCTAAATTGCCAGCGGTGGAGACGCGCAACACTGGATAACAACCGCTGATCTGATGGTTGAGGTATGAGGTCCCACTCTGACCCAGGGTTGGGCTCCTCTTATGGAGAGTCAGGCCCACTCTGACCCAGGGTTGGGCCCCTCTTATGGAGAGTCAGGCCCACTCTGACTCAGGGGTGGGCCCCTCTCATGGAGAGTCAGGCCCACCCTGACCCAGGGGTGGGCCCTTTCATGGCGAGTCAGACCCACTCTGACCCAGGGGTGGGACCCCTCTCATGGAGAGTCAGGTCCACTCTGACCCAGTCAGTAGTGGGGCCGCCTCTCATGGAGAGTCAAGTCCACTCTGACCCAGTCAGTAGTGGGGCCGCCTCTCATGGCTTCCCTCTATCTTGGCCCCCGAGTTCCCATAACTTTTCCCAGGACAGTAGAGCACACATCACCAGAGGCGCCCTACCCACTGAGGACACCAGTAACCAACGGAGGAGGTGCCTTGAAGCTCAGGCCACCGGGCACCACCACTGTTGATTCCAAGGTGGGTAAACCACTTGCTAAGCATAGCTCGAGCCATGTCTACTACACCTGCAGATGACGCCAGACCCAGGAAGGACAGAGTATATATATACGTAAGGGCTGGAACCTGACACGAACATCTGACCACACTAGGACAGTACTGAGATGAATGACGACCGAAACTGAAGTAAATGAATGAAATGTAACATCATTTACGTAAATGACGACTGAAACTGAAGTAAATGAATGAAATGTAACATCATTTACGTAAATGACGACTGAAACTGAAGTAAATGAATGAAATGTAACAGCATTTACGTAAATGACGACTGAAACTAAAGTAAACGAATGAAATGTAACATCATTTACGTAAATGACGACTGAAACTGAAGTAAACGAATGAAATGTAACATCATTTACGTAAATGACGACCGAAACTGAAGAAAATGAATAAACTGTCACAGCATTTACGTGAATGACGACTGAAACTGTAGCAAAACAAGCGCTTCGTACTGAACAGTGAAGATGGAAACAAACTACGAGAATCTAACTATGAAGGAGACCAGAGGATGAACACAATGCCTCACGTATCCATCCAGGGGAATCCGAAGGGAGACAAACACGGGCCTCGGTCAATGTGAAAATTGCCTGGCTGTCCATGGACGAGATGGTCATGAGGTATGCTCGACCTAAGATGTGGTCCTAGTAACGGGCCGGCCTTTGGCCTGTGACAGCTCCTCCTCCGGGCCTACGGAGGACAAAGACCCCTCCCCTCCCCCCTGCAGTGATCACGAGATCACCACCAAGAGTTAGGCAGGTGCCTGTGAGCCGTCTACCCCCCGCTCAGGGTTCGAACCCTCTCGGGCCCGCGGAACTAACTCTCTACACGATAAAAGCGAACCACACACACACACACACACACACACACACACACAAATATAACAAACATATCTCTCTCTCTCTCTCTCTCTCTCTCTCTCTCTCTCTCTCTCTCTCTCTCTCTCTCTCTCTCTCTCTCTCTCTCTCTCTCTCTCTCTCTCTCTCTCTCTCTCTCTCTCTCTCTCTCTCTCTGTGCAAACAATAGTCAGGTAAACAAAGCCACCAGACGTTGCGACCCTCGGATATGATGACATATCAACAAAGCAACAAACACTTATGTTTTGAATCAGAGGCCAAATAAAGACACTATATATATATGACATGGCCTTGATTAGGGATTCCGTTGCCCGTGCTGTCTTGGCTAACATGAAAAGAAGGAAGTGTATTCCAATTGTACGTTTTGAAGAACTTGTGAAAAATACTGAGGGAAAGATAATGACTTCTACGCGGCATTAATGGACGCAGGGCAAGAGTATGAGTAGGCTGACAGAGTTACACTGGGGGAAAGTTCTTAGTATTATACATGAAGTTAATGAAGAGCTTTTCAATGTAGTGAGGATTTCCCGCGGGGAGAGTCAGGCATGTGTGTAATTAGAGAGGAAGGGAGGGTGAGTGAGTGGCTCCCGGGAAAGTTGGATCTGCGTCAAAAGTGTTGTCGTTTTCTTTTTTTTCTGTTGTAGCTTAGACGACACGAGCATCTGGATGCCTTAATCAACGCCAGCTCATTAACTATATATATATATATATATATATATATATATATATATATATATACATATATATATTGGAAAGGATCACAATTTAACGCTTGATCAAGTATATTCCTACGAGTCCACGGGGAAATGAAACACGATAAGTTCGCATGTTGGAAAGGGTCACAATTTAGGGACCTTATCGTGTTTTATTTCCCCATGGACTTGTAGGAATATATATATATATATATATATATATATATATATATATATATATATATATATATATATATATATTCTTCTTGATTGCCATTTCCCGTGTTAGCGAGGTAGTGCCAGGAACAAACGAAGGCAACATCTGCTCACATCCATTCACTAGCTGTCGTGTGCAATGTATCAAAACCAGAGCTCCCACAACCCGGCCCTACAGAGCTTTCCATGGTTTAGCCTGAGTTTAGCCTGGACGTTTCACATGTCCTGGTTTAGTACATTGACAGCACGTCGACCCCAGTATACCACATCGTTCCAATTCACTCTATCCGGATATATATATATATATATATATATATATATATATATATATATATATATATATATATATATATATATATATATATATATATATCCTAGCCTTTGCCAAGTAACCATTTTCTCGACCAACCTCAGTGGAAGGATGAACCTTACCACTACACCGTGGATTTTTAATCTGATCATGGACGGGGTGGCGAGGAAGATTAATAGAAGGGTCTAGAAGGAAGGATAGGTTTGCTTGATGCTGGTAATAAGAAGGAGTGAGAGAGTGAATGAGAGATGAATCATTTGCTGTTTGCAGGAATTACGGTTGTGGTCTTCAGAAACGAAACAGTTTAGGGAAGTGTAAAGCGAAGAAGTTTAAAGTAAATGTCACAAGAGGTGCACTATGGGAAATGAGACAAGATTGTCTGAGTATTAGTTTAAAGTATGTTGAACCTACTGGAAAGGGACTATTTTCAGGTTTAATTATGATTTAATCATCCGTGTTCGTTACTAATCTCTTTGAGCTTTTTACGAGGTACTTTCTTAGACAACAGGCACTTCTTTATTTCATCGTCCCAACCCCTTCGCTTTACTTTAGAAAATGACTGCGCTTATGTTCCTTTATCTGCTTTGAAAGTTTCACTGAAGCTTTCCCAAGCTACATCCATATCGTTTTCATTGACCGTAATATTTGCAAGATTAACATCTAGCGTTTTTTTCACGACTTTCATGCTGTTTTGAATGTAACAAAAAAAAAAGAATTGTTGGTAATCGCTTGTGCCAAACTTTTCTCCCACTCTAACGTTAATAGCGATATTCTCACTTGTAGTTAGAACTAGATCTAATACATTCTCGCCGCCAGTAGGTTTATCAACTCATTGGATTAGTGTGCTATCAGGCAAACCCAGAATCGTAATCATCACAATTTCCTGCTAACTTGTCATAAAAACATTTCTCGTACCTCCGGCGTCTTTGCAGGGGTCAATAATCTATTCTTACTGTAATTTTCTTAAGTTTATCTTTAATTTCCACAAAAGTGAAGTCGACATTTTTCATTACGGGAGCCACACACAACCGAGTACTTAGTCTCCTTTATCATTATCAAACAGTGTTCTCTGGAATTATGTATTTGGTAAGGAAACATATTTTTAAAGATAACAATGATAATGACAATAATCATGATAATGATAAATGATGATGATAATGATTAATGATAATAGTAATAATGGATGATGATAATAATAAATATTGTTATCATTATCATTATTATTAGTTGTGTGTTACGGTGTGAGTTCTGCGTTCGTGTATATACATGTGTACCATGTCTTTACTCGTATCGACGTGTTCACACACACACATACACACACACACACCCTGGCATAAGCGAGGTAACCTTTTATCGACCGAGGGGAGGATGAACAGCTGTGTTGGGTGTAGGCCGAATTACGCTCTCAGGATTTGAATCCATGTTAGCACGTCCATCTTATGATAAGGATTTGCTTACTGATGACCAGTGACATTAACTGCTGCAGTGTGTGTGTGTGTGTGTATGTGTGTGTGTGATAACTATTTGTGTATTACGGGAAGAGTCTTACACTTACGTTGCCCCGTCTTTTGTCCTTGTATACGTGCAATGTCTTTCCTCCTATTTTACACACACACACACACACACACACACACACACACACACACACATACACACACACACACACACACACAAACACACACACACACACACACACACACACACATATCCTAGAATGATTGATAGTGTGCGTGATGAGCGATTGTAAGCATAATGGTGAACAGATAAACAGAACAGCTAGAGAACATGAACATGATAGTGAGTGATATCAAAAATGGTGTTGATTGAGTGACTGACACTGAACCCGGCGGTGGGTGGTGATAGACATGATAAGTGATAGTGAATATGTTGATGAGTGATAGTAATGATGACGGTGACTGATAGCATGATGGTGAGTGTTGATGAACATAATGGTGAGTGGTTGTGAAGATGACGGTGAATGATAGTATGGTGAGGCGTGATGGTGAACATGATGGGAAGCAGGTAAACAGAATAGTGAATCATGGTGTATGTGATGGTGAGTGGCAGTAAACATGGTGATAATGGATGTTAATTATGATTGTGAACATGATGGGGGGAGAGTGATGGTGAGCACAATGGTGAGTGAGGATCTCGGTAGTAACTGATGGTGAGTGATATCAAATTTGTGATTTTTTTTTTCTTTTTTTAATATTTCTCGACTGTCAAAGGTCATCGAAAAAGCACTTTTTAGTTTGGATATTAATTTGCTATGTATCACCCAACGTTATTGAAGTTTAGCATAACAGTGTCTTTCCACATACCATTTTCAGTTTTCTTTAAAGGTCAAAGGTCGCTAAGTACACACACACACACACACACACACACACACACACACACACACACACACACACACACACACACACACACACACACACACACACACACACACACACCATTTTTTCCATTAGATTATTATGAAATTCATCACAAACTATTTTTCAGCAGCAATCAGGCTATGAAGGGAGTGCATTTCTTCGGTCGTGAAGATGTAGATTTTTTTTTTCTCGTTAAAGAATCACATTATGTACTGCAGAGGTTAAGAAAAAACGTGTAAAAAGTTAATATATATATATATATATATATATATATATATATATATATATATATATATATATATATATATATATATATTATACTTAACCGCTGTCTCCCGCGTTAGCGAGGTAGCGCAAGGAAACAGACGAAAGAATGGCCCAACCCACCCAAATACACATGTATATACATATACACCCGCACACTCACATATACATGCCTATACATTTTAATGTATGCATACATATACATACACCGACATATACATATATACACATGTACATATTCATACTTGATACCTTTATCCATTCTCGTCGCTACCCCACCATAAATGAAAAACAGTGTGATAGCTCTAGGAAAAGACAACAAAGGCCACGTTCGTTCTCATTGTCTCTAGCTGTCACGTGTAATGCACCAAAACCACAGCTCCCTTTCCACCTCCAGGCCCCACAAAACTCCATGATTTACCCTAGACGCTTCACATGCCCTCGTTCAGTCTATTGATAGCACATCGACCTCCAATTCGGTCTCCCACTTCTCCTCCTTCCCTCCACCTCTGACACATATATTCTCTTTGTCAATCTTTCCTCACTCATTCTCTCCATGCGACCAAACCATTTCAATACACCCTCTTCTGCTCTCTCAACCACACTCTTCTTATTGCAATACATCTCTCTTACCCTTTCATTATATACTCGATCAAACCACCTCACACCACATACTGTCCTCAGACATTTCATTTCCAACATATCCACCCTCTTCCACACGACCCTGTCTATAGCCCATTCCTCGTAACCATATAACATTGTTGGAACCACTAATCCTTGAAACATACCCATTTTTGCTCTCCGAGATAACAGTCTTGTCTTCCACACATTCTTCAACGCTCCCAAAACCTCCACACACACACGCACACACCCCGAGATTCACTTCCGCTTCCATGGTTCCATCCGCTGCTAAATCCACTCCCAGATATCTAAAACACTTCACTTCCTACAGTTTTTCTGTATTCATACTTACCTCCCTGTTAACTTGTCCCTCAACCCTACTGAACCTAATTACCTTGCTCTTATTCACATTTACTCTCAGCTTTCTTCTTTCACACACTTTACCAAACTCAGTCACAAACTTCAGCAGTTTCTCACCCGAATCAGCCACCAGTGCTGTATCATCAGCGAACAACAACTGACTCACTTCCCAAGCCCTCTCATCCACAACAAACTGCATACTTGCCCCCCAAAACTCATGCATTCACCCCCCCCCCCCCCCCCCACCGAACAACCTCATCCATAAACAAATTAAAGAAACTTGGGGACATCACGCAACCCTGCCGCAAACCGACATTCACTGAGAACCAATCACTTTCCTTTCTTCCCACTCGTACACATGACGTACATCCTTGATAAAAGTTTTTCACTGCTTCTAGCAACTTACCTCCTACCATGCATCTCTATCAAGTCTATCATATGCCTTCTCCAGATCCAAATCCATTTATTTTTCTAAGTATTTCTCACATACATTCTTCAAAGCAAACACCTGATCCACACATCCTCTACCACTTTTGAAACCACACTGCTCTTCTCCAGTCTGATGCTCGTACATTCCTTTATCCTCTCAGTCAATACCCTCCCATATAATTTCCCAGGAATGCTCAACAAACATATACCTCTGTAATTTGAACACTCACCTTTATCTCCTTTGCCTTTGTACAATGGCACTAAGCATGCATTCTGCTAATCCTCAGGCACTTCACCATGAACCATACATACATTGAATATCCTTACCAACCAGTCAACAACATAGTCACCCCCTTTTTTGATAAATTCCACTGCAATACCATCCAAACCCGTCGCCTTGCCGGCTTTCATCTTCCGCAAAGCTTTACTACCTCTTCTCTGTTTACCAAACCATTCTCCCTGACCCTCTCACTTCGCTCACCACCTCGACCGAAACACCCTATATCTGCCACTCTATCATCAAACACATTCAACAAACCTTCAAAATACTCACTCCATCTCCTCACTTCACCACTACTTGTTATCACCTCCCCATTAGCCCCTTCACCGATGTTCCCATTTGTTCTCTTGTCTTACGCAATTTACCTCCTTCCAAAACATCTTTATATTCTCCCTAGAATTAATGATACTCTCACCCCAACTCTCATATGCCCTCTTTTTCACCTCTCGCACCTTTCTCTCGACCTCCTGCCTCTTTACCTTATACATCTCCCAGTCAACATATGACACAATAATCATCATAGTTCGGAATAATAGAGACGGAGCAGTTGCCGGACTGGGGGTTTAGCACACAGTAAAGTCTGGAAATGCAAGCTAGTTTTATTAATAATATACAGTCATCCGATGGACAGCACTTTTATACTAACATAATCATCCATTTGGAAGAAAAATAATACAAAATGAATTATTCTACTGTTTCCCTTATTTTACCAATGCGTTTGATTAAACATAAGGAATCTTCTGTATTTGTAGACTGATTACATTTGTAATGGAATAATCTGTGTTAATCTAGCTTTATGAATCACGAAAAGAATGGAATGAAAAAAAATTGTTCCTTTGAAGAACTGCAGTGAAAAATGAATAAGGGAAGGAGTTGATGTTTACATTACGAGGATATAAAGTAATCGAACACTGTAATAAAACAAAACACTAGTTGAAGTTACATTCTTAATGTAAGTAGATGAACTACTGCTGTAGTTGGGTGGAGTATACTAATATGTAGATGGTAGACGCGGGTCTGACTGCTTCGTAGTCGGTACCGCAGTAGTGTGGAGTACAGTACGGTATCTGCATACGTGGAGTGGAGGATGATTCCCTTCTCTAATACAGTACAGTTCAGTGTTGATTTTGTATCGAGGACCTGATGCAGTGCATAAAGTTAATAGCTGGACGAATGCATCCCTTGATTGGAGTCACTATCAGAGTAGAATTTAAATATATTATCCCAACACCATATCAACATTTTTTTTTTTTTTTCTGAAGCCTCATTATCAAACTTCTGTATAATTGCTACTTTCCTGGGAAGAGTAAGTATAATATGCTAACGTTTAGCAGGACTGAACTCTTCATGAGGGGACGATATCCTCTTGGAATCCATAGTGAGGACTCATGTTTGAATAAGAAAGGTCACGAGCAAAAAATCTGTATATTCAGCTGAACAAAGGAGGCTCACCCAGAGAGTATACCGTGCCTAACAGAGGCTCGGTGGTAGATACCATACTTAATACCGGCTCCACAGTTGAATCCACGAACATACCGTGTATTTTAAAAGCAACACGGCTGACCCCGCCTGATGGAGGCGGCTCCACGGTTAGCCGAAATGATACAGAACCAGTCGATTATTCAATAATATTCTTTGTGGATGCATTTTTCATTGTCAGCCGTGACCACAAGGGCAACTGAGGCCCTAATCTAGCCCATCTATGGTGAAATAGCATTTCAGTAGTTCATACAATTTTATGTAAAGTGTAATTTTTCTGTACATGTGGCACGTACAGAAAATCCCTGCCACGTGACCCTGTTACAACAGTCACTGCGTCAGTTGCGTGCCCACGCCGTCCGCCCACGGCTGAACTAACTATGCAGTCTCTTCCTCGATTACACAATAACATTAATTCTTCTCCTACATATCATTTCATTACATCTAGCACTGCTGTAAACTACATGAACCATAAGCGTAAAGTTGGGTGAGTGTTACACAAGGGCAGATCTCGGCTTATGTCATCGTCAAGCAAGAACATTCTCATTTTCTTCTCTCTAGCTTAGTTTCTTGGTCTTGATTATTGTTTCAAATATTATTCTATTTACAATTTGTTGTAAACACTATTTACTAAAACGAGCCGTCACTTTATTCGCGTTTCTACGCTGTTAGAATGACCGACCCGCGTCTAAACTTGTGAGGAAGCAATCTCTTTTGGATTATACAGCAGCTTTCGCTTAGTTTTTGATTAATAATTATTTATGGTCTTATTACAGTTTGCATTAAGTTACGTTAGCCATAAATGTAGCGTGAAGTAGAATATACAAAAGGGAAATGAGGAAAGGAATTTGGATGTAATACTGTCTGGACGAACAAAATCCTTGGATTCATAGGCAGGACTTTCGACTTAAAATTCCGGGAAATCATTCCCACCTCACTGGTGCGCCCTATCTTGAATATTGTGTTCGGTTTTGTTCTCCCTACTTGAGAAAAGACATAGGCGGAATGGATAGAGTCCAGTGGCGACCTACCAAGATGATTCCCGGCCTGAGGTAAAAATTCTATGAGGGTCGAATAAACGAATTAAATCTATTTAGCTTAGAAAAGAGACGGTTAAGAGGTGATCTAATACAGGTACTCACAATTGATAAAGGGTTCGATCATCTTGATCTAACGAGTGTCTCCCACCAGGTGAGGTGTACCAGGCGTGGGCCACGGATGGGGACCTGGGACTGACGTGCCCCCTTGGAGGTGGATCAGCCCGGCGGTGCCCGTGCGCTTCCGTCACCTACCAACTGTTCGCAGCTCCAGGCGACCATCGCTTCTCCCTACACCAGGATACAGGCGTCCTCACCAGGAACACCAGCGGCGCAGCACTCCTCCCGGGCCAGACCTACACCTACAAGCTCATGGTGCAGAGTAAGTGATGCTAACTGGTGGTGCAGAGAAAATGGCCCGGGGTAACAGCTTATGATGCAGGATGTATGGCTTTTTGACGGGTCAGTGTGTACAATAAGTGACTTGATGGTGCAAGCGGCACGGTAAGTGCCTTGATAAGTAACAAAGTTTACAGTAAGTGGCTTGATGCTGGTTCATGGTGCAGGGTGAATGGGGGAGAATAACTTGGTGCTGAATGATGGTGCACTGTTTTTATGTACGTGTGTGTGTGTGTGTGATTACTATTGTGATTATGATTTGTGTACTATGGGGAGTTATACACTCGTGTTCATTCATCGTACAGGGAGGATGACCACTGGGTTGAGTGCAGGTCGACTGCGGCGCTCTGGATTCGAACCCACGCTGGCCCGACCCTAGGCGAGCTCGTGGCGTAACGCTAACCACTGCAAACATGAAGGCTTGTATGTGTGTGTGTGTGTCTACATAATGAAGTATATCATTACCATAGTAACTTGCTTCCCCTGCTCTCCCAGGTCTCCCCGTGAGAGAGAGGATCCAGGACCTGCAGTACGACATCCTGGACCTGAAGGTGTACATCAGCCCTGACTACGTGAAGATCATCCCCTGGACCTGACCCGAGTCTGAGGGCGAGGAAGCCGAACTCGCCCTCCACGGCCTCATCTGAGGCCGTGATGCTATAACGGTGGAATGGTGTCCTCAAGTGTGGCCGCAGGACGACTGAGAGGTCCCACCCTCAGCCCATGTCCTGCTGCGGTATATTCCCTGAAGAAGCCCTAGACGCAATACATGTCATTCCCGTTCACAGATCCAGTCAGTCAGTAGGCGTTCCATGAAGTCTAATATAGGCAGATACTGAAGGAATAAAATGATAGGTTTCCTCTGAGGCTGAGAGACTATTTTAATAATTATTTTTTGATAGACATCATAGGTGTTTTGATAGTGAACCTCATCGCTCCTCCTGGATTCAAACCTGATATACAGCCTCTCTAAATACACCTGTAAGTAGTGTATCCGGACACTGTTTTCATGTACCCTTCCTGGACGTAGTGTATTAGTGTGTACGTAGCCAGACAAGGGAGCTTGGCCACTGTTCCCCAATATTTCCAAAGTTCTTTGTATAAATGAGGCAAATCAGTATTTAACAGCGTATATTGTAAGAAGTTAAACATACCACAGCACATCAGGTTATATCCTTTATTTTCAAGTTATGATACAAAGATATATAGATCTTGCAGCAGGGTACCTCTGGCGGAATAATTAGCATGTAACCAAATCCAAACCAACTCTTGATTCACATGCCATTGTTCGTTAAAATTGATCATTTGTTTGTCTTCAGTTGTTGAAATTTTCTGTTGCTCATTTTTGGTTTTTCCACCTTCGATCTTTGGTGTGGTGTCTTGTGAGCTGCCATGGCTGCAAGAGATAAGTCGGTTACCATGGGTAGCAGGGATACAACAAATGGTTGAACTATACAGCTAAAATGAAGCAAAATTTCCTGATTTGAGTATAATAATTCATAGCCGTGTGTGTTTTTGGGGAGGGGAATGTTGACACAACCCCCAGGTCATTTAATGGCTCAGTTTATCATCCTTTAATACTATTACCTGAGCATGGCTGTTGTTAGACATCCTTCCTGGCCACAGATTATTAGTCTTAGAGTGTAAATACCTCCTCCTTGAGCACTGTGTCTAAGGACGGTAATACAGTGTCCCTCAACGCCCGACCCAAACCTCAGCGTCCCCCATCCAAATCACAAATGCCGTCTCAGCCAACCTACATAATGTCCTCCGCATCATATTGGAATGTGAATCTCTACTGATATCGCTCTGAGGACCACATCTGAGGCTCAGGTTTCATGAAGATAATCCTCGGCGACGAGGTAATGACCTGGTGGGTAACAGGGGAGCCTGTACCCAAAGCCTTCTAGATGTGGTGGGTTGGTACACTGACACATACGTCCCTCACAACAACACATGGTGTACAAGGATGTAGGAATAGGGAAGTAGATCGGGTTGAGTGAACGCGCGCAAGACTAGTGATTCATTACGACCGTAAATGTGAAAAGTTAGAAAGTTTTCACCTTGAAGAGGCGATCATATTGAAATGGAGAACACGTGAAGAACAGATCAAAGGTTCTATTGACCCAAGTTCGAAGAGAAGACCAAAATTTTGAACGGACTTAAGCTTGAAGAACAGGCAAGGTTTGCATTAACATAAACGAAAGTATGTATTTTCATTTAAGTTTGAAGGATGACTAGAATGCGCATCCAAAGTGAAGCAAAGGCATGTTATTACTCCATTTCTAATATGGGAAGAAATCTTTAAAAAGTAAATTGTCCCAAAGGGAAAGAAACAGTTATTAAAACGGCCCACCCTTGAGTTGCCAACGACCACACGGTAA
This sequence comes from Panulirus ornatus, assembly GCF_036320965.1. Lineage (NCBI taxonomy): Eukaryota > Metazoa > Arthropoda > Malacostraca > Decapoda > Palinuridae > Panulirus > Panulirus ornatus. The sequence continues at coordinate 63,113,163 of NC_092234.1, forward strand.
TAATGTGACGCAGCATCTTGCCGAATATTTGTGTGGTCTAGTTAGTGGTTGGGGCACACAAGCACCCAGCACTCGGAAGCAGAAACCAAATCAATACCTAAAGAAGGAAAGTGAACTAACATTGCGGTGTAGGGCAAGACGGTAAAGTTTTGAATTAGTCTGGGAAAGTTTATAAGTCGGACCGCTTTCGCCTCGACTCTGTCAAGGATGCAGAGGTAGAACCACTCCAGATGTGAGAGCAATACTCGATACAAGGACAGATGAATCCCTTATATAAACGGAGCAACTGTTCTGAAGAAAAGCTTCAACATCTAAAGAGGACTCCCACTTCTTTGAGGCAGACTAAACTATTTCAGTAATGAGAGGTTTCGAACAGAGTGGGTTACATTAATAGCAAGTATGTTCACTGATGTGAAACAGTCAAAAGCGTGAGGAATGGGTAGAAACCGGATCATGGAGGTATTGAACTTATCCAGATTTCGTCTACCCCAATGAGATTTCCTGTCCAAGTCAGAGTTTACTGGGAAAGTTGTGTCAAGGCGAGATGTAGAGTGAAAGAACAAGGATCAGTATTTAAGGAAGTGGAAAAAGTGTTGAGTCGTTGACGTATCAATGCATTAGTTATGTGGAAGAAAAGAAATCGTTGATAAAAAGCACAGGGGACAGGACATAACCATAAGGGACACCGCTGTTAATGGAGAAAGAGGCTGATCCATTAACAACCATGGAAAGAGATACGGCCAGAGAGGGATGAAAGCCAAAACAGGGGAGCTTAAACATGAGACCCCTATGCCACACCCTGTGGAAAGCCTTAGATAAGTCAAGGGCAACTAAAGAGGATTCCCAAAAATCTTTCAGGGATGATGACCAGATATTGATACAGGAAATAACATCAGTGGATCTCGCCTTACGTAAGTCACACTGGTGATCAGAGAGAAGATAGGTTCAAGATGCTGAGGATATGGGAGGTGAGGAGGGATTCAGATACTTTGGAAATGGTAGATGTCAAAGCAATAGGGCGATAGAGAAGTTAGAACAGTCACTCTTCTTAAAAGATAGGATACCAACGCATGCTTCCAACAACGAAAAGTTCAGGTCCTTAGACAGAAACGGTGCAAATGAGCAAACACAGGTGCAAGTTCAGTGGCACACCCTTTCGGTACACGGGGATGGGTGCTGTCACGATCGTGGGTCTTGCTTGTGTCCGGAGAGAGAGACGCGCTTTTCGGACAGTGCGAAGAGAGATTACAGGTAGGAGCATAGGATTAGTAAGAGAAGGAATGTTAGTCATCCAATGTAGATTTAGAGGAGAAACGGGAACCAAAGGAAGCAGCTTTGTCTACGGGAGAGAACTATATTACTGTAAAAACGGAAAAGTGGAGGGAAGGTAAAGCGATAGAAGTTATCAGAGATGCCCTTAGCTAAAGACCAGAGAGATCTATCAGTGGATGACGAGGAGAGGCTACCTCACTTCCTTTAAATAAAAGAATGCTTTGATTCACGGTTAACGTGCTTATATTGATTATGAACTGAATGAGAGCCAAAGGAAGGAGAGTTTTCCAAAGCCTTATGCGCCTCATCCCCTGCCTGAATGGCCTCAGATCGGAACCGGATGAACCATACATTAGAAGAGATAATCTTGGAGGAAGAAGGGAAAAATGCTTCCATTCATGCAACCATAACCTCTGCTATGCGTTTAGCGGAGACAAAAAAAAATTTAAAGTTATTCCACTCAGTTTTATTGAGGTGCCAATTTTACGTTTAGAAGGGGATGCGGGTGGGGGATGTGCCATTAAAACATTCACTATTGAAAGCGTTGGTCAGATGAACCGATTGGGGGCGAGATTGTGTAGTTTTAAGGGCTTCAATCTCCCCACAATCAGTATGGAAGGAATTCAATCATTCCCTAACAAGAGGACCTCGGCTCGCCGGTAACATGATGTCACAATGCAGGAGTAGACAGTCGAAGAAAGATATGAAAATTGTAGAATTAAGAGAAGACAAAACAAAGGAAAAGTGTAGAAATTAGAGACAGGAAAAATGATCAACAGAATCGTAGAAATATTCTCGTTTCATGAACAAAACATGGCCTTAGACCCAATCACACTCCTACCGCTGTACACATAAACCTCGTACAGCATATGCAGACGACCTTTCAGTCACATGACAACACCCTAACACTACAGAAACAACAATAAACAAGCGAAACTCCATCACATAGCTGGAGGAATGGCTCACTCAGAGGAGAATGTCTGCATCTCCAAAGAAATCTTCAGTCACCCTTTTCACCCCAGTCTGACATTAACCCAACCTGCATCCTCCCACGAATTAAAAGGGTCAGTCACTCCCACTGAACAAAACATCAACTATTCTGGGTGTCACATACGTTACACACACATGATATTTACCTTTCACACTACAAATACCAACACAAAAGCAAAAAACGGACTAAATGCCCTTACAACGGTTAACTGGATCCAGATATGGAAAAGATGAAGACTCCTTTAAAACCCTCCTCAGCAACTCATCTGCTCCACCCTAAAGCACGCTTCATCAAACCCTATCAAAACACAGAAAACAGAACTCCCACAATAATCACTGGCGGACTAGCAACCAGGAACACTCAGCACTACACAACAATACAAAAAAGCCTTCCAATACATTGCCACCATGAATATGCTAAGCACTCAGTTCTGCTCCCATCCAGACCATTCCATAACTAACTGCAAACCTTTAAGTAAAGATCAAAAGCTTACCCCTTCCTCATACTTCAGTAATCAATACCAAGAGATCCCACCATCCCTAAACAAATTTAACAAAATAAATATCGACATCATGTGACTAGCCAAACAAGCCGCCCTACCGGTTCAGCCTTAAAACACCACTCTACGAGGCGTACACTCATCTGAAACCTCATCCCCAGACATATACGAGATACGCTTTCTCGTCTACGTTCTGGACATCTCCCGTCCCTAAAACACTACAAAAATAAATCAGCATATATTATGGCCCTCCATCATGACCTCTGTGCAACTACCCTCGTTACTGCTAAATTACCCCACACTCAACAACAATGACATAAACGCACAGCATGACTGAACTCATTTACCTGTGGTCCCACCCAGTGGAATTGGCCGACATGCTGAGCATTGAGGGGGGAACCCGTTGAAGAGGAAAGAGCTCCGGGGGAGGGGAGGAAGGTGTATAGAGAGAGAGAAAGAAAGATACAGATAGATACTGGGGTAGGGGAGAAAGAATTCTACGTCCGTGTTCCTTGCGTGTCGTAGAAAGCGATTAAAGGGGAAGGAGTGGGGGACTGGAAGCCCCCACTTCATGTCAGTTTTAAGAAGATGAAACAGGAGTCAAGCAGGGAATGCTCATCCTCCTCGAAGTCAGGTTGGGGCAGTCTGAATGTGTGTGGATGCAACCAAGAGAGGAGAGATACGTAGAATTTTTAAGGAAAGAAACCTGGGTGTGCTGGCTCTACGTGAAACAAAACTTAAAGATAAATAGGAAGAATGCTATGGAAATATCATGGGAATAGTCAGAGGTTGGTGAGAAGACAAGAGCTATGGAAGAGGCAGCATTACTGCTGAACTGGGAGTGTGAGAATGAGTGTAAGAAGGTGAGCTCTAGACTAATGTGGGTAAAAAGGAAAAAAAGATAGCAAGAGACAGGTGATCATTAGTGTGTATGCACCTGGCTATGAGAAGAAAGACCAAGAGAGGCAAGTGTTTTGGGAGCAGCTTTGTGTGTCAATAGTATTGATGCAAGAAACTAAGTAATAAAAGAAAAAGGGAGAGGTGTGGTAATAAAGAGTGTGGTTAAGAGAGTTGAAGGAAGTCTGTTGAAATGGTTTGGATATGTGGAGTTAACAAAGACAATATATGTGTAAGAAATGAAGGGAACAAGGAGAAGGGATAGACCAAATTGGAGATGGAAGGATGGACTTGAAAAGATTGTGAGTGATTGGGGCCTGAATATGTAGGAGGGTGAAAGGCGTGTACGGGCTAGAGTGAAATGGAACGATGTGGTAATCAGGGGTCGACATGTTGTCAATGGACTAAACCATATTATGAGAGACCGCTGTCATGAGATGCCATCATCATGGGGCACCACTGTCATGGGCTTCAAATATGCCAACCTATCATGAGGCACTGCCTCATGGACCACCAGTGTTATGAGGTACTACCACTGTGGGGCCACCACAATGGCTTATCATGAGGCACCGCCATATGGGGCACCACTATCATGAGGTACTTCCCTTATGGAGCACCAGCGCCATAAGGCAACATCATCATGTTAAGACTACATAATAAAACGCATCCACCATGGGCTTACACCATCATAGGGTAATGCAATCTATGTGGTAGCATCATTAAGGTGTACTGTCATGAGGTAACACTAGTCTGGGGTAGAAAAATCGTAGGACAGAACCGTGAATGAGAATCTTTATAAGTCTCATCATAATGGACCAGTACATTACGATGGCGTAAAAGGTATCAAGCCAGAATGTAATAGGATGGCACCATTACTCTGTCCATTATCTTGGGATCTTCATCCAATGAGATAGACCCATTACCCTTTACCCTAGGACAATCATTCCATGATTTTGCCCATTATCCCAAGACAGTCATCTTGTGGACCAGCACCACAGTTAACCAATATTCTGGGACACTCACCTCACTGGCCAACACCACAAATTGCCCATTATCATGGGAGAGCATCATCAGTATCGGTCATTGTCAATATCCCTTAGGGAGCACCATGCTGGAATGGGTTAGCACCCTCATGGGTCATTGTCACTATGGGTTTGTGTCATCATGGGTTACCACTATGGGTTAGCGCCATCATGGATTATCATCATCATCAGGTCGTACCTACATGGATCAGCACCACCAATGGTATTCATTATGGGGTAGTTCCATCATGGGTCAGTATCGTCATAGATCAACGGCATCATGGGTCACAACCTTCATGGGGTAGTACCGTCATTATGTGGCTACACCTTAATATACAAACATCATTTTTACGTCAGCATCATCATGGGGTACCGTTGTTACGAGGCTACACCAACATATGTCAGCACCATTATGATGTACCGCCATCATTGGGCCTCTGCTGTCATAAGCCATCACTATCATCGGTCAACACTGTCATGGATCAGCTCCATCATGGACTACCACCGTCACTGTCATGGGTCGGCGTAATAACACCGATTTCACTTCTGAGTATAAACCCAGACTTTTCCTTCCGCTTGGCGCAGCCCATCCCTGAAAAAGTAGACTGCTCTATCCCCGCCCCTACAGCTCTCACTTCTATTTCCAAAGTCTTTGAAACTCCTTAACTCTTACTTTTCTAAACAATTAGAGTCCCATTTCCTCTTTTCTGATTGCGAACATTAATTTCACAGTCTACTGGTGATCTCTCCTGTGTGACACCCCTGCTCCTCTTCCCTCAGTAACTTTGGTGAAGTTTTTGTCATTGTCCTCGACATCTCCAAAGCATTTGACGGGTGTGGCACGTCTTTTCTAGACTGCCTTCCACTGATTTTTCTGTTTCTCTCTGTCACTTGATATTTCCTTTCTGACCGTTCCGCTACAGAAGTTGCTGATGGAGCAAGTTCCCCTTCTTATTCTGTTTCACATTGGTGTTCCTCAGGATTTTCTGTTGTCTATTTTTTTCTTTACAAATGATCTCTCCTCGACTTCTGTGCTGGAAATTTTACTTTCCACAGCTCATTTCACATTCACTTTCCTCCTCCTCCCACCAATAATATTCGTTCTCTTTCTCGTACTGAACATACCATATTTCCTTTCTCAATTCAGACCTGTACAGCTTCTCAGGATGAAAAAAGCAATAACCTAGTAATTCAAATAGTGACAAAACGCATTTTCTTCCTATATATATAAGAGTCACATTTCCCTTTCTTCAATTTCTCCTAGACATCCCCAATATGATCAATATCACAAAGTCTACTTTCCAAAAGGTAGGGGTGATGCATTGGTGACGTAGTTATTTTTCTTGTAGGAGGCTGTTTCATATCTCCAGGGGTTTTATTCGTGCTGGTATGAAGTACTGTACATATATCTGGGGTGGCTCTTCTCCCATCGCTTTATCAACCAAAGAGAAATCACAAGCCTTCCGTCTCATTCATTCTCCTGGCATCACCTCTTTTCACTATTTCCTTATCTACGTTGTGATGTTGCTGCTCTCTCTCTCTCTCTCTCTCTCTCTCTCTCTCTCTCTCTCTCTCTCTCTCTCACACACACACACACACACACACACACACACCCACGTATCATCTAGTCCACTTTCCTCGTGAGTGCATGTACACCTCCACTCCCAAGATTTGGATCCAAGGCCCGCGTGTAACTGCTGCATCCCATAGCTTTTGTGTGGATACCTGTCACACAAGGATTGATCAGGCAGCATTATCATGGGTCATTTCCACCGTGGACCAACACTACGTATGGCAGGGAGTCATCATCACCATGGATCAACCCCATCAATGGATCAGTACATCATGGGTCTACACCATCGTTGGCCAGCACCATCATGGGTCACCATCATCAGTGGTTAGCTTCATGTGTTAGTACCATCAAGAACCACAAAATCATGGGTCAGCATCACCAAGACTGAAAAAACATCATGTGTCAGCGTTATCATAGGTCAACACCATCATAGGTCAATATAATGGAAAAACCCTCATCATGGGTCAATACTCATGCGTCAGCACCATCAATGGTGAACACCAACATAGGTCACCACCAGCTGGGTCAGCATCGTCATGGGGCACTAGAATTCACCGTCATGGGCACTACCATCATAGGTCACCATTATCAATGGATAATGCCGTCATGGACACTTCTGTGAAAGGTCAGTATCATCATGAGAGAGAACCATGGTGGACAACACATCATGGAACGGTACATCATCATGGGATTACAACCATCTGACAGCACCAGTACGTACTAGCGGTATCATATGGCAACGCCATTATCTGAATGGGCTGTTAGTGGGTACCAGCACCATACAGAAGCTTTAGTATGTGGGTAAACCCATCACTACTGTACACCATCAGTGAGCGCTGTTATGGGGCAACACCAGAATGGGAGCTGTAGGGAGGAGCACCATTAGAAGGTAGTATCATGGAGAGGTTCCATCACTGGTTAGAATGTGTGAGGGTGACGATACCCATGTTGGTGGTACAGCGGAGGGTGTGTACCACTGTCTCTGTGTAACAGATATGAATCGGTCGTTCATATACATACATATTGCCGAGGACCTCAAAGGGGGGGCGGGGAATGTTGTGAGGCGAGAACATCTTGCTAACGATAATGTAATAACATTCAGCTTCGCCCAGTGCAAACGGGTCGAGACCACCTATCTATAGTGACCACAATTCTTCAATAAGGAACTGTATACAAGTATAAAGCAAATTACATACCTAGAAGTTATGAAGTGAATAACGTGCTACTCTCCCTTGCCTCTGTGAAGCAAATACCTTCATCATCTTCCCCTACACCGTAACCATACCTTGGAACTAACAAAATTCCAGCAATGCAAAACACAAAGTAACGACCCAAGTCTCATAGTCTGTGGCCATTTTCTGCTTACTTTTTATACATGTTATTGGAACATGACGGAGGTGTTCATGTTTTCCATAGTATCGTGAAGTGTTTAGAATATGTTGGAAGTATCAGACTTTAGCTGCTGTGTGGTGTGAGTGGCAGAGGTGAAGCAGGGTTGCGAGAATAATCCACCGTGTGCTCCACCGCCGGAATCTTAGTGATTCTGACGTACCGGTGATGACGGCCAATTAACACTTAACGTCATCTGTAAACAGACCACAATACATACATTTTCTTCAAATGAAAATCACTGTTTATCGTCATCCTCTGAGATGGAGTACTCCCGCAACGCCAAGCGAGTGTGTGATTCGTGCATTAAGGACGAAAGCGAGTGTTACCAACCCCCCAACATACCTTACCATTATACATATCAACATTAATAGTGAAGATACAGAAAGTAGAAGTGAGCAACATTACTGCTAATGATAGATAGATATTATACGTTTATTTTTAGCATAGGAGGAGAGGCAGGATAATTGACTTTATGTAAATAATAAATGACCAGTTACAACATTACGAAGAGGATATTTCACATGTAATGGAAGTAGTACCTGTGTTTCTGTTGTCAGTAAAACGTAGATCAGATCTTTCCCTGTGTTTCACTCCCCCTCAAGATGTGCTGTGCCTCAGTGGCGGATGTCCGACTCTCCAGGGTGGCTGGATCTCACCAGGTGACGGCATTTGGTCCACAGTTACGCTGTAAAAAGATTCGACAGTGAAACACGAGAAATAAAGAACAAACTTTATGAAACGTTGATATAGAAATATCAATTAATATGTACGGTTATATACACAATATATATATATATATATATATATATATATATATATATATATATATATATATATATATATATATATACTTTTTTTCATACTTATCCGCCGTTTCCCTTTATATTCACATCCGTTCTCTAGCTGCCATGTGCCACCCTCCGAAACCACAGCCCAATATCCACAACTAGACACCCCGACCCCACCAAGTCTCTCCATGGTTCCCCTGGTCGCCTTATGTGTCCTGGCACAGACCACTGACAGCACAGCAGCCCCTGTATACATCACTTCAGTTCACTCTATCCCGTGCATTACTTTCTCCGTCTTGCATGTTCAGGCCTCGAGCACTGAAAATATGTTCCACTCCATCCTTCCATCTTCATTCTGGTCTCCCCGTTCTCCTTGCCCACTCTCACTCCTGACATGTATATCCTCTTTGTCAACCTCTTCACGCTCACATTCTCCATTTGTCTTAACCATTTCACAACACACTCTCTCAAGCTCTTTCAACCACACTCCTTTTGTTGCCACATCTCTCTCCCCTACCTTACCTTTACCAACTCGATCACTCCTCCTCACGCCAGTCACCGTCCTCAGACATTTCAGACGTTTCATTACCAACACATCCACTCTCTGCCGTATATTCTCATCTATACCCGAAGCTTCGCATCCATGCAACATCGCTGAAACTACCTCACCTTCAAGCCTTCAAACATGCACATTTTCGACCCTCCCAGATGACGACCTCCCTCTCCATATGTTCTCCAATGTTCCCACAACCCTCGTCACCCACCCTATGACTCGTCTCCGCTTCCATGATTCCATTCGCTACCATGTATCAGCCATGAATCTGTTGCTCGGTCAGGTAAGTCGCAGTTATAATAGGAAGAGAATCACCAGGACCCGGACGAACATCTTTGGTTATATTGGTTTACGTTTTTACTGGATTACGTAATTACACAGACCATCATCAGTGCCTAAAAGGAAGGGACAGTAGCCTCATAATACCTACTTTATGAGTTTCTGTTCAAGCCATGAAGTCTAAAGTGTCCCTTGAAAAGTATATATCATAAAAGCCCAATGTGAAACGAGTCATCGAGAAAGAATAAAGAAATACTGATAATGACTAATAAATAATCCTACATGTTCTTAAATACATTAAAACACAAATTGTGTAAATTTAAGAAGCAATATTTTCTAGTCGAGATGAAGATACGACAGTTCATAATCAAATAACCTATCGTTAAAACATATACTCAAAATCAAGTGGACAATACTACTCTAAACACAATAAAACATCTAAAAACGCTATATAACTCTCTTGATGCTTCATTGTTACTTGTGGAGGATTTGTTCCTGTAGGACAGGTGGGACTCGATAACAGACTGGTGTCTGATGTGCTACTGGCTGGCACAAGAGAAGCTCGCTGCCAACACTGGGTTGTTATCGTCGTGAGCGTGATTCCCGTATTGCTGAGGAGGTTTGGTAATTTCGGCGGTTCGTTCGAACTGACTGTGTAAGATGTTCAGGAATGCGCGTCGTGAAGTGTCGCTTCGTCTTGCCAATATACAAATCATCACAGCTGTTGCATTTCTACTGGTAGACAATTGACGCCTGCAGTCCCGCAGAAATAACATCCTTGAACTTGAATGGACTGTATTTCTTGCTTTAAAACTACTCTGATGTTATCTTGTGGATAAAAGTAACGCATTGATACAGTCAATAACTTACGAAGTGTATAACCGCTCTTCTCAGGGAACAAGACTGGAAAATATATCACAACATCCCTGGGTACAGTTAATGATGGTCTTACTGAAGGACATTAGTACCAAACCACAACACCGTGTGACCCATCGCGCGCCTCACCATCCATAATTCTAAACAATGTTTTCTGAAAACATTAGTAATCTCTCCTTAAAAAGACGATAGGTCTTGTTATCCTTCAATATACCGACTCATTTTCGTTTTCAAGATGTAGGTAAGGGCATATTTTTCTTTTATAAACCTCTGTAAGACATATATAACCATTTCTTAGATATTTTTGAAAAACAAATGTGTCTCGATTTTTGAAAATTAGTGCTGGTATAGAGACATGGTCATTACAAAGCAGTTCATGGATTTACCACAGAAACGAACCTTGAGTTAGGTCGTGGCCCATATCAACACGATCACACCGCCATGGGTGCTTCCTGAAGTTCGTTTCTAAAGTGAACATCGGTGAAGTTGATCAGCCACCAGTGTTGATGTGGGAGACACCAGCGGCAGGTGTGTGGTACACTGATGACACTCTCTCGATCATTAATGGTTAAATCAGTCTGCTTTATCGCTCACAAATTACACAAGATCTCCTCGTGACCTTCACATATGTCTTCGTTTCTCGATAGAGACCTCAAGGTCATGGTAATGACCTGTAATGATTCACATTACAGTTAGACAATGTGGGTGGGGGAAAAGAGGTGTTTAATTCATACTGTCGAGTACTTATGGAGTTGGTGAGTTATAAAGCTTGTTTATATACAAAAGGGAAATTTTCTCTAAAATAAATGTATGTAATAAATCTATATGTTCTCTTGTAACAAGTGTCTCTTCTGTAAGAGTTTGTGACAAAAAATAATATCTTGCATGACACTATCAAAATTTAAGTCCACCTAACTTGCAACAAGATCATCCTCATAGCATTTACTAACATGCAAATCATTTCCTTAATTGTACTTTCCCCACGTAAAGTTTGTCTGGTATTACTCTGGTTAATCCACGTTACCTAATTCTTCATCATCACTGAACAATGGAGAGTCACAGGTGACATCCGTATCTTATAGCCTCACCACAGCCACAGGGCCCGCGCCACCCTCTTCCCTCGGATGGCTGGTGAGGTCGTAGTGGCGTTGTGGGTGCCACATTACCTCTTCAAGCCAAGGACACACGATCCATCCCAGTTAGCGGGGTACATCTGGCAGAGTGTGGGCTGCTGGTGTGTATACCACAGCTATACTGCAAAGGCTACAACCTAGTCACCAGGGACACCTTCAGCCTGAATGGCTACTGGCTTCTATATTTTCCTTCGTCACGCCACAGCGTTCTCGATGCAGATGATAACCATAACATTCTGAAAGCTGTTCCAGAGATGAGGTTCAGCGCCAACGATACCGTCCTAAGGCAATCCTCGTCGTACTGTAATCGAGCGACAGAGCTATGACACCTACAAGCAGGTTGCCGAATCCATTCCGAGCACGTAAGAAGCCGTCCAACACTCGAGCAATACCACCCAAATACCAGCCAACGACTGGATCGACCCACCTCCTGCATGCAAGGTGAGTTTCACGGGCGGCTGGAGCCAGCACCAGCTTAGGCGACTCGTCGGAATTACTTTTAAAATGCATCTAAAAGCAGGTCTCCTTCCTTCAATTTCACGCTCTGATAACTTGGAAACTTGTGCCCCAAAAAACTTCCCCAAAACTGTACAATTGAAGGAACATTTGGTGGCAGTGGGTGAGATGGAGTTTTGCAGATGTCCCGAGAGTAAGCCGGGCGTACGGGGAGGAGGGAGAATATTGTAGTCCAGGCAAGAGAGGTGCAGTTGGGAGTGGAAGAAATAAGAACGAGGTCATACCTTGGTGAGGAACCATGATCCAAGGATGAGACTATGCTGTGAAGTGAACGAAGTAACGACAGAGAAAAGGATAGAGTAATGTAGCTGAAGAAGAGGTGGCTATAGTAGTGTTCGTGGTTCAGCTGCGGAGAGAGAGAGAGAGCAGTACAGTGTTGTTATCCTAGTGGGGATGGGTTATCAGAAAGGAGAGAGAGAGAGAGAGAGAGAGAGAGAGAGAGAGAGAGAGAGAGAGAGAGAGAGAGAGAGAGAGAGGAGAAGTTACCCATGCCAGGCAGACAATTGAGAGACCCGTTCCTCATTTTGGAGAGACATGTTCTCCACGCTGGAGAGACTAAAGGTTCCACGTGATGGAGAGACAGATTCCTCATGCTAGAGACACAAAGACCAGGACTTGCGGTTATAGAGATTGTCTTTGTTCAAATTACGATGAAGTGGTGCATGATACCTCCTCGGCCTGAGGATGAAATGTTCTTCATGGTGCCCAGTGATGATCTGCAACACACGCACGCACACACGCACGCGCGCGCACACACACACACACACACACACACATGGTAACTGTCACATGCATATCAAATGCGGTTGAACATGTTAACACTCAAGTATATAAAAACTGTCACAACACAACGTGTTGTACGAGCAACTTTCTCATAACGAATGCTGCGTATGAAAGTCTCTTGGGTTTACACTTTTCAACAGATATCATTATCTCTCGACAAGAAGAAAATATGACCATACAGCTAACATGCCTCCCTGATGAGTTCCTTCTAAAAACCTTTAAGACCTTTACAGAAGGCCAATTACACTCTTCCCTTTGTGACTCTTGGATTATCTTTACGTGATACGATCCAGAGATTCTGTAAATATTGGAAAACCTCAACGACTGATTTTTATTTCTTTATAGATTCCAAAGAGGTCCCATCTCTTATTTACGATGCAGCCAGCCAGCCATTGCATTGTGAAGAAGACTCATTCAGCCGAGAAGATGGGACATCAAGCTACAGACTTCATATATATATGTACTAATGAGGCGTTACCGGACTACGCCTGCTTGTGGTTACGTCGTGAGTAAAAAGGTCCCCTACAGCGAGTTTGGATCACCGGGCACAATCTCGTCTAGGAAATTCTCATTCCAAAGAAGTCCATCCTTTCCCTGCTACTGATTGTAGTGCAGCCTTGAGACGTCAGTAACCTCTGGAGAAGGGGTCCAGGAGTTATATAACGAAAACTAATGACACTAAGAAAAATGATAATAATCAAAGCAAAATTAATAATGATAATAATAATAATGTAGGTATGATGTTAGTGTGGTATCTCCTTAACTCAGGCTACTTCCCATTCCAAAGATTTTCCAGCAGTTAAAGAACATACTTTTTTACCAATTCAGTTCCTCTGAACTCCAGAAGAAAAGGAACACACACACACACCTAGACTAAGGTGTGTGTGTGTGTGTGGGTGGGTATGTACACACACACATAATTGGAGTAAAGTTAAGAGACGAGAAAACAAGTGTTAAACTCTCCCCCGTAACGGACAAATGATAATCAACACACACACACACACACACACACACACACATTTTTCCTACTTGATCGCCGTTTCCTGCGTTAGCAAAGTAGCACCGCAATCTCTACCTGTCATGCCTAATACGCCGGAACCACAACTCCCTCGCTACAACCAGGCCCCACAGACCTTTCCATGTATTTTCCCGGTCGCTTAACATGCCCTGGTTCAGTCCACTGACAGCATGTTGACCCCAGTATACCACACCGTTCCAATCCACTCTATCCTAAGCTTGCTTTCCACCCTTCTGCATGCTAGGGCACCGTTCACTAGAAATCTTTTTCACTCCATTCTTCCATCTCCAGTTTGGTCTCCCCGTTCTTGTTCCCCTCCACTTCTGATATACATATATCCTCTTTCTCAGCCTCTCCTCACTCATTCTTTCCATAATTTCAAACCATTTCAACACACCCTCTTCAGTTCTTTAAACCACACTCTTTATTACCCATACCTCTCTCTTACCCTTTTATTACCCACTCGATCAAACCACCTCACACCACATAAGTCCTCAAACATTTCTTTTCGAACACTTCCACTCTCCTCCGCACATCCTCGTCGATAGCCCATGCCTCACGTCCATACAACATCGTTGAGACTACTTTACGTCCAAATATGCCCATTTTTGTCCTTCCAAACAACTACTCTCTTCACACATTCCTCAATGCTCCCAGAACCTTCGCCCCCCTCACCCAACCCAGAAATCACTTCTACAGTTTCGTTTTCTGCCATGTCCACTCACGGGTAGCTAAAAACCTCACTTTCAAATTTTCTCCATTCAAACTCACATCCCAACTAACCTATCGCTCTGCTGTGCTAAACCTAATAACCCTGATTTTATTCACATTTACAATCAACTTGCTCCTTTTACACACTCTTCCAATCTGTCACCAACTTCTGCAGTTTCTCACTCGAATCTGCCACCAGTGATGTGTCATTAGCAAACAACAACTGACTCACTTCCCAGACCTCAATCAACCTCTAATGACAGCATTACTCAACTCACTTTCAGAGGCCCTTGCTTTTATTTCCACCATAAACAAATCAAACAGCCATGGTTCCTACGTGTGCACACGCCTTACACCCTTGATGAAGCTTCTCACTGTTCCTATAAGCCTTCTTCCCATACTGTGGTATATATTATTAAGACCCTCCAAAAGGCATCTCTGTCAACCTTATCAAATGCTTTCTCCAGATCCATGAATACCACATAAATTTTCTTCTTTTTCTTTAAGTGTTCCTCACAAACATTTTCCTGAAAACTACAATATTCATCCCCAGTCAGATGCTCTGTGCATACGATCACCCTCTCAGTCACTATTTTCCCATACAGCTTACCAGGTACACTACCGTAGTCTACTTTGCCTTTATACAGTGGCACTAAACATGTATTCCACCGATCCTCGGGCACCTCGCCGTGATCCATACGGACAGTGAAATTCCTTACCATCCAATCAACAACACAGTCACCCACATTAAGAGATTCAACTGCAATACCATCCACTCCAGCCGCCTTGCGGCATTTCATGATACCCAAGACTTTCAACGTCTTCTCTCTTCACAAACCCACTCTCTACGACTCTCACTTCGCATACCACCCCGGCCCAAACACCTTCCATCTGCCACCCTATCATCAAACACATTCAACAGTCCAAAATACCCAACCCATCTCCTCCCACTACCTGTTACCACTTCCCCTTCTGCCCCTTTCACCGATGTTCCTATTTCCTATTTCTTCTTATTTTTCGCATATTATCAACCTCCTTCCAAAAATTTTCCCTTATATATATATATATATATATATATATATATATATATATATATATATATATATATATAACTATAGAAGTGGAGGGGAGTCAGGGTTGAGGAGGGGCAAAGGTTCTGGGAAGCTGAAGAATGAGTGGAAAGAGAGAACGTTATGTGGGAGGGCATATTCCTTACGTGTGAAGGACTAATAGTCCCTCACACACGACACCAACCCCAACGATATCACGTGGATGCAAGTCATGGGCTAAAGACAGTGCGGGAGGGGGTCGGTTGTTTTGTAAATCAAACGTGCGAGGACAATATGTGGTGTGAAGTGGTTTGATCAAGTAAGTAATGAAGAGGTAAGAGAGCCGTGTGGTAATAAAAAGTGTGTGGTTCAGAGCTGAAGAGGCTGTGCTGCTGTGGCTTTGACATGTGAAGACAGGTTAACGAAAAGGATATACGTGTCAGAAGCGGAGGGAACAAGAACAGGGAAATCAAGTTGGAAGTGGAAGGATGGAGTGAAAAAGAGTACGAACGATCGGGGCCTTAACACGCAGGAGGGTGAGAGACCTGCACGGGGTAGAGTGTGGTAGAACGATTTGTTATACAGGAATTGATGTGCTGTGGCTGGAGTGAACCACGGCACGTGAAGCGTCTGGAGTACATCATAGAAAGGTCTGTGGGGCCTGGCTGTGGATAGGTAGCTTTGGTTTCGGTGCATTACACACGACAACGAGAGAATGGATGTGTGGATGTGACCTTTCTTCGGTCTGTTCCTGGCAACTACCCCGCTAACGCTGAAAACGACGATCAAGAATGAAAAAGAAAATTACAGACATCACGAAAATGTCTCTAAATAGATTCTCTTCATAGATTCCCAATGAGCGACTGGGCCGCGCAGGAAAGTCTAACTACTTCTAAAACTGTGCTTTTCTTTTGTAATTCATACCACAAAACAGAGGTGGTGGTCGGTAAGCGACCTAGCTACGTGTTGATAGTGAAAGAAGTTGTCAACTGAGGGAAGGAGTGTATGGACACCATAAGAGGAAGATGTAAGATCAGACTGCTGACAGCAGATGTAGAAGTAAGTTGAGAAGTGGCAGTGGTGGATGACACGCGCATCCGTACACCCGCATGTTTCACGTACCACTGCTAGCGGGTCGGTTCACACTACCTTGGTTATGCGCGAGTTTGGACCCTGTCTTTACCGACTTATCGTCGTGACTTGCGGGCAGGAGGCTGATCGATTCACCGCCTCCGCTGTTTCTCTAGCTCGAGTGCTCCCGACGGGTCTGGCCAGGGCAAGTGTCAGGGGACTGACAGAAGAATATGTTGGTGAGGGCAGCACTCGAGCAGAGGACTTTTTACCTCACTGTGACGCAGTGATAGTGTACTGTGACCTAGGAGAAGCGGGTTCTATATACGTTTGTCTCCTATACAGCAGGAAACGACAGTTAACTCTTATTATACGAGTCCACCTTTTAATGTTAGGAAACATATGTAAAAGAGGAATTGAGAAAGTTTTATGTAAATCATGAGGACATTACAGGAGTCGCTCAGGTGTTACGAAAGATTTGAAGAGAATAACCATTCGAACACAACAGTTGTGGTGGTGGTGCTATTGGTGCTTCTGGCGAATATCATGTACCGTTACAAGTTGTAAAAATAAACTCATCTTCAGAGGTGTAAGTGATGGGATAACTGGGTAAGGTGCTCCAATAGCAGGATAAGGATATCAAAACTTCATATACCACCACTCTCCCAAGCTGCTCTTAATCACATTCAGGCTACTCCTACTTAAAGCTACTTATCTAAGATGTATTCATCTAAGCTACTGTGGTCTAAGATACTCTTATCCAAGGTATCTTTTCCCC
The DNA here is from genome assembly GCF_036320965.1 of Panulirus ornatus. NCBI lineage: Eukaryota > Metazoa > Arthropoda > Malacostraca > Decapoda > Palinuridae > Panulirus > Panulirus ornatus. The sequence goes on from NC_092234.1 coordinate 63,130,364, forward strand.
CTATCAATATCCAGGCGCTTTAAGTAACAGTTATCCACTATCATGCAAGCTACTGTTATCCAGCTACATTCATCCGGAGGGATAAATTCTTTATTTGACAAGTGATGCTCCCCCATGCCAGTCAGGTCGCCCCTACCGCCCCTCTGGCTAGGCTGGCAGTGCAGACTGCGTACAAACAACAGGTCCGAACAAGCAAGTGGGTAGTTGGAGCCTACACCCAGCAGGAAACGGAAACAAATAACATGTAAGAGCGAATATACGGTACATAATGCATCATGCTCACGTTTTATCCATGCTACAATTACCCGCGCTTCTCTTATCCTTGGTACATTTATCCTAAGTTTGCTTATTCATGCTATAATTATCCAGTCTTTTCTTTTCCATGCTTCGTAGACTTGTCGAACATTCTCTTACCAGTGCTACACGTATCCAAGTTTCTATCATCCATGTCACATGGTATAATTACAGCTTCGGACATCTCCTCCTTGGAAGTTGAAATGATTTACACGATATTCAGTCTTATTTCTACCGCAAATCACTCCCTATTGACATATATCCCCCACCCTCCTGCCTCTATCCAACGATAATAATGGGGGACCCTCAGTGGGAACCAGGTTTTTGGGTGGGGGAAGTCACTAAAAGTAATAGAAATGAATGTCAGCATCGTTCAACAGACATCAAAAAAAAAAAAAAAACATCAGAAAAACCATTTCAACCGAGCCAAACCTAACCTGATCAGGGCCTAATGTAAGCTACCGTAATGTATGCACAGGTCTGCTCACCTTAATCAAACTCAAATGGCTCAGTGTTGGGTTGGTCGTCGTCGTCTGCTTCCTCCTCCTCCTCTTCATCGTGAGCCACAAGTCACACTGGCCGCTGTTCCTCCTACAGCGGGGTGGTTGGGCTAGCTGGCGATGACGAGGTCCTCGCTGTAACGTCTGACGAACAAGTACCACACCAAGCACTGCTTGAAGTAGAAGGCCTCGTTCCCAGGCCGCTTCGCCCACCCCTTAACGTCCCTCCACAATATTCCGCGTGTGGATGTGGGAGTTATGTGGATCATCATACTTCACAGAGTAATTAATCACAAGGTGGTCGTATCCGTGGTTCATCTGGCTGTTGTAGGGCTGCCTCCCATCAGTTGTCCCAGGTCGTATATACTGCATGATTACAGGAATCGGTGTGGCAGCGTCGCCTTCACGGGCAATCTAAGTTCTACGAGAGAATTGACGCAAAACTTCTTAAATCTGCCAAACACTCAGATGTCACTCACAAACACGGCCTCTCTCGTTATTTCCTCTCTCCAAATTGCGACTGGTCGATTACCACAACAAATACCATGGCCTCCAGTGTGACGTCACTTATGAACAGACACTGCGTCAGTCGACGCTCGAACCGGGAGTCGGGTTCAGACACCTGACGATGGTATGACGATCCCCCAGACATTATGGCGCCCATGATTAACAAATAGATCAGTGTCCACCGTTCCACATGTGCACCATGGACAAGTGTTCCTTTGAAATGTGACACATGATAATCACACTTCCTCTTCTTACTTTCCTATCACAAAACCAAATGTTTGTCAGCCTGGTAAATACAAGGCAGGTTACACTTCACACAATTCACTAGGGAGGACACCATACTCCTGGTGAAATTTCCATATTTCATCGTCTTTTTCGTAATATTTTAATGTGGAATCTTCCAATAGTCTCAAAGTGTTCACGATCACAGCCACTTCACAGGGTCGAACGACATGATGGAAAATATTTCATATTCAAGCGCGGGGCTGCGAAGGTTGTGATTGGTTGATACAAGTTCAAACCGTCCAATTAATGTCCAGAGAACAAATGCGCATGCGTCAGACTCGTGCTCCTTCGCACTGCAGCCTAGCAACCAACATACGAACAAACAGGAGCACTGTCGGGCGTTCGTCACCTAAACAAACGGATAGTGAGAAAAAAATACACTAATTTTTCGACAAAAATACCTTAAGAAGAAATGGTACAAAATAAAGGGACTTAAAACTGCTTAAAATACTGATTCTAAGACTTACCATCCCAAAATTCGCTAGATGTCTCAAACGGTAACAACACCTGTTACATTTATCTAATTCTCTCCTGTCAGTGCTAAACCTAACCAAAATTCTCAAACCCACGCTAAGCTTATCCAAGCTTCTCTCATTCAGGCTACACTTATCCAAGCTTCTCTCATCCAAGCTACACTTACCCAAGCTTCTCTCATTCAGGCTACACTTATCCAAGCTTTTTTTCATTCACGCTACACTTAAACAAGCTTCTCTCATCCATGCTACACTTATTCAACCTACTCTTGCCCATGCTAAACTTGTCCAAGCTGATCTTATCATTGCCAAACGTAAGAAAGATCCTCTCATCCATGTTACACTTATCCAACCTTCTCTTAACCATGATACACTTATCAGTTTCAATCATGAACATCCTTTTTATCGAAACTTTTTCATTTCCAAGTTTCGCTTATTCAAGTTTCTCTCATCATTGGTACCTTCATGTAAGCACCTCTAAAGAAACCTTCTTTTATCCAAGCCACTTTCACCCAAGCTTTTCTGAGCCAAACTTCTGTTATCTATGCTACTTTCTTTCAAAATTTCCTTTCCAAGCTTCTATCATCCATGTTACGTTTGTCTATGTAACTTTTATCAAAGCTTTCTTTTCCCAAGATTCTCTGATCATAGTTACTCTAACATGATCTTCCCCTCACCATGCAACTTAAATTCATCCATGCTACTGTTAACAAGATCTTCGCACTTGGACGTTTCCCGTCAAATTGCTTTAGTCAGATTAACTGACAATTCCATTCGACATCATTGATTCTTTTTCTCTCTCTCTCTACAATAAACAATTACTAATCCCAAGTTTCTGGCCAGTTTATTAATTACGTGGCAAGCAATCAAAGGATATTTTACGAACAATATTACTTCCTGAACTTTTAAAGAATTTTCAAGTGAAGTTTTTTTTACTCAGGAAATCTTTTCATAAATTAGGCTCCTTAATTAAATAAACTTTCTTCATAATGTCGCTGGCAACCATTTTACTGGCAAGTTATTTTCAATCACTGAAACTCCAACAACATCACTCAGGTTAGTTCTGTGGACCTGACTGTATAGAGTGATTCCCCATTATCTGTAAAATATGTTGTGGTATATATATATATATATATATATATATATATATATATATATATATATATATATATATATATATATATCAGAGAGCCCTGATATATAGACATTTTTTCACACGTACGCCGTTTTCCGTGTTACGAGGTAGCGCCAGGAACAGACGAAGGCCGAATTCAGTCACACCTACCACTAGCTGTCATGTGCAATGCACAGGAACCTCATGACCCCTATCCACAACTAGGCCCAACAGACCTTTCCATGATTTCTCCTGGCCGCTTCGCATGCCCTAATTCAAGTCCACTGACTGCATGTCACCCCCCTTGTATACGACATCATTCCAGTTTAGTCTAGTCCATGCACGCCTTTCACCCTCCTACATTCAGACCCCAATCATTTTTTCACTCACTTCCGCTTTCATGGTTCCATTCGCTGCTAAATCCACTCTCAGATATCTAAAACACTTCACTTCCTCCAGTTTTTCTCTATTCAAAAACACTTCCCAATGGACTTGTCCCGCAACCCTATTGTACCTAATAACCTTGCTCTTATTCACATTCATCTCAGCTTTCTTCCTCCACGCACCTTAGCAAACTCAGTCACCGGCTTCTGCAGTTTCTCACCCGAATCAGCCACTAGCGACGTATCATCAGCAAACAAGTGACTCACTTCCCAAGCCCTCTCATCGACAGCAGACTGCATACTTGCCCCTCTCTCCAAAACTCTTGCATTCACCTCCCTAACAACCCCATCCATAAACTAATCAAACTACCATGGAGACATCACACACCCCTGCCGCAAATCGACATTTACTGGGAATCAATCACATTCCTCTCTTCCTACTCGTACACATGCCTTACATCCTCAATAAAAACTTTTCACTGCATCCAGCAATTTACCTCCCACACCACATACTCTTGATACCTTCCACAGAGCATCTCTATCAACTCTATCATATGCCTTCTCCAGATCCATAAATGCTACATACAAATCCATTCGTTTTTCTAAGTATTTCTCACATACATTCTTCAAAGCAAACACCTGATCCACACATCCTTTACCACTTCTGAAACCACACTGCTCTTCCCCAATCTGATGCTCCGTACATGCCTTCAACTCTCTCAATCAAACCCCCCCACCCCCCATATAATTTCCCGGGAATACTCAACAAACTTGTACCTCTGTAATTTGAACACTCACATTTATCCCCTTTGCCTTTGTACAATGGCACTATGCACGCATTCTGCCAATCCTCAGGCACTTCACCATGAACCATACATACATTGAATATCCTTACCAACCAGTCAACAACATAGTCACCCCCTTTTTTAATAAATTCCACTGCAATACCATCTAAACCCGCTGCCTTGCCGGCTACCATCTTCCGCAAAGCTTTCACTACCTCTTCTCTGTTTAACAAACCATTCTCCCTGACCCTCTCACTTCGCACACCACCTCGACCAAAACACCCTATATCTGCCACTCTATTCCATCTCCTTCTCACTTCACCACTACTTGTTATTACCTCCCCATTAGCCCCCTTCACCGATGTTCCCATTTGTTCTCCTCTCTTACGCACTTGTTTACCTCCTTCCAAAACATCTTATTCTCCCTAAAATCTAATGATACTCTCTCAACCCAACACTCATTTGCCCTCTTTTTCATCTCCTGCACCTTTCTCTTGACCTCCTGTCTCTTTCTTTTATACATCTCCCATTCATTTGCACTATTTCCCTGCAAAAATCGTCCAAATGTCTTTCTCCTCTCTTTCACTAATAATCTTACTTCTTCACCCCACCACTCACTACCCTTAATAATCTGCCTACCTCCCACCTCTCTCATGCCACGGGCATCTTTTGCGCAAGCTATCATTGCTTGCTTAAAAACATCCCATTCCTCCTCCACTCCCCTTACGTTATATATATATATATATATATATATATATATATATATATATATATGGACCTCCATGGTGTCTCGGTCAGCGTCTCTGACCGGGACGTATTAACGGGCAGTCCACGGTCGAGCGCATAGGTTCGAATCCTGACTGCGGCAGCCTCTCAGAGGTCAACCAAACTGTGATCATCATCATATATATATATATATATATATATATATATATATATATATATATTGTAGCTTTACTGAAACTTTTCCAAGCTACGCTCGCTTTCATTGACAGTATAATCCCAGGTTTGTTTGTCAAGAGTAATGTAAAGATAATAAAAATTTGTACGTTTGAAATCCGGTATATTTTCGCGACTATCATGTTGACCAACATTACACGCAGTGTTGAAAGCGACCTCAAAGGTATTTTGTCGCTACCTTGATTACGTAATTAATCCATAAACAAGGCCACAAGTTCATGTACTGTAAGCCCATTGCCCGTATGTCCCTAAGTCATATGTCCAGGAACTACGAACCCGTAAGCCATTAAGTCCATGAGTCATTAGCTATAAGCCCACAACCTATATGTACGTCAGGCGTAAGTCTATAAACCATACACCGAACCACAAAAGCCATGAGGCCAAACATGTAACGCTACACAAATATCAATACCTGAACCGAGTCATTGTACACAGGAAGTTTTATCGTACGTGGAGAAAAAAAGAAAAAAACAACAAGTGGTTAACGAGGAGCAGCAACATACACTGAAAATAAAAGATCAAATAGCACACAAAACAAGGATGGCTGGCTGTTGCCAGGGGAATACAATCGCGTACGAAGTCCAGCCGGAGTTCTGTGGTTTACGAACCCCGGCGTTTACGTGTTGACTGGTCATGATCAGTAGGTGGGTAAAAATGCTAGCTCCAAGGAACACATGGACGATGAATAACACCATCGTCTGCTTCCTGTGACTGAAATTTGGTGGTTGAAACACCCATGCCGCCCATATTCGTAATACTGGGCGACATACAACACACTGAACTTCACAGGTAAATGCTGCAGTTAGCTGTGGGTCTGACACACAAGACCTGGCAACAAAGAGAGATTTTTTTTTCCCCCGTTAGTAATTCTGGAAAATGATGGAGTCTGACGTTCGCTTCCACTGTGAGCTCCCCGGGTCGGTTACGTGCACCTGTTGATATTGTGAACATATTCCAGGGACGAGTCCACGTCGGTACATCTCTCTATACTGAGGGAAACGGTAGTGGTAATCCTTACCACTGTGCGTGACTGGATAACTCTGCTAAGCCACACCCATCGCAATAGGCTTTTGGTATCCATCACTGTGACTGGTTTCTACACGGGTGATAACCACGTTATCATGTGATCATTGGGTATATAAGCCGCGAAGTATTCAAAGCAGCTCACCTTGACCCACTCCAACAGTGCTCATCTGCAGCACTGATCTTGTCGTATTCTGACGTCACTCCTCGCCTGTACCGCTGGGTCGTTTGGCTCCGACGGTGTTCGTTCACTCAGAGCGCAATCCACTCACTCACCCACGTTAGACTTGAGTCACCTCAACAGCGATCATCCACAGAGCTGTGCTCGGCTTAACCCAATAGCACTTACCCGCAGTACTGGCTTACCTGGCTCCAGCACCGCTTTACGACCAAGTTCAACCACAGTGCTACGCTGTAAGACCCAGCTGCGAGCTATCCACGTCTGCAGGTTCACGTCCACAGAACATCGTCCATGTGCTGTCCACAAGCGTGTGATGAGCCCTCGTTGGGTTCACCCACTGTGTTGCAATACCAAGGCAAGTTGGTACGCTAGACACAGCCTCTGTGGTTACCCCAGTGATCAGCTACGCTCAGTGAAATCTTTTAATAGCTGTCTCGTGTTTAGTTACTACACACGTACGATGATCATATTTGCATCTGATTAATTATCGGTCACCAAGAGCATAACAGCAAATTCCTTAAACTCACACCAAGAGTTTAGCGGTCATGTCTGTAGCTTGCTTAATATAATTGAGGACAACGGTAAAATCTGACCACTTTATCATCTTGCAAAGATTACAGTACTTCGTTATTATTAATCATTTTCCTTTATCACTACCGGTGCTGCGCAGTTGATCCTATTCTTGGTATTTTCTTTTTTTTCTTGCTTGGTAGTGTTATCACACACAAGCTGGGGGTGCTGCGGGGTGGATCATGTGAGTGAACTTCGTCAAGCGGTCCCTAGGATTTGACGTCTTTGTTTCCCGCGTTCGAGGTAGCGCCGGGAACAGACGAAGAAACGTCGCACTCGCTCACATCCATCCTCTGGATGTAATGTGCAGTGCACCGAAGCCACAGCTTCCTATCTACAACCAGGCCCAACAGACCTTTCCATGGTAAACACCAGCCGCTTTGCATGCCCTAGTTCAGTCCACTGACGGCACGTTGACCCCAGTATACGACATCGTTCCAATTCACTTTCTCCTGTGCACGCCTTTCACCCTCCTGCATGTTCAGGCTCCGATTGCTGAAAATCCACTCATTCTTCCATCTCCAGTGTGGTCTCCCCCTTCTTCCTGTCCCATCCATTTCAGACACATATATCCTCTTTGTTAACCTTTCCTCACTCATTCTCTCTATATGTCCAAACCATTTCAGCACACCCTCTTCAGCTTTCTCAACCACACTCTTTTTATTACCACACATACCTCTTACCCTTTTTTTTACTCACTCGATCAAACTACAGGCCAAACCACCTCTCACCACATATTGTCCTCAAACATTTCATATCCAGCAAATTCACATAGCTTTGTTGACAGCATCTATTCTGCATATCAAACCACAAGTTTATCATAACTAAACGCTCTGAATCTTCTCTTTCTGTTGCTGCACGATCAAAAGCAAGGAGCTCTTGAGAGTTCATAAAGAGTCTCGTGGATTGCTATGATTTCACATCTCATAACTTAGACACATTCTACTCTGGTGCAGCATAAAGGCTTGGCAGCGAGACATTTAACATGTGCTTTCAGTGCAATGTAATCCAACATAAGCGATGAATAGAAAAAATAAATGAATAAATGCAGTCAATTCAGTGTAACTTTCAGAACTGTCTCCAATTACAAAGGTCATGGAACAGCATATTCATGATTTATGAAACGCTTGTGAGTTTTCCTTCGAATGTTGTAATAGGCCATCCAGTGTGTCTGTTCGTTCGTATAGTAGACATGTCGAGGAAGTTGCCAGACGCGCGATCACTAACCCGCCCCCCGCCCCCCATACAGAGTTGCCAGTAACTCATTCGTTTCCTTAGCGCGGGAGAAATATTTTCGGTAAAACATGGCTGTGCTCTGCATTATGAGAGATAGGGGGAAAGAAAATGGCGGGGAGTGTGTGTGTGTGTGTGTGTGGAACCACTAAACAGTAAATTCAGGATATGGTGGCCAGGGAGAGGTGGAGGGTGGCCGTGACTGTGGGTGTGGTGGCTGGGGAGTGAGGGAGAGTGATGGTGGTGGTTAGGGACGTTGTGGTCGCGGTGAGGGAAGGTGTAATAACCAGGGAGAGAGGGTGTGGTTGCTGCAGTGAGGGAGGGTGTGGTGTTGGTGAGGGAGGGTGGGGAGGGTGTGGTGTTGGTGAGGGAGGGTATGGTTGCGGTGAGGGAGGGTGTGGTGTTGGTGAGGGAGGGTGTGGTGGCGGTGAGGGAGGGTATGGTTGCGGTGAGGGGGTGTGGTGTTGGTGAGGGAGGGCATGGTGGCGGTGAGGGAGGGGGTGATAGCCAGGGAGGGAGGGTGTGGTTGCGGTGAGGGAGGGTGTGGTTGCGGTGAGGGAGGGTGTGGTGTTGGTGAGGGAGGGCATGGTGGCGGTGAGGGAAGGGGTGATAGCCAGGGAGGGAGGGTGTTGTGGTCAAAGTGGAAGGGCAAGGCTATGGTGAGGGAGGGGGTGCTGGTAGTGAGCGAGCGAGGGTGTAGTTCACCAGGTCTTAGCATGGCTGTCCCTGGTACTTGCCGACTGCGCGCACGTCCTCGGCCTAAGCAATGGAAGCGGACGTGGAGCGTCCATGACAAGTGCCGCGCCTGCGCCCCGCTGCAACAGGCTTCCACAGAATAAGACCTTCGTTCGCCGGCCTCGTAGACGCACGACGCGCCAGAGGCGGAGGAAAAGGACTCACGCAGCTTGTGTCCGCGGGAGAAGGCCGGCCGGTCGGGCATCGCAGGACGAGTGCCCGGAGGGCCCAAATCTGCTAGTGAGGTTAATAAAATCGCATTACTATGAAAACTGATCTACGTGAATTACGTCTGTTGTTTAGTCTTAAAACAAGGTTGAATTGGCTGTCTTCTCTCGCACGATTTGATATATTTTCTTGAGTAATGTTTCCCAGCAAACTGAATATTTCATTTTGAACATTCCTTTCCCAATAATGATTCCGAGTCGCTCTAGACAAAACCCGACACAAGTGTTCATTTAATTTTGAACCAAAAATGTTCAAGTAACTGAAGAAAACCTCAGAAATCCCCAATGTTTTCTGTAAATAATGTGCCTGGAGTCCCTCTGAGAGCCAAGCTGTGTTCAGCGAGATAAAGACTGATGTTCATTAAACGTTACCACACTTCACACCAACACACGAGAGAGAGAGAGAGAGAGAGAGAGAGAGAGAGAGAGAGAGAGAGAGAGAGAGAGAGAGAGAGAGAGATTCACCAGACGCTGCCACTAAGAGAGAAGTGAGGAACATGACAGACCCTGGCCAACATATGCTGGGGCATCAGAGTAACCCAGCGAACCAAGCAGAAGAGGAATTCAAATATGGTCGAGTCACTGGATCTTACTAATGTTCATAGTGACAGATAATGTACCGATGTACTGGATTTAATCCTGCTACACATGACTACGACCAAAGTTTTTTTTTTCTCATGAAAGGCCTGGCATTTTTGACGAATTCACAATTCAGAAGTTTATTCTCAAGCGAAACAGTACGCCATCGGCAGTATGTGAGGTGCCTGCATTTCAGCACTACCACTTTCAACTTCGCCTAGCAAGAAATCATTTAATGATTTCATGTTCACGTCATTCTAAGATTCTAAACAGCATACTGATGTGTTCTATCAATCTTTTCATGCTAAACCTAGACACGATGATTTATTTCTCCAAATAATCCTCAAGTGTCACGCTCATAATGTTCAGTAATGGATAGTGTGTGTGTGCATTTGAATAATGTACATTTATTTCAGTAATTTCAGTTCCTATCTGCAGCCTTTATTGAAACATTCTACCTCCTTTCGCAATACACTATATCTCTCTCTAGCACTTCACTGTCGTTCTTGATCAGGTTTATTACAGCGAGCTGTTTCCTCCCCTTTAATATAGTATCATACCCCGGAACCTTAAAATCACAACCATCACGTAAAGTTTCCCACAAAAGTCTTATGTATACACCCTCACAAAAAAAGACTAACGGCTTCCCCTCGGACTTGATTTTTCTGGAGGTGAACACAATACCACATACACAACAGTTTCGGTTGGGTTGGTATTTCTGACCGTGAGTTACACCTTTCCTCATTTCTTCTTGCTTCTCATAATCACCACATCTGCAGTAAACCAACTACTGCCACGTAATGAATTAGAGTGAATTTGTTATACGATATGCAAAACCAATAACGTCATGTGTAATCCCACTGATTTATGAACCTTAGATAATATGTCAACCCCAAGAGCCATATGGTTTGCCAAATAGGAATATAACGTTACTATGTTTGTATGACCCGAGGTTACAGTCGAATCGCTTCGAACGCAATATGAATCACAGTGATCCAATATCACATTAATTTGCAAGTAATTAGAGGCTTATTATAATGCCACGTCCAAATACAACGACAATATGATTTACTGCATTGCAATATTATTTCTCCCTCAACTGATGAGGTAACAAACGAGAATGTGGAGTACCACCTCATAAGAGTCGTACAGAAAACGGGACATTTTCTGATATACACAAAGAGACAACGTCGTCAAGTGTATCCTACATGTGCCACTATAGATGCCACAACGTCTTAACCTTCTGTGGTGTTGCTATGTAGTGTTTACATACGTTTATTCTCAATGAAAGATGTCCTTCATCTGCTAATATCGGTGACATTAGGTGTCTTTCGACGGACATGATGATATGGAGCGCGTGAGAACTAAAGGTGGAAAGTGGCAGAATGTCTGTAGAGACTGTTTCCTTGGATCCAGTCTGATGGTATATCGGGCAACTAACCCAGGTTGGTGTGGGACGGTTCACAGTGGTGAAGAATGTGCAGATGATGCATGTGGTAATTCTCCCTTACGTCAAGGGCGCTGCTGTGTTCCCTGATGCAACGCAGTTTTACCTCGAACAGGACAACAACAACCCCCCCCCCCCACACACAAACATACACACACACACACACAAACCCCTACACACACACACACACAGAGAGAGAGCAAAAGTTGTCAAATAACAGTTTCAGGACCATCCGGGGTTGTTAACCCACCTCTGCCAACCCTACAGAGTTTTCGAATAACTGCTGCAAACCCTTCCAAGATGTCATTCTACTCAATCAGTCATCTCGTATTCTCAACTCACTGATACAGGAAACTTCCTAAATAGGAAATCCACTGCAGTCAACCTTTTAAAACTATGCAACCCCACTGCTGCTTACCTTCCCAGATGTCCTTTTGCCTCGAAATTAATGCGAGAGCCTTTCTTAATTGTAATGCAATGATTCCATTTTTCATGATGTTTTTCTAATACACAGTTGAAGCTATTAGAGAAGAAAGTATGAACAAAAACGGCTGAAGGTGCACAATCGAGTCAAAATAATGCTTCATACGGTGCCTTCCTCCGTCACCTTCTCCACGGCTTGTTTGTATCACAATATAAAGTTTATCTGTTCATAACTTTCAGTCTTGAAGAAATGACCATTTTCCAACAAAATGAAAAGAATGTTAGAAGTTATACTCAATGTTTACCATGAGTTTGCAAATCATTTACAAGATTTTTATCGATAAACATGGCCTTCTCATGTCAACCATAACTGATTCTTTCTTATGTATGTTACTGACTTGTGATGATGTCTTCCTTAAAAGTGAATCACAATTATCCCACCATCAAAAACACATAAAAGTAAAAGAATAATAATAATAATAATGGGCTCACAGCGTATTTACTGTCACGCTGAAACAGTATTTAGTCTGTACAGAAATCACCGTCAGTAACTTTGTATCACTTCACTGTAATGCACTAGCACTAGAGTTTATCAGCATGAATGCTCGTAATCTATCACACACTAGCTCGAATTTAGTGCATGTCTCCTGCTTCTTGTCACCAGCAAGGTCAGAGAAGTACTGAGGTATGAACTTCGACCGCTGCTTGGCAGGAAAAGATAACAATACGTCATATCCAGGCATTTCACAACAGATATTCTCCTTTCACAATCTCTCGGTTTAAAAGTAAACTTATTTAGCTCGTGTTGGCTTGTATCTATCATACCAAGAACACAATGTTGGCTCACTGGTTACCATTTACATAAACTAATGCTTGGAGCCTCCACGAACGTAAACACACGATTCTAAGTAGGCATATACACACCTGAACGATGTCACTGAGTTGATATGCATTTTGTGAAAAAATTATGAACGTAAATATTAAAACGAATATTATAAAACACAAACGATTACATATATTCGATCGTATGCCTGTAAAAACGTCCTCCTCGTACAGTCCAAACCGATATTTAGAAATACTGTACGTAATTACACACAAACATACACGTTGCCTTTAAACCATACATACATCGACTATAAATAATTTTCTTCTTCATTTATAGAATTTAACATCGAAACTTTCGCAGGAATTTATGGAAGAACAATATCAATTAAACAATATGAATATTAGATGGAGACACGATTATCAAACTGCGCATGCGCTTGCGCCTGCGCATTCACAATGACTAACCGCCACGAGTATATAAGATGACTACAAACAAAACATCTAAATTCACTTTATAACAATATAAAAGGAAAAATCATGTTTATATTCTTAGTACTCTTCACATTTTCATATTACCGACAATCATGCCCATTTTCTTAGGTTGAACAATAACAAAAATACCAATTCCCCCACTCCCTAACGTACTAATTTATTCAGTCACTGATGCCCTCCCTTCTAAAGTGTACAGGCAATTCTGCCAACCCTTCAGAGTTATCCATAGGCTGCTGCCAACCCTTCGGGTTAGTAAACCCACTACTGCCAACCCTTCGGAGTTGTCAAAACCACGGCAACCAACCCTTCGGAGTTATCAAAGCCACGGCAGCCAACCCTTCGGAGTTATCAAAACGACGGCAGCCAACCCTTCGGAGTTATCAAAGCCACGGCAGCCAACCCTTCTGAGTAATTAAACCTGCGGCAGCCAACCCCTCGGAGTTGTTTCCCCACCTCTGCGAACCCTAGATATTTTTCGAATAACTGCTGCAAACCCTTCTGAGATGCCATTCTACTCAATATTCTCGCATTCTCAGCCCACTGATACACAAAACTTCCGAAATAGGAAATCCACTGCAGTCAATATTTCAAAACTATGTAACCCCACAGCTGCTTACCTTCCCAGATGCAATTTTGCCTCGAAACTATGATTCTTAACTGTAGTGCAACGAATTAATCTTTCATGGTGTTTTTTTTCTAATACACAGTTGAAGCTATAAGAGAAGTAACTATGTACAAGAACGGCTGAAGGTGCACAATCGAGTCAAAAATAATGTTTCATATAGTGCCTTCCTCCGTCACCCTGCAGTCAATCTTTCCCATAACTGATTCTTTCTTATGTATGTTACTGACTTGTGATGATATTTTCTTTAAAAGTGAATCACAATTTTCCCAAGAGCAGGACACACATAAAAGAAAATAATAATAATACATGCTCACATCGTATTTACTCTCACGCTGAAACACAGTATCTAGTCTGTACAGAAATCACCGTCAATAACTTTGTATCACTTCACTGTAATGCACTAGCACTAGAGTTTATCAGTATGAATGCTCGTAATCTATCACACACTAGCTCGAATTTAGTGCACGTCTCCTGCCTCTTGTCACCAGCAAGGTCAGAGAAGGACTGAGGTATGAACTTCGACCGCTGCTTGGCAGGAAAAGATAACAATAGGTCATAACCAGCCATTTGACAACAGAAATTCTCCTTTCACAATCTTTCTGTTTAAAAGTAAACTTATTTAGCTCGTGTTGGCTTGTATCTGTCATACCAAGAACACAATGTTGGCTCACTGGTTACCATTTACATAAACTAATGCTTGGAGCCTCCACGAACGTAAACACACGATTCTAAGTAGGCATATACACACCTGAACGATGTCACTGAGTTGATATGCATTTTTTGAAAAAATTATGTACGTAAATATTAAAGCGAATATTATAAAGCACAAACGATATTCGATCGTATGCCTGTAAAAACGTCCTCCTCGTACAGTCCAAACCGATATTTAGAAATACTGTACGTAATTACACAAAAACATACACACTGCCTTCAAACCATACAGACATCGACTATAAATAATTTTCTTCTTCATTTATAGAATTTAACATCGAAACTTTCGCAGGAATTTATGGAAGAACAATATCAATTAAACAATCTGAATATTAGATGGAGACACGATTATCAAACTGCGCATGCGCTTGCGCCTGCGCATTCACAATGACTAACCGCCACGAGTATATAAGATGACTACAAACAAAACATCTAAATTCACTTTATAACAATATAAAAGGAAAAATCATGTTTATATTCTTAGTACTCTTCACATTTTCATATTACCGACAATCATGCCCATTTTCTTAGGTTGAACAATAACAAAAATACCAATTACCCCACTCCCTAACGTACTAATTTATTCAGTCACTGATGCCCTCCCTTCTAAAGTGTACAGGCAATTCTGCCAACACTTCCCAGTTATCCATAGGCTGCTGCCAACCCTTCGGAGTTAGTAAACCCACTACTGCCAACCCTTCGGAGTTATCAAAGCCACGGCAGCCAACCCTTCAGAGTTATCAAAGCCATGGCAACCAACCCTTCGGAGTTATCAAAGCCACGGCAGTCAACCCTTCGGAGTAATTAAACCTGCGGCACCCAAACCCTCGGAGTTGTTTACCCACCTCTGCGAACCCTAGATATTTTTCGAATAACTGCTGCAAACCCTTCTGAGATGCCATTCTACTTAATCAATATTTTCGCATTCTCAGCCCACTGATACACAAAACTTCCGAAATAGGAAATCTACTGCAGTCAATCTTTCAAAACTGTAACCCCACAGCTGCTTACCTTCCCAGATGCAATTCTGCCTCGAAACTATGATTCTTATCTGTAGTGCAACGAATTAATCTTTCATGGTGTTTTTTCTAATACACAGTTCAAGCTATAAGAGAAGAAAGTATGCACAAGAACGCTTGAAGGTGCACAATCGAGTCAAAATATTGTTTCATATAGTGCCTTCTCCGTCACCCTGCAGTCAATCTTTCCCATAACTGATTCTTTCTTATGTATGTTACTGACTTGTGATAATGTTTTCCTTAAAAGTGAATCACAATTTTCCCAAGAGCAAGACACTCATAAAAGAAAATAATAATAATACATGCTCACATCGTATTTAATGTCACGCTGAAACACAGTATTTAGTCTGTACAGAAATCGCCGTCAATAACTTTGTATCACTTCACTGTAATGCACTAGCACTAGAGTTTATCAGTATGAATGCTCGTAATCTATCACACACTAGCTCGAATTTAGTGCACGTCTCCTGCTTCTTGTCATCAGCAAGGTCAGAGAAGGACTGAGGTATGAACTTCGACAGCTGCTTGGCAGGAAAAGAAAACAATAGGTCATAACCAGCCATTTCACAACAGAAATTCTTTCACAATCTTTCTGTTTAAAGGTAAACTTATTTAGCTCGTGTTGGTTTCTATCTATAATACCAAGAACACAATGTTGGCTCACTGGTTACCATTTACATAAACTAATGTTGGAGACTGCACGAACGTAAACACACGATTCTAAGTAGGCATATACACACCTGAACGATGTCACTGAGTTGATATGCATTTTGTGAAAAAATTATGGACGTCAATATTAAAGCGAATATTATAAAGCACAAACGATTACTTATATTCGATCGTATGCCTGTAAAAACGTCCTTTTCGTACAGTCCAAACCGATATTTAGAAATACTGTACGTAATTACACAAAAACATACACATTGCCTTTAAACCATACATACATCGACTATAGATAACCTTCATTTATAGAATTTAACATCGAAACATTCGCAGGAATTTATGGAAGAACAAATATCAATTAAACAATCTGAAAATTAGATGGAGACACGATTATCAAACTGCGCATGCGCTTGCGCTTGCGCATTCACAACGACGAACCGCCAGGAGTATATATGATGACTACAAACAAAACATCTAAATTCACTTTATAACAATATAAAAGGAAAAATCATGTTTATACTCTTAGCACTCTTAATATTTCCATATTACCGACAATCATGCCCATTTTCTTAGGTTGAACAATAACAAAAATACGTATTTACTGTCACGCTGAAACACAGTATTTAGTCTGTATAGAAATCACCGTCAATAACTTTGTATCACTTCACTGTAATGCACTAGCACTAGAGTTTATCAGCATGAATGCTCGTAATCTATCACACACTAGCTCGAATTTAGTGCACGTCTCCTGCTTCTTGTCATCAGCAAGGTCAGAGAAGGACTGAGGTATGAACTTCGACCGCTGCTTGGCAGGAAAAGATAACAATACGTCATAACCAGCCATTTGACAACAGAAATTCTCCTTTCACAATCTCTCTGTTTAAAGTAAACTTATTTAGCTCGGGTTGGCTTTTATCTGTCATACCAAGAACACAATGTTGGCTCACTGGTTACCATTTACATAAACTAATGCTTGGAGCCTCCACGAACGTAAACACACGATTCTAAGTAGGCATATACACACCTGAACGATGTCACTGAGTTGATATGCATTTTGTGAAAAAATTATGAACGTAAATATTAAAGCGAATATCATAAAAATCAAACGATTACATATATTCGATCGTATGCCTTTAAAAAAGTCCTCCTCGTATAGTCCAAACCGATATTTAGAAATACTGTACGTAATTACACACAAACATACACATTGCCTTTAAACCATACATACATCGACTATAAATAATTTTCTTCCTCATTTATAGAATTTAACATGGACACTTTCGCAAGAATTTATGGAAGAACAATATCAATTAAACAATATGAATATTAGATGGAGACACGATTATCAAACTGCGCATGCGCTTGCGCCTGCGCATTCACAATGACTAACCGCCAGGAGTATATATGATGACTACAAACAAAACATCTAAATTCACTTTATAACAATATAAAAGGAAAAATCATGTTTATACTCTTAGTACTCTTCACATTTTCATATTACCGACAATCATGCCCATTTTCTTAGGTTGAACAATAACAAAAATACCAATTACCCCACTCCCTAACGTACTAATTTATTCAGTCACTGATGCCCTCCCTTCTAAAGTGTACAGGCAATTCTGCCAACCCTTCAGAGTTATCCATAGGCTGCTGCCAACCCTTCGGGGTTAGTAAACCCACTACTGCCAACCCTTCGGAGTTGTGAAAGACACGGCAGCTAACCCTTCGGAGTTATCAAAGCCACGGCAGCCAACCCTTCGGAGTTATCAAAACCACGGCAACCAACCCTTCGGAGTTATCAAAACCACGGCAGCCAACCCCTCGGAGATGTTTCCCCACCTCTGCGAACCCTAGATATTTTTCGAATAACTGCTGCAAACCCTTCTGAGATGCCATTCTACTCAATATTTTCGCATTCTCAGCCCACTGATACACAAAACTTCCGAAATAGGAAATCCACTGCAGTCAATATTTCAAAACTATGTAACCCCACAGCTGCTTACCTTCCCAGATGCAATTTTGCCTCGAAACTATGATTCTTAACTGTAGTGCAACGAATTAATCTTTCATGGTGTTTTTTCTAATACACAGTTGAAGCTATAAGAGAAGAAACTATGTACAAGAACGGCTGAAGGTGCACAATCGAGTCAAAATAATGTTTCATATAGTGCCTTCCTCCGTCACCCTGCAGTCAATCTTTCCCATAACTGATTCTTTCTTATGTATGTTACTGACTTGTGATGATCTTTTCTTTAAAAGTGAATCACAATTTTCCCAAGAGCAAGACACACATACAAGAAAATAATAATAATAATACATGCTCACATCGTATTTACTGTCACGCTGAAACACAGTATTTAGTCTGTACAGAAATCACCGTCAATAACTTTGTATCACTTCACTGTAATGCACTAGCACTAGAGTTTATCAGCATGAATGCTCGTAATCTATCACACACTAGCTCGAATTTAGTGCACGTCTCCTGCCTCTTGTCACCAGCAAGGTCAGAGAAGGACTGAGGTATGAACTTCGACCGCTGCTTGGCAGGAAAAGATAACAATAGGTCATAACCAGCCATTTGACAACAGAAATTCTCCTTTCACAATCTTTCTGTTTAAAAGTAAACTTATTTAGCTCGGGTTGGCTTGTATCTGTCATACCAAGAACACAATGTTGGCTCACTGGTTACCATTTACATAAACTAATGCTTGGAGCCTCCACGAACGTAAACACACGATTCTAAGTAGGCATATACACACCTGAACGATGTCACTGAGTTGATATGCATTTTGTGAAAAAATTATGTACGTAAATATTAAAGCGAATATTATAAAACACAAACGATTACATATATTCGATCGTATGCCTGTAAAAACGTCCTCCTCGTACAGTCCAAACCGATATTTAGAAATACTGTACGTAATTACACACAAACATACACATTGCCTTTAAACCATACATACATCGACTATAAATAATTTTCTTCTTCATTTATAGAATTTAACATCGAAACTTTCGCAGGAATTTATGGAACAACAATATCAATAAAACAATCTGAATATTAGATGGAGACACGATTATCAAACTGCGCATGCGCTTGCGCCTGCGCATTCACAATGACTAACCGCCAGGAGTATATATGATGACTACGAACTTAACATTTAAATTCACTTTATAACAATATAAAAGGATAAATCATATTTATACTCTTACCAACCCTTCGGAGTTATCAAAACCACGGCAGTCAACCCTTCGGAGTAATTAAACCTCCGGCACCCAACCCCTCGGAGTTGTTTACCCACCTCTGCGAACCCTAGATATTTTTCGAATAACTGCTGCAAACCCTTCTGAGATGCCATTCTAATCAATCAATATTTTCGCATTCTCAGCCCACTGATACAAAAAACTTACAAAATAGGAAATCCACTGCAGTCAATCTTTCAAAACTATGTAACCCCACAGCTGCTTACCTTCCCAGATGCAATTTTGCCTCGAAACTATGATTCTTATCTGTAGTGCAACGAATTAATCTTTCATGGTGTTTTTTCTAATACACAGTTGAAGCTATAAGAGAAGAAACTATGTACAAGAACGGCTGAAGGTGCACAATCGAGTCAAAATAATGTTTCATATAGTGCCTTCCTCCGTCACCCTGCAGTCAATCTTTCCCATAACTGATTCTTTCTTATGTATGTTACTGACTTGTGATGATCTTTTCTTTAAAAGTGAATCACAATTTTCCCAAGAGCAAGACACACATAAAAGAAAATAATAATAATACATGCTCACATCGTATTTACTCTCACGCTGAAACACAGTATCTAGTCTCTACAGAAATCACCGTCAATAACTTTGTATCACTTCACTGTAATGCACTAGCACTAGAGTTTATCAGCATGAATGCTCGTAATCTATCACACACTAGCTCGAATTTAGTGCACGTCTCCTGCCTTCTTGTCACCAGCAAGGTCAGAGAAGGACTGAGGTATGAACTTCGACGCTGCTTGGCAGGAAAAGATAACAATACGTCATATCCAGGCATTTCACAACAGATATTCTCCTTTCACAATCTCTCGGTTTAAAAGTAAACTTATTTAGCTCGGGTTGGCTTGTATCTGTCATACCAAGAACACAATGTTGGCTCACTGGTTACCATTTACATAAACTAATGCTTGGAGCCTCCACGAACGTAAACACACGATTCTAAGTAGGCATATACACACCTGAACGATGTCACTGAGTTGATATGCATTTTGTGAAAAAATTATGAACGTAAATATTAAAGCGAATATTATAAAACACAAACGATTACATATATTCGATCGTATGCCTGTAAAAACGTCCTCCTCGTACAGTCCAAACCGATATTTAGAAATACTGTACGTAATTACACACAAACATACACATTGCCTTTAAACCATACATACATCGACTATAAATAATTTTCTTCCTCATTTATAGAATTTAACATCGAAACTTTCGCAGGAATTTATGGAAGAACAATATCAATTAAACAATATGAATATTAGATGGAGACACGATTATCAAACTGCGCATGCGCTTGCGCCTGCGCATTCACAATGACTAACAGTAAGGAGTATATATGATGAATACAAACAAAACATCTAGATTCACTTTATAACAATATAAAAGGAAAAATCATGTTTATACTCTTAGTACTCTTCACATTTTCATATTACCGACAATCATGCCCATTTTCTTAGGTTGAACAATAATAAAAATACCAATTACCCCACTCCCTAACGTACTAATTTATTCAGTCACTGATGCCCTCCCTTCTAAAGTGTACAGGCAATTCTGCCAACCCTTCCCAGTTATCCATAGGCTGCTGCCAACCCTTCGGAGTTAGTAAACCCACTACTGCCAACCCTTCGGAGTTATCAAAGCCACGGCAGCCAACCCTTCGGAGTTATCAAAGCCACGGTAGCCAACCCTTCTGAGTAATTAAACCTGCGGCACCCAACCCCTCGGAGTTGTTTACCCACCTCTGCGAACCCTAGATATTTTTCGAATAACTGCTGCAAACCCTTCTGAGATGCCATTCTACTTAATCAATATTTTCGCATTCTCAGCCCACTGATACACAAAACTTCCGAAATAGGAAATCCACTGCAGTCAATCTTTCAAAACTATGTAACCCCACAGCTGCTTACCTTCCCAGATGCAATTTTGCCTCGAAACTATGATTCTTAACTGTAGTGCAACGAATTAATCTTTCATGGTGTTTTTTCTAATACACAGTTGAAGCTATAAGAGAAGAAACTATGTACAAGAACGGCTGAAGGTGCACAATCGAGTCAAAATAATGTTTCATATAGTGCCTTCCTCCGTCACCCTGCAGTCAATCTTTCCCATAACTGATTCTTTCTTATGTATGTTACTGACTTGTGATGATCTTTTCCTTAAAAGTGAATCACAATTTTCCCAATAACTTTGTATCACTTCACTGTAATGCACTAACACTAGAGTTTATCAGCATGAATGCTCGTAATCTATCACACACTAGCTCGAATTTAGTGCACGTCTCCTGCTTCTTGTCACCAGCAAGGTCAGAGAAGGACTGAGGTATGAACTTCGACCGCTGCTTGGCAGGAAAAGATAACAATACGTCATAACCAGCCATTTGACAACAGAAATTCTCCTTTCACAATCTCTCTGTTTAAAAGTAAACTTATTTAGCTCGGGTTGGCTTGTATCTGTCATACCAAGAACACAATGTTGGCTCACTGGTTACCATTTACATAAACTAATGCTTGGAGCCTCCACGAACGTAAACACACGATTCTAAGTAGGCATATACACACCTGAACGATGTCACTGAGTTGATATGCATTTTGTGAAAAAATTATGTACGTAAATATTAAAGCGAATATCATAAAACACAAATGATTACATATATTCGATCGTATGCCTGTAAAAACGTCCTCCTCGTACAGTCCAAACCGATATTTAGAAATACTGTACGTAATTACACACAAACATACACATTGCCTTTAAACCATACATACATCGACTATAAATAATTTTCTTCTTCATTTATAGAATTTAACATCGAAACATTCGCAGGAATTTATGGAAGAACAATATCAATTAAACAATCTGAATATTAGATGGAGACACGATTATCAAACTGCGCATGCGCTTGCGCCTGCGCATTCACAATGACTAACCGCCAGGAGTATATATGATGACTACAAACGGAACATCTAAATTCACTTTATAACAATATAAAAGGATAAATCATATTTATACTCTTACTAACTCTTCGGAGTTATCAAAGCCACGGCAGTCAACCCCTCGGAGATGCTTAACCACTTCTGCGAATCCTACATATTTTTCGAATAACTGCTGCAAACCCTTCTGAGATGCCATTCTACTCAATCAATATTTTCGCATTCTCAGCCCACTGATACACAAAACTTCCGAAATAGGAAATCCACTGCAGTCAATATTTCAAAACTATATAACCGCACTCCTGCTTACCTTCCCAGATGAAATTCTGCCTCGAAACTATGATTCTTATCAGTAGTGCAACGAATTAATCTTTCATAGTGTTTTTTCTAATACACAGTTCAAGCTATAAGAGAAGTATGCACAAGAACGCCTGAAGGTGCACAATCGAGTCAAAATAATGTTTCATATAGTGCCTTCCTCCGTCACCCTGCAGTCAATCTTTCCCATAACTGATTCTTTCTTACGTATGTTACTGACTTGTGATAATGTTTTCCTTAAAAGTGAATCACAATTTTCCCAAGAGCAAGACACTCATAAAAGAAAATAATAATAATACATGCTCACATCGTATTTAATGTCACGCTGAAACACAGTATCTAGTCTGTACAGAAATCACCGTCAATAACTTTGTATCACTTCACTGTAATGAACTAGCACTAGAGTTTATCAGTTTGAATGCTCGTACTCTGTCACACACTAGCTCGAATTTAGTGCACGTCTCCTGCCTCTTGTCACCACCGAGGTCAGAGAAGGACTGAGGTATGAACTTCGACCGCTGCTTGGAAGGAAAAGATAACAATAGGTCATAACCAGCCATTTGACAACAGAACTTCTTTCACAATCTTTCTGCTTAAAAGTAAACTTACTTAGCTCGGAATGATTTGTATCTGTCATACGAAGAACACAATGTTGGCTCAATGGTTACCATTTACATAAACTAATGCTTGGAGCCTCCACGAATGTAAACACACGATTCTAAGTAGGCATATACACACCTGAACGATGTCACTGAGTTGATATGCATTTTGTGAAAAAATTGTGAACGTAAACATTAAAGCGAATATTACAAAACACAAACGATTACATATATTCGATTATATGCCTTTAAAAACGTCCTCCTCGTACAGTCCAAACCGATATTTAGAAATACTGTACGTAGTTACACACAAACATACACATTGCCTTTAAACCATACATACATCGACTATAAATAATTTTCTTCTTCATTTATAGAATTTAACATCGAAACTTTCGCAGGAATTTATGGAAGAACAATATCAATTAAACAATCTGAATATTAGATGGAGACACGATTATCAAACTGCGCATGCGCTTGCGCCTGCGCATTCACAATGACTAACCGCCAGGAGTATATATGATGAATACAAACAAAACATCTAAATTCACTTTATAACAATATAAAAGGAAAAATCATGTTTATATTCTTAGTACTCTTCACATTTTCATATTACCGACAATCATGCCCATTTTCTTAGGTTGAACAATAACAAAAATACCAATTACCCCACTCCCTAACGTACTAATTTATTCAGTCACTGATGCCCTCCCTTCTAAAGTGTACAGGCAATTCTGCCAACCCTTCCGAGTTATCCATAGGCTGCTGCCAACCCTTCGGAGTTAGTAAACCCACTACTGCCAACCCTTCGGAGTTATCAAAGCCACGGCAGCAAACCCTTCGGAGTTATCAAAGCCACGGCAGCCAACCCTTCGGAGTTATCAAAACCACGGCAGCTTATCAAAACCACGGCAGCCAACCCTTCGGAGTAATTAAACCTGCGGCACCCAACCCCTCGGAGTTGTTTACCCACCTCTGCGAACCCTAGATATTTTTCGAATAACTGCTGCAAACCCTTCTGAGATGCCATTCTACTCAATCAATATTTTCGCATTCTCAGCCCACTGATACACAAAACTTCCGAAATAGGAAATCCACTGCAGTCAATCTTTCAAAACTATGTAACCTCACAGCTGCTTACCTTCCCAGATGCAATTTTGCCTCGAAACTATGATTCTTATCTGTAGTGCAACGAATTAATCTTTCATGGTGTTTTTTCTAATACACAGTTGAAGCTATAAGAGAAGAAACTATGTACAAGAACGGCTGAAGGTGCACAATCGAGTCAAAATAATGTTTCATATAGTGCCTTCCTCCGTCACCCTGCAGTCAATCTTTCCCATAACTGATTCTTTCTTATGTATGTTACTGACTTGTGATAATGTTTTCCTTAAAAGTGAATCACAATTTTCCCAAGAGCAAGACACACATAAAAGAAAATAATAATAATAATAATACATGCTCACATCGTATTTAATGTCACGCTGAAACACAGTATTTAGTCTGTACAGAAATCACCGTCAATAACTTTGTATCACTTCACTGTAATGCACTAGCACTAGAGTTTATCAGCATGAATGCTCGTAATCTATCACACACTAGCTCGAATTTAGTGCACGTCTCCTGCCTCTTGTCACCAGCAAGGTGAGAGAAGGACTGAGATATGAACTTCGACCGCTGCTTGGCAGGAAAAGATAACAATACGTCATAACCAGCCATATGACAACAGAAATTCTCCTTTCACAATCTCTCTGTTTAAAAGTAAACTTATTTAGCTCGGGTTGGTTTCCATCTGTCATACCAAGAACACAATATTGGCTCACTGGTTACCATTTACATAATCTAATGCTTGGAGCCTCCACGAACGTAAACACACGATTCTAAGTAGGCATATACACACCTGAACGATGTCACTGAGTTGATATGCATTTTGTGAAAAAATTATGAACGTAAATATTAAAGCGAATATTATAAAGGGACAAATGATTACATATATTCGATCGTATGAATGTAAAAACGTCCTACTCGTACAGTCCAAACCGATATTTAGAAATACTGTACGTAATTACACACAAACATACAAATTGCCTTTAAACCATACATACATCGACTATCAATAATTTTCTTCTTCATTTATAGAATTTAACACCGAAGCATTCCCAGGAATTTATGGAAGAACAATATCAATTAAACAATATGAATATTAGATGGAGACACGATTATCAAACTGCGCATGCGCTTGCGCCTGCGCATTCACAATAACTAACCGGAAGGAGTATATATGATGACTACGAACTGAACATTTAAATTCACTTTATAACAATATAAAAGGATAAATCATGTTTATACTCTTAGTACTCTTCACATTTTCATATTACCAATAATCATGCCCATTTTCTTAGGTTGAACAATAACAAAAATACCAATTACCCCACTCCCTAACGTACTAATTTATTTAGTCACTGATGCCCTCCCTTCTAAAGTGTACAGGCAATTCTGCCAACCCTTAAGAGTTATCCATAGGCTGCTGCCAACCCTTCGGAATTAGTAAACCCACTACTGCCAACCCTTTGGAGTTATCAAAACCACGGCAGCCAACCCTTCGGAGTTATCAAAGCCACGGCAGTCAACCCTTCGGAGTAATTAAACCTGCGGCAGCCAACCCATCGGAGTTGTTTACCCACCTCTGCGAACCCTAGATATTTTTCGAATAACTGCTGCAAACCCTTCTGAGATGCCATTCTACTTAATCAATATTTTCGCATTCTCAGCCCACTGATACACAAAACTTCCGAAATAGGAAATCCACTGCAGTCAATCTTTCAAAACTATGTAACCTCACAGCTGCTTACCTTCCCAGATGCAATTTTGCCTCGAAACTATGATTCTTAACTGGAGTGCAATCAATTAATCTTTCATGGTGTTTTTTCTAATACACAGTTGAAGCTATAAGAGAAGAAACTATGTACAAGAACGGCTGAAGGTGCACAATCGAGTCAAAATAATGTTTCATATAGTGCCTTCCTCCGTCACCCTACAGTCAATCTTTTCCATAACTGATTCTTTCTTGTGTATGTTACTGACTTGTGATGATCTTTTCTTTAAAAGTGAATCACAATTTTCCCAAGAGCAAGGCACACATACTAGAAAATAACAATAATACATGCTCATATCGTATTTACTGTCACGCTGAAACACAGTATCTAGTCTGTACAGAAATCACCGTCAATAACTTTGTATCACTTCACTTTAATGCACTAGCACTAGAGTTTATCAGTATGAATGCTCGTAATCTATCACACACTAGCTCGAATTTAGTGCACGTCTCCTGCCTCTTGTCACCAGCGAGGTCAGAGAAGGACTGAGGTATGAACTTCGACAGCTGCTTGGCAGGAAAAGATAACAATAGGTCATAACCAGCCATTTGAAAACAGAAATTCTCCTTTCACAATCTTTCTGTTTAAAAGTAAACTTATTTAGCTCGTGTTGGCTTGAATCTGTCATACCAAGAACACAATGTTGGCTCACTGGTTACCATTTACATAAACTAATGCTTGGAGCCTCCACGAACGTAAACACACGATTCTAAGTAGGCATATACACACCTGAACGATGTCACTGAGTTGATATGCATTTTATGAAAAAATTATGAACGTAAATATTAAAGCGAATATCATAAACACAAACGATTACATATATTCGATCGTATGCCTGTAAAAACGTCCTCCTCGTACAGTCCAAACCGATATTTAGATATACTTTACGTAATTACACACAAGCATACACATTGCCTTTAAACCATACATACATCGACTATAAATAATTTTCTTCTTCATTTATAGAATTTAACACCGAAACATTCGCAGGAATTTATGGAAGAACAATATCAATTAAACAATCTGAATATTAGATGGAGACACGATTATCAAACTGCGCATGCGCTTGCGCCTGCGCATTCACAATGACTAACCGCCAGGAGTATATATGATGACTACAAACGAAACATCTAAATTCACTTTATAACAATATAAAAGGAAAAATCATGTTTATATTCTTAGTACTCTTCACATTTTCATATTACCGACAATCATGCCCATTTTCTTCGGTTGAACAATAACAAAAATACCAATTACCCCACTCCCTAACGTACTAATTTATTCAGTCACTGATGCCCTCCCTTCTAAAGTGTACAGGCAGTTCTGCCAACCCTTAAGAGTTATCCATAGGCTGCTGCCAACCCTTCGGAGTTATCAAAGCCACGACAACCAACCCTTCGGAGTAATTAAACCTCCGGCACCCAACCCCTCGGAGTTGTTTACCCACCTCTGCGAACCCTACATATTTTTCGAATAACTGCTGCAAACCCTTCTGAGATGCCATTCTACTCAATCAATATTTTCGCATTCTCAGCCCACTGATACACAAAACTTCCGAAATAGGAAATCCACTGCAGTCAATATTTCAAAACTATATAACCGCACTCCTGCTTACCTTCCCAGATGAAATTCTGCCTCGAAACTATGATTCTTATCAGTAGTGCAACGAATTAATCTTTCATAGTGTTTTTTCTAATACAGAGTTCAAGCTATAAGAGAAGAAACTGTGTACAAGAACGGCTGAAGGTGCACAATCGAGTCAAAATAATGTTTCATATAGTGTCTTCCTCCGTCACCCTGCAGTCAATCTTTCCCATAACTGATTCTTTCTTATGTATGTTACTGACTTGTGATGATCTTTTCCTTAAAAGTGAATCACAATTTTCCCAAGAGCAAGACACACATAAAAGAAAATAATAATAATACAAGCTCACATCGTATTTACTCTCACGCTGAAACACAGTATCTAGTCTGTACAGAAATCACCGTCAATAACTTTGTATCACTTCACTGTAATGCACTAGCACTAGAGTTTATCAGCATGACTGCTCGTAATCTATCACACACTAGCTCGAATTTAGTGCACGTCTCCTACCTCTTGTCACCAGCAAGGTCAAAGAAGGACTGAGTTATGAACTTCGACGATGCTTGGCAGGAAAAGATAACAATACTTCATATCCAGTCATTTCACAACAGATATTCTCCTTTCACAATCTCTTGGTTTAAAAGTAAACTTATTTAGCTCGTGTTGGCTTGTATCTGTCATACCAAGAACACAATGTTGGCTCACTGGTTACCATTTACATAAACTAATGCTTGGAGCCTCCACGAACGTAAACACACGTTTCGAAGTAGGCATATACACACCTGAACGATGTCACTGAGTTGATATGCATTTTGTGAAAAAATTATGAACGTAAATATTAAAGCGAATATCATAAAAATCAAACGATTACATATATTCGATCGTATGCCTGTAAAAACGTCCTCCTCGTATAGTCCAAACCGATATTTAGAAATACTGTACGTAATTACACACAAACATACACATTGCCTTTAAACCATACATACATCGACTATAAATAATTTTCTTCCTCATTAATAGAATTTAACATGGACACTTTCACAAGAATTTATGGAAGAACAATATCAATTAAACTATCTGAATATTAGATGGAGACACGATTATCAAACTGCGCATGCGCTTCCGCCTGCGCATTCACAATGACTAACCGCCACGAGTATATAAGATGACTACAAACAAAACATCTAAATTCACTTTATAACAATATAAAAGGAAAAATCATGTTTATATTCTTAGTACTCTTCACATTTTCATATTACCGACAATCATGCCCATTTTCTTAGGTTGAACAATAACAAAAATACCAATTACCCCACTCCCTAACGTACTAATTTATTCAGTCACTGATGCCCTCCCTTCTAAAGTGTACAGGCAATTCTGCCAACCCTTCGGAGTTATCAAAGCCACGGCAGCAAACCCTTCGGAGTTATCAAAGCCACGGCAGCCAACCCTTCGGAGTTATCAAAGACCACGGCAGCCAACCCTTCGGAGTTATCAAAACCACGGCAGCCAACCCTTCGGAGTTATCAAAGCCACGGCAGCCAACCCTTCGGAGTAATTAAACCAGCGGCAGCCAACCCCTCGGAGTTGTTTCCCCACCTCTGCGAACCCTAGATATTTTTCGAATAACTGCTGCAAACCCTTCTGAGATGCCATTCTACTCAATCAATATTTTCGCATTCTCAGCCCACTGATGCACAAAACTTCCGAAATAGGAAATCCACTGCAGTCAATCTTTCAAAACTATGTAACCCCACAGCTGCTTACCTTCCCAGATGCAATTTTGCCTCGAAACTATGATTCTTAACTGTAGTGCAACGAATTAATCTTTCATGGTGTTTTTTTCTAATACACAGTTGAAGCTATAAGAGAAGAAACTATGTACAAGAACGGCTGAAGGTGCACAATCGAGTCAAAATAATGTTTCATATAGTGCCTTCCTCCGTCACCCTGCAGTCAATCTTTCCCATAACTGATTCTTTCTTATGTATGTTACTGACTTGTGATAATGTTTTCCTTAAAAGTGAATCACAATTTTCCTAAGAGCAAGACACACATAAAAGAAAATAATAATAATACATGCTCACATCATATTTACTCTCACGCTGAAACACAGTATTTAGTCTCTACAGAAATCACCGTCAATAACTTTGTATCACTTCACTGTAATGCACTAGCACTAGAGTTTATCAGCATGAATGCTCGTAATCTATCACACACTAGCTCGAATTTAGTGCACGTCTCCTGCTTCTTGTCATCAGCAAGGTCAGAGAAGGACTGAGGTATGAACTTCGACCGCTGCTTGGCAGGAAAAATTAACAATAGGTCATAACCAGCCATTTGACAACAGAAACTCTCCTTTTACAATCTTTCTGTTTAAAAGTAAAATTATTTAGCTCGGGTTGTCTTTTATCTATCATACCAAGAACACAACGTTGGCTCACTGGTTAACATTTACATAAACTAATGCTTGTAGCCTCCACGAATGTAAACACACGATTCTAATTAGGTATATACACACCTGAACGATGTCACTGAGTTGATATGCATTTTGTGAAAAAATTATGAACGTAAATATTAAAGCGAATATTATTATTAAAACACAAACGATTACATATATTCAATCGTATGCCTGTAAAAACGTCCTCCTCGTACAGTCCAAACCGATATTTAGAAATACTGTACGTAATTACACAAAAACATACACATTGTCTTTAAACCATACAGACATCGACTTTAAATAATTTTCTTCTTCATTTATAGAATTTAACATCGAAACATTCGCAGGAATTTATGGAAGAACAATATCAATTAAACAATATGAATATTAGATGGAGACACGATTATCAAACTGCGCATGCGCTTGCGCCTGCGCATTCACAATGACTAACCGCCAGGAGTATATATGATGAATACAAACAAAACATCTAAATTCACTTTATAACAATATAAAAGGAAAAATCATGTTTATATTCTTAGTACTCTTCACATTTTCATATTACCGACAATCATGCCCATTTTCTTAGGTTGAACAATAACAAAAATACCAATTACCCCACTCCCTAACGTACTAATTTATTCAGTCACTGATGCCCTCCCTTCTAAAGTGTACAGGCAATTCTGCCAACCCTTCAGAGTTATCCATAGGCTGCTGCCAACCCTTCGGAGTTAGTAAACCTACTACTGCCAACCCTTTGGAGTTATCAAAACCACGGAAGCCAACCCTTCGGAGTTATTAAAGCAACGGCAGCCAACCCTTCGGAGTTATGAAAACCACGGCAGCCAACCCTTCGGAGTTATCAAAGCCATGGCAACCAACCCTTCGGAGTAATTAAACCTGCGGCACCCAACCCCTCGGAGTTGTTTACCCACCTTTGCGAACCCTAGATATTTTTCGAATAACTGCTGCAAACCCTTCTGAGATGCCATTCTACTCAATCAATATTTTCGCATTCTCAGCCCACTGATACACAAAACTTCCGAAATAGGAAATCCACTGCAGTCAATCTTTCAAAACTATGTAACCCCACAGCTGCTTACCTTCCCAGATGCAATTTTGCCTCGAAACTATGATTCTTATCTGTAGTGAACGAATTAATCTTTCATGGTGTTTTTTCTAATACACAGTTGAAGCTATAATAGAAGAAACTATGTACAAGAACGGCTGAAGGTGCACAATCGAGTCAAAATAACGTTTCATATAGTGTCTTCCTCCGTCACCCTACAGTCAATCTTTCCCATAACTGATTCTTTCTTATGTATGTTACTGACTTGTGATAATGTTTTCCTTAAAAGTGAATCACAATTTTCCCAAGAGCAAGACACACATAAAAGAAAATAATAATAATACATGCTCATATCGTATTTACTGTCACGCTGAAACACAGTATCTAGTCTGTACAGAAATCACCGTCAATAACTTTGTATCAATTCACTGTAATGCACTAGCACTAGAGTTTATCAACATGAATGCTCGTAATCTATCACACACTAGCTCAAATTTAGTGCACGTCTCCTGCCTCTTGTCACCAGCAAGGTCAGAGGACTGAGTTGTGAACTTCTAACGCTGCTCAGCGGGAAAAGGTAACAATAGGTCATAACCAGCCATTTGACAACAAAACTTCTTTCACAATCTCTGTTTAAAAATAGATTTATGTAGCTCGGGTTGGCTTGTATCTGTCATATCAAGAACACAATGTTTGCTTATTGGTTTCTATCTGCATAAACAATGCTTGGAGCCTCTACGAACGTACACACAAGATTCTAAGTAAGCACAGGCACACCTGAACGATGTCAGAGTTGATATGCTCATGTGTTAAAAAAATTGTCCGTAAATATGAAAGCGAATATTGTCAAATACAAACGATAACATGTAATATATTGGACTCTATGCCTGTAGAAATGTCTTCCTCGTACAATCCAAACCGTTATCTAAAAATACTTTATGTGATTACACACAAGTATACATATTGCCTCTGAACCATATATACGTCGACTACAAATAATTTCCTTCTTCCCTGTATAAAGTTTAACATCAAAAATTGCACAGGATTTTACAGAAAAACAATATCAGTTAAACAATACTGAATATTGGATGGAGACATGTTTAACAAACTGCGCAAGCGCTTGCGCCTACGCATTCACAATGGCTAACCACCATGAGTATATGACGACTGCAAACTGAACATTTAAATTCAGTTTATGACAATGTTAAAGGAAAAATCGTTTATACTCTTGGCACTTTTTCACATTTTCATCTTACCGACAATCATGCCCATTTTCTTGGGTTAAAACAGGGACAAAAATACCAATTACCCCACTCCCTAACGTACTGTTTTATTCAGTCAAAGATGCCAACCCTTCCAAGTAGTCCACACAGTGCTGTCAACCCTTCCAAGTTATCATTATGCTGCTGTCAACCCTTCGTAGTTATTAAACCCACTCCTGCCAACCCTTCGGAGTTATCTAAACCACTCCTGCCAACCCTTGAGAGTTATCAAACTCACTCCTGCCAACCCTTTGGAGTTATCAAAAGTCACGGCAGCCAACCATTCCGAGTAATCAAACCTGAGGCAGCCAACCCTTCGCAGTTGTTTACCCACGTCTGCTAACCCTACAAAGTTTTCGAATACCTGCTGTAAACCCTACCGGGATGTCATTCTCCTCAATTAATCTTTTCGCATTCTCAACCCACTGCTACAGAAAACTCCCGAAATAGCAAATCCACTGCAGTCAATCTTTCAAAACTATGCAACCGCACTACTACTTACCTTCCCAGCTGATCTTCCATTGTTTTCAATCTTTCCACGGTATCTCTCGACCGATGTCAATCCTGCCGCTATGTCTCTGCTGCTGCCATCGCTTCAAGTTGTCCATTTACATTTGCCTCGAAACTATTGCCATAAAGCTTCTCTTAACTGTATTGCAGCGATTCAATTGTTCATGATTTTTTTTTTCTAATACACATTTGAAGCTTTCAGAGAAGAAAGTGTGAATGAGAACAGCAGAAGGGACATAGTGAGTCACAACACAGCTTCATAGTGTCTTTCTGTCACCTTCTTCATGGCTTGTTCTTATCATGATATATAAAGGGTTTTTCTGTATTTACTTCATTCAGTCGTTAAGAAAATCACCAATATTTTCCAACAAAATTGAAAAGAATAGTAGTAGTTATACGTTTACCATGAGTTCACAAATTATTCACAGGATTTTTATCGAAAAACATGGCTTGATCTTGTGAAACGTAACTGATTCTCTCTTATGTATGTTACTGAATGTGTGATGATGTCTTTCTTAAAATTGAATCACAATTTTCCCGTGATAATGACACACATAAAAGGGGGAAAAATGCCCACAAATTTTTTACTGTCACGCTGAAACACAGTATTTAGTCTATAGAAATCACCTTTAATAACTTTGTATCACTTCAGTGTAATGCACCAGCACTTGAATTTATCAGCATGAATGCTCGTAATCTATGTATCACTTCACTGTTATGCACCAGCACTTGAATTTATCAGCATGAATGCTCGTAATCTATGTATCATTTCACTGTAATGCACCAGCACTTGAATTTATCAGCATGAATGCTCGTAATCTATGTATCACTTCACTGTTATGCACCAGCACTTGAATTTATCAGCATGAATGCTCGTAATCTATGTATCATTTCACTGTAATGCACCAGCACTTGAATTTATCAGCATGAATGCTCGTAATCTATGTATCATTTTACTGTAATGCACCAGCACTTGAATTTATCAGCATGAATGCTCGTAATCTATCACACACAAGCTCTACTTTAGGGCACCTAACCCGCCTCCTGTCTCAACCGAGGTCACAGTTAAACTGAGGTGTGTTGACGTTGTCCTGCTGCTTGGCGGGAAAAGGTAACACGTCATCATCAGCCGTTTAACAGTTGAACCTCGCCTTTCACAAGGTTACTGTTCAAAAGTTAACTTATAATGTGAGTTCGGTTTGGCTTGTATCTGTCATAACATGATCATAATATTTTCCTATTGGTTTCCATTTACATAAAGTGATGTCTAGATCCTCCATGAACGTAAACATAAACTTCTGTGGGGGGGCGGGAGCAATGATCGTTCATATGCAGAGGTGGATTTAGGGGAACGATGGCTTACCTAAAAGAATATTCATGGCTCCTTTAGGGAAATGTAGCACCCGGGAATGTTTACATTTTTTCGTATATGCCGTCATGTCTAGAATTTAAGCTGTGAGTGTTGCCTTCCTGTCTCCTTTACCTAAACCATAACTGGCTATTATTGGTAACATTATTTTCATTGACTGCGTGTTGCTGCACGTGAAATACATGCGTGTTGCTTGAAACGTTTCTGTACTTACAAGATATGGTTTTTCGCTGTGTTAAATAAAGTATTAATAGGAACATTGATGACAAAATAAGAATGTGTTGATCATAACTTGTGGTGATAACATGGTGTTGATGAAGCAGATGGTGACAAGTGATATTGATGATATTAGTGAAAATCATTAGATGTAACTTTAATAATGATATCTGCTTAGACACTGCTGAAAGTACTAACAGAAGGGGCTGAATGTTGAATATCAAGTGTTATAATAATGTATGCGTCCATCACTTGTATTCTGTGCGTGGGAGAAAAGGTGGGCAGTTATGTTTTATACTAGCTTTATAATACCATTGTACAGTTTACGTTTATGAATAACTGCACAATTATTGTAAAAGGAAATTCAAAATTCATGAATGTAGTAAAACTTAAAACAATCAGCTGCTAATATGAACATATATGTCTTGAGTTGACTGGATCTCCTACACTGGTGTTTTTCAAAGGTTGGGCGACACTTTGCCTCTACCTGTTATCCCCCCAGACAACGTAATACTAGATACAGAGTTGCAGTAGGATCGGCAAAATACACAATGCTGTAACAGATCTAGTCCAGTAATGAAATTTTCGTCAATATTAGCAACATGATCTCTACGAGTTAAAACTGCACGCTTTTCAGACGGAAGTGTCTGCTTATGCTATGACATGGCCATTTTTGGTTCAGAGTAGTGATGTATCGGATCATTTCTTTAATCCGCATCCGCGTCCGCGTTTGTGATGAAATAAGCATCCGCATACGCATTTGCGATTTGATAACATCCGCGTTCGCATCCGCATCCTTACCCCACACAGAGAGGATGTGGTGGATATACGAAAGAAGATTGAAAACTGAGAATTGGCAGCGCTGAGCGCTTCTCATCACTCCGTGAGAAAGTGTTGTGGGGGAGCTGGCGTGAGTCACTCCTGACGCAAGGGCGACGAGAAACCTGTCAGGCATGGCCACTAAGGCCGTATCAGGGAGCACGTACAAGTATGAGGGAGGCACGGACAAGAGCTGGAAGCTCTCCCTCGTATAGGAGTACCATGGGCTCCCTTGTACTGGACTACATGGTTGTCTACTGCGACAACCTCTGGAGGCGACAGCGGAAGAAGGAGAGAGCTGTCACAAGGGACGCCCTCCAGTGATTTACCATCCCCGTCGTCGACAGGTTGGACATCTTTGGTACTGCTCCACGTGTGCTTGGTCTACATCTCGAGAATGATACAGCTGTCAAAGTTACTCGGTGTTCTTTCTCTTAGTGAATTCATTTGCTGCAAACGAACGCGATCCCACACCACCAACAATGACCTCGATTCTAGACCACAGGTCGGTGTGCTACGCGGACCCAGTCTTCACCTTCTGTGCTCCCGAGTGCCCCCTCACTTCACGGCCATCTCATAATGCTCATAATATCATTCTATGGTAAACATTTATTACAATTACTATCACAGGATGTCAATCAACGGCTGATGATTAACTCTTGGTTTTAGGAACAATTAAAGAAGTTTGCCATGGTTACGTCTGTGACACCGGTTCACCACCCACCTGGAGGCGTTCTCACCGTACGCAGAAGACAATACCCACCAAGAGGTCATTCACTTCTACTGCATCTGGACTTGGACCTACTGTACACACATTAAAGTAGCTAAGTTTTGACTGAGAGTAGAGTATCATTCCAGTTCCATCCTGTTATCCTCGCCTTCTCTAAACGCTTCATCACAGGTACATCTGCGACTCTCCTCTATGTCTGTCTCCACCTGTGTCCCAGTACTCCACTTCCCACTTCATCCTTCATTCCATCAAAGTCATCCACACACCTGTTCCCCGCCCGCCTGCACACGCCCGCTGTCTAAAGGATATCAATACAGCGTAAAGCCTGAACTGGGTACTGTACACCTCCCTTGTAACTGTTTACCTTGTACTGATTTTGTTACATTTGTGAGGGTATTTCATTTTGTGGACACTACGTAAAAATGCTTTCATAATGTAACTTGCTTTTATGCCACGCGCAGCGCCTTGCACTTTGTTTTTCTTAATGGTTATATGTGGTATTTCCACCCCCTCCCCCAGCTGGTGTATGTGGAGGGAGTAAACCATTTTTTAGACGTTATGGACAATAAGTGAGACTTGTGCAAAGAGTACAGTAGGTGGTGTTTAGTGCAGGACGCAGTAGTTGTGTCTGGCGTAACGTGTGTAGCGTCTGTATATAGAGTGTGTGTTTCTGACATGTGTATTGTGTTCTGTACGTGTGGCGTCGCTCACTACCGTCTATGGCGTTTATGTGTAGTGCGTCAGTGTTTCCGTCGTGTGCTTGGTCCTTGTGCATAGGTGTATAATGTGTGTTCCGTTGGTGTCCCCGTGTGACATCTATGTTGTATTTCTTCTCGGATAATATGTATACGTACGTGTCATATCTTTGCGCCTGTGGCTCCTGTGTAGTGTTTGCGTGTAAGGTGCAGGATGTATGGTCCTAAGGGTGTGGCCTTAGGACCATACGTCTCTGTATCGCAGATGGTTTAAGTTACAAACCACATCGAACAACAGGACTGGTACTAATATAAGCGGCACCTGTGTAGCACCTGAAAGGCCTTGAATGGAGCAGTGTCGTGTAGACTCTAGCTACACCGTGTGTGCAACATCTGTATGCAACGTTTACACCACCTGTGTGGTGTGTATCGTATTTGTGTGTCGAGTGACGAGCAATTTAGTTCGCCAGGTTCATATCCAGAGAGAGAGAGAGAGAGAGAGAGAGAGAGAGAGAGAGAGAGAGAGAGAGAGAGAGAGAGAGAGAGAGAGAGAGAGAGAGAGAGAGAGAGAGTCAAAATGAAAATCTGCAACTTTCCTCACACTGCAGGTAATGTATCAAGCCACTCTCCCCGCCGTGTTCATTGTGACCTGTGGTCCTCCAAGACGAACATCGGTGGGGCTCCGAGGTGGGATTTACCCGCAGACGTGATTGAGACGGGCGAGGTCTGCAGCGAGGTAAATCTTCGTGCACTGGACTACACCCCGGGATTACAGTGGATTACTGGGGGACACTAGGAGAAATTTAGGATGGTGGCAGACGATTTCTTCAATTATCAACATGGCTTTTGAATTTTCCCATATATAAATATATATATATATATATATATATATATATATATATATATATATATATATATATATATATATATATAGAAAAAAGATCTGCAGTTTCAAATGGACAAAGACAAACTGATGGCCTGGACCTCAGGTCACAAACGAATTAAAAAAACTGATAAGCGCAATGTTTTACACCTGGGCAGTAAACATGAGAAAGGCAACCTGCATCATGAATCATATTAAGCTACAAAAAGTCAATGAGGAAAAAAGACTTGGGGTAATAATCTCTGGGGACCGAAAGCAAGTGAGCATTACATAATGACATAGAAGCAGTAAATAAGGCCAACATAATTCTAAGGTTAATAGGACTTTCGAATTTATGTCAAGAGAAATTATCCTCGTCCTTCATAAGTGACTGGTGCATCCCTGTCTTGAATACTGAGCACTGTTCTGGTCACCCTACTTGACGAAAGACTAACAGAAATACAGAAGCGAGCAACCAAGATGATTCCCGGACTGAGACAGAAATTCTATGACAGCCGACTGAACCTCTTAAACCTACTTAGAAAGGAAGAGAGTCAAGAGGTGAACTAGTACAGGCATTCCAAATTTTCAAAGGCTTTAATCATCTCGATCTAACAAGCTTCTTTACGGTAGATTCGTCTGACTTCCCTCGAAAAGTGGATACAGACTGGGACAAAAATTTACCTAAAAGAAGGCGAAGCACTTTTTCTCTGACAGGATTGTTGACATGTAGAATGATTCACTATTTAGAGTATTTAAAAACAATATCATTGATACGTTTAAGCATATCTGATAAATATTTCGCTTCAAATCCGCGAATGACATTATTTAAAAGCTTTTTTCCTTGAAAAATTTGTGTCTGTCTATTCTTACCATACCAGTTCATGAGTTCCTGTTCTCTTTCACCATTATAAACTGCCTCGTGAGGACCCAGTGGTTTGTTGCTGTTTGAATTCCTTTGTATTATATTGTATTTGATCACTGAACAGGGGTTGACGCCAAAACACTATATATATATATATATATATATATATATATATATATATATATATATATATATATATATATATATATATCTTTTCTTTCTTTCAAAACTATTCGCCATTTCCCGCGTTAGCGAGGTAGCGTTAAGAACAGAGGACTGGGCCTTGGAGGGAATATCCTCACCTGGCCCCCTTCTCTGTTCCTTGTTTTGGAAAAAAAAAAAAAAAAAAAAAAAAAACGAGAGGGGAAGATTTCCAGCCCCCCGCTCCCTCCCCTTTTAGTCGCCTTCTACGACACGCAGGGAATACGTGGGAAGTATTCTTTCTCCCCTATCCCCAGGGATATATATATATATATATATATATATATATATATATATATATATATATATATATATATATATATATATATATATATTTTCATACTATTCGCCATTTCCCGCGATAGCGAGGTAGCGTTAAGAACAGAGGACTGGGCCTTTTTTGGAATATCCTCACCTGGCCCCCTCTGTTCCTTCTTTTGGAAAATTAAAAAAAAAAAAAAAAAAAAGAGAGAGGGGATGATTTCCAGCCCCCCGCTCCCTCCCCTTTTAGTCGCCTTCTACGACACGCAGGGAATACGTGGGATGTATTCTTAATCCCCTATCCCCAGGGATAATATATATATATATATATATATATATATATATATATATATATATATATATATATCATACAAACCTCCAACAGCTCAGATCGAACCCGGGACCCCTGTGTAGTAGGCGGGAGCACTACTGCTTGGCTATGATCAGAGCCAAGCAATATGACGCCCACCGTCACTGAACATACAAACCTCCAACAGCCAGGATCGAACCCGGGACCCCTGTGCTCACCAACGTGAGACGATGGGTATTCCAGTACATAGTATTCGAATGGTCATTTCCCTATTAGGGGCGATCATAGCCTAGCGGTAGCGTTCCCGCCTGTTGCACAGGTGTCCCGGGTTCGATCCTGACTGTTGAATGTTTGTATGATATATATATATATATATATATATATATATATATATATTCCTATGAGTCCACGGGGAAAATGAAACACGATAGGTTCCCAACTGCACTTTCGTGTAATAATCACATCATCAGAAATATAAGTAACATACCATTGGTATGTTACCATTTTTAGATTGCATGATACATAGGCAAGGAAACAAGTTTAAGTTTAGCATATACAGAAAACCTATCCATTATTACTTACCTCAACATGACAGAGTTAAATCATCATAATTTCAGTCTATGTTCCTTAGGGCATTATGTATTTGCAGTCCAGAGTTTATTGATGATGAGTTTGAGAAGATATATTCTATTGGATCTAAGTTAAGGTACCCTAGATCTTTTATTGATAAATCCCTTACGTTAGCAAAAAAATCATTTTATAGTTGAACCCAAACCTCCCATTGACACCAAGAATCTTTGAGTTCT
Organism: Panulirus ornatus; assembly: GCF_036320965.1. NCBI lineage: Eukaryota > Metazoa > Arthropoda > Malacostraca > Decapoda > Palinuridae > Panulirus > Panulirus ornatus. Next base: position 63,170,402 of record NC_092234.1, read on the forward strand.
CCCTTTTCATAATAATCCTACTTTATCCCATGTTGCTTAAATCCTTTGATGTAAATGTTGCCTTCAGCAACAATAATACTATAGAGAATATCTTAATCAGGAACTCACCAGAAAATTTTCCTGGATACTTCTATAAAGTACCATGTAGAAATTGCGATAAGTTTTATGTTGGGCAGATTGGTAAGGATCTTTCTGTTAGACTTAAGCAACAAAAATATAGTATAAGAACAGGACAAGTATCAAATGCCTTGTTTAATCACGTAAAAAACTATGTTCATTGTACTGACTGAAGTAATGCCATCTCAGTTATTAAATCTAACTCCAGCACCACGAGAAATATCATTGAATCTTCAATTACTGAATACACAAAGAATTATAACCTTGATTTCAGTGAAGGGCTATACAAATTGGATAGCTTTATCGTTGACAAAATTTGTAAACAATTCCCCTCCTTGTCCACATAATAAATTTATGATACGCTCGTTGTCTGTCTCGGACAATCACGTGTTTACCAAATGGTGTCCTAGCTACTTCTATTCTTTGTATATCAACTGACTGTTATATTTCTCTCTTGTGTCTCCCCTGATGATGTGATTATTACACGAAAGTGCACTTGGGATCTTATCGTGTTTCATTTTCCCCGTGAACTCACAGGAATATACTTGATCACCTTCAAAATTGCGATCCTTTCCAATATATCCTGCACTGTGGTTTGCGCTCTTTGTCTGAGCACATATCACTTAGATCATACATTAAGTACACCAGGTTTATCATGCTGGAAACATACTACTGGTCATGGGTTATCACCCATCTCCACCAGTATTTAAGATGGTTTGAGGTCAGCAAGCTTCTACACCATCTTGATAATTGATCTGTGGTCAGCATCCTTCTCCACCAGCATGACAAGTGGTCTGAGGTCACCACCATTTAAGATGGTTTGAGGTCAGCAAGCTTCTGCACCTTCTTGATACTTGATCTGTGGTCAGCATCCTTCTCCACCAGCATGACAAGTGGTCTGAGGTCACCATCAATTTTCTACCAGCACGACAGCTGGTCTGGCTGGGGTCAGCAGCCTTGCTGTCGCACGCCCTCACTGCCAGCACAGAAGGTCAGGACACATGTGTAGGGTTGCCGGTCATGACTGTTTTCTGGTGTTTAATTGCTGCCATTTTCCGAGGGGCGTGCCTCTGGTGGCGATTTATTAGTATTATTTTTCGCCGGGACCTTACTGCTTGTGGCGGCATGTAAGCAAGTTATCGCCAGCATTTTACGACCAGTAATTTACTTTTGGCATTTTTACGTTTGACATTTCAGCTGTGGCATTTCCATGCAATCGTGTTCCCCTTTGGCACTGATTTGTTATCATCTCATTTTGGCCAGTCTGCTGGTGACATTCCATGCAACGGTATTGTACAGACGTACACTCTACTGCTATGGAGATTTACTATCTTTTACATTATCTTTCTCTCTCTGTAAGCATTATACCCCTGTCTCTACTGCAGACTGTTATTTACTGACGTTTTTCTAACAGTTTTATGATCAATACATTTTGCACGGCATCTTACTGCTTCAGTTTACTCCAGGTGTTGTGATGATGACCCTCTTGTTTTAGATTCTTTTTCCACAGTGAACCTTGAATGCCACCGTGCACGTGACACTTCTCCTCGCCACGTAAACTTAATGGTACTTTGTACGGGCGTTATTTGCGTGGGGCAGAGGCTACCTGAGAACATATCTGACAACATTCATGGTAAATGTGTGTTCTTGCTCTTGTATTACAAGGTTCATATATTCCTAGCAAAGGAACTGGTCCAAGTTTACGGTTGTAACTGTGGCTGTGATTGTAGCTGTGACTGTGGTGTGGCTGTGGCTGTGGCTGCGGCTTTGGCTGTGATTGTAGCTGTGACTGTGGTGTGGCTGTGGCTGTGGCTGTGGCTGTAGCTGTGGCTGTGACTGTGGCTCTGGCTGGCGTGTGGATGTGATGGTGGTAGTGTGGCTGAGGTTGTGGTTGTGACTGTGGCTCTCTCCCTGGTATATGGGGAGGCTACTCTCTCCTCCCTGTCCCCTGACATATGGGGAGGCCACTCACTTCCCTCTGCCCGCGTGGCCTGCCACTCACCTCCCGCGCCAGCCTGTTCTGCTCGACAGCCTCTGACCGCGGCTTCCCTCTGCTGACTTTGAGGTTTTCCTCCACCTAAATCCCTGACTTTATTACCGGGTTAATCTTGGCCATTTGTCTCCTCTGATCTGCGTTATCTGTCAGCCTCTCTCTCTCTCTCTCTCTCTCTCTCTCTCTCTCTCTCTCTCTCTCTCTCTCTCTCTCTCTCTGCTGCTGCTGCCATCCATGTACAGTATTGTGGCTGGGGTATTCCTCTCTCTCTCTCCTGACCTGTACACACGACTGATCGTACCTGTCTTTGTCGACACGTACACACACTGCTGATCTGTCTGCACTGACTTTTTCTTTCTACTGACGAATACCCGCCTCTGCTGGCCAATACCCGTCACACGATTGATGACGCACCGATTACGGTAGGGGCACAAGGAAACCTTGTTCCTCTACTGCAAAAGGAAACTTGGACCGTGATGTGAAATCTTGCATGATTCATCGAGAGACACTCCGCGCCCGTTTGTGTCTACCAGTGTTCACAACATGGATGTCCTTCGTAGCGAAGATAGTCTAATGGAAGTGGCAGAGGACATGAACCACCGACAGTTTCGCGAACTTCTGGAGGAGGAGGAGGAGGTCTTTCGTCAACACTCGCAGCACCTTCGCCTGCAGAACTGAGTACAACGTCCCTCCAAGGGATGAGTGCCCGCCCGCACGTTTTACGACCTGCTTCGAAAAAGATGAAGCCGTTTATGCAGGAGAAAAGCTATGAATATACACACAGCTTTTAACTCCACAACGGCAATAGAAATTCCACTTCATGGTGGACATAACGCCACATTAAACTGACTTTAACAGAAAACCACAAGGAGAGGGAAACACAGCTGCCACACTTTCAGGAAGACGTGCTGGTTGGTATGGGAGCAAAAGCTAGCCATCTTTGCCAGCGAACCCGCGGTGGGTTCGCTGGTTCATTTCCCATTACTGAAGCTAATAACAAGAAGCGACAAGCTCGGCTCCGATAACTTAAAGAATGTTCCTCTGAAAATGTAGAAATCCTGTGTGGGGGGACGTTTTCAGGAATTCAGGCATGAAAAGGCGATTTTGTCATTTGTGGTGAAAGAGCTTGAAGCGGACGCTTTTGCACTTGATTTTTCAGCATTTAAGGAGGTGGACCGAACGGAAGTGGGACTTGAATGAGCTGGTTTCCAAGAAAAGGTCGTGTGGACTTGAAAAATTTGAGGTTTATTAATGGAGCCTAAAAATCTAGAAAAGCAGAAATCACCCTGACGATTGAATTGAGGAAAATGGAATTGATTGATCTTAGAAAACGAGATCCAGTTGTTTAAGGTATGACTTTCATTACCAGGACGCCTGTAGAAACATGAGATGAGCTTTTGACGCTATCTTCGTCTTTGGACTCATCTACCTGTGTGAGCAAGTATTTTCTAGCATGAATTCATGTATAGCGTGAGGCCAAATACGGCAGCCTAATCTCCAAACTTAAAAGTAGAAACTGCATTAAGCTACCGGAGGGTTGGGGAGGTTTTTACTGATTGGTTTAGACACCGAAGATAACATCATGCACCGTTCTACTGATAGGAACTCATCTGAGCAATGTAAGGGATGTCGATTGTTTTGAAGCATCATATCAGCTGTTGGAACAAAAAATGAACTTATTCAGTAACACAGGTTTACTTTATTGGTGAATATGTCATACAATATCGATAAATCACAAAGATGATTACAAGCAGTCTAAACATTTTTATAAAGTAGATGATACGAGGATACGTAATAAGTTTCTGAAAAACCATAATATTTCTTCTCTCCATTACGAATCACAGTAGATGTGTGTGTGTGTATGTGTGTGTGTGTGTGTGTGTGTGTGTGTGTGTGTGTGTGTGTGTGTGTGTATTACAGGGTTAGTATAGTTCGCTACTATTTGATAAGTGACATTCCAAATCAATTTACATTGTACAGGCTCCGGAGACGCTGACTTCCCATCTGATTTCAGAAAGAAAACTTTGCTCTTTTTGTTTACTGGGTTCTCGACCTCCTGGCCTACTCGATGCAACATGTGCCTCTCGCTCTCTTCACACAACACCAAACTCACCTCCGTGATGACCCCCAGACGACATGATCTCGCACTCTCTCCTTTATCTTCGTTTTACCTCGATCATACACAGCCTCTCCCCCGCCCTCTCTGTATCTAACCTTCTCATAAGCCTAGACCAAATGACCCTCTCATCCTTCGTCCTCTCTAACATTATTTTCTCCTCTCTACGTCTCACTCTGCTATCCTCATCATTTCTTTTACCCACTCGTCTTATTCCACAAAGCAACGATAAGAAATCCAAATTCACACATTTTCCTCCTGCTTTCTTGCTGCTTACGTATGTGTGTCCAACTGCAATACATCTAGGCAGGCCGGGGTACACCTCATGAGTGTCAGCCACACCTGTAGCCTCATATCCTTCCTCATAATGACCTTCTTAATGCCCTAGACACTGTTTCCTCGCCACGTTCTCCCGCCTTCCTTAATAGCCAGTTTTCTATCTTTTTCATGACTCCCAACTTGATGATGCTTAAGATTCTGGACTCTTTCCACATCCCATCATCAAATCTAATCATATAAATTTCTTAAAATACCGCTGTTGATTAAACCCAGTAAGGGAATACTCCCATCCTAGGTAACTCAAGCTCTTTTGTTATACTGTCTCCAGTACTATTGCAAACTGTCCATGACCGTCTCCCACTAAAAGTGCATCATATTCATATCACAACTTCCTTATCTTCCACATACGTCCTTTTCCAGTGCACACATCCCTGGGTTAATTCTTTTGTTATACTGTCTTCAGTACTATCTGGAACCGTCCATGACCGTCTCCCACTAAAAGTGCATCATATTCACACATCAACATCCTCATCTTCCACTTGCACATCTTTCCTGAGGTATATATGACACGCCAAAACCCCAGTCCAACTCCACGCATCAACAGCCATGGTGACAACACGTCGTCTTCCTCCCACTGGAGCCACGAGCATATGACTCACTTGGTCTTACAATATACTTAACTTCCTCTATAAACACTCTTCACTGGCTCGTTCCCTTATGGTTTTTCGTACATGCCACAAACTATTCTTCGTTAACTTTTCATGGTCTTTCCACAACTTGATAAAATAATTATAGAAAAAATGGAATTCTGAATACGGTATTTTCCGTTCAGTAATGGCATAGATCTGACGAAAACTTCGTTCCTCCTTAAATCAAGCCTTTTTTTTATATATGGAAATGCGAATTTCAATATCTTCACGAAGTGGAAATTCAAATGAGAGAGAGAGAGAGAGAGAGAGAGAGAGAGAGAGAGAGAGAGAGAGAGAGAGAGAGAGAGAGAGAGAGAGAGAGAGAGAGAGAGATGAATGAGAGGGAAAGGATACGACACAACTTGTTTTTCATGGTACCATGTTTGTGATGTATGTGCGTCTGTGTCAAGGGGAGAGGAGGGAGGGGGAGGAGGGGGAGGAGGGGGAGAGAGAAATGAAAGAGAAAAAGAGGAAGAAAACCAGGAGAAGAAGGAAGAGGAACGGGGAAAACGAGTGGAAGGAGATAAGCACATTAGCCTCGGGGGCGTCATAAACTAGGTAATGGGAGACGCTACTGCCTCCTCCCCTGCCGTGCCTGCAGGCTGGCTCGGAGGGGCTTGGTGTAGGGCGTCGGTAAGTGATTTAAGACGACGGGGTAACGCACGGTGAGGACGCTGCCCCAGGAGGGAGGGTGGCTGGGTTGCCTAGTGGATGGCGGACCCAGACATACGAGGAAGGAAAAAACGTATTAGTCTGGGGTGAAGATGTGACGAGAAATGTGCTAAAGGTTATATCTGGTACTACGTTCATTACGGAGGTGATGGTGGTGATGGATATAGCGATTAGTATGGTAAAGGTGATGACCATGATGGCAGTATTAATTAGTCTGAAAGGATAATTATGATTCAAACGTTGGTCGGCGAGACCAGTGAGGATGTGAACCATATACAAACCTTCAGAGTTCAATTAGTCAAGATTTGCAAACCACAGCTGAGCCATGTCACTCAGGTAATATGGTAGTGAACACTTAAGTACAGTGATGAGCTCTGTCCGCTCAGCTCCTCCGAACTCTGCCATAAAGTATAGTGAGCACCATCAACATGATGATACTGGATATAACACAAGTATCTCTTATGGGGTTCTTAGAACTTAAAAGCAGCAGCAGCAGCAGCAGTATTAGTAGTAGTAGTAGTAGTAGTAGTAGTAGTAGATGCAGCAGTATTAGTAGTAATAGTAGTAGTAGTAGTAGTAGTAGTAGTAGTAGTAGTAGTAGTAGTAGTAGTAGTAGTAGATGCAGCAGTATTAGTAGTAATAGTAGTAGTAGTAGTAGTAGTAGTAGTAGTAGTAGTAGTAGTAGTAGTAGTAGTAGATGCAGCAGTATTAGTAGTAGTAGTAGTAGTAGTAGTAGTAGTAGTAGTAGTAGTAGTAGGAGGAGGAGGAGGAGGAGGAGGAGGAGGAGGAGGAGGAGGAGGAGGAGGAGCAGTACTAGTAGCAGTGGTGGTCGTAGGCTGGTAGCGTTCATCAACCTGGGTAGTATTACCTCCTGGGATCGTGATGGTTAATGATAGCATCACAATGAGCCAGTATTCTGCTGTCCATCATGTTCCCTTCCTTGGCACGGTCAGCTGCCTCGTCTCTTTGCCACATCTAACTATGAATTGTTGGTATCCAGTTCACAAAACAAACGACACATGATAACTTATAAAACACAATACCCTTTTATTCTCCACTTCACTTTTACCCTCGATTTCAGTAAGATTCTAGACAGCGTATGTTCAAACAGCTTCTCTGGTGCCGACTTAACATGGCTCCTCCAGTCGAGGGAGAACGGATGGTTCCCAGCGCCCACTTGACGGACATGAAGCGACGCCAGCCTACCGCCCACCTCTCTCATTCCAGCACAACTCCCAAGCCTAGCTATTCCTCTACTCACTTCTGCAAGACATTAGCAGTCTTCACCCTGAAACACTAGTTGAAAATTTCCATTATGCAGAAGATGAAAGTTTCTTTTCCTTCTTTGGAAATATAGATCAGCATTCAAGAGCAAAAGAAAATACACAAAAAGTTATATTACAGAAAGACGTGGACATGATGCAGAAAGACGTGGACATGATGCAGAAAGACGTGGACATGATGCAGAAAGACGTGGACATGATGCAGAAAGACGTGGACATGATGCAGAAAGACGTGGACATGATGCAGAAAGACTTGGACATGATGCAGAAAGACATGGACATGATGCATCTCCGTCTCTATGACGTGGACATGATGTAACTCCGTCTCTTATGATTTTGTTCTACAATCATACTTTAATTTGAAACACATTGCACAGTGTTACTGGGAAGCAACATGAATACATCTGGATGTGTTCAGCCTTTCACATACAGGTTGAGGTTGACTGGCTTGTAAAATGTGGGGAGGATATTGGAAGATCTAGATCTTGCTTGATGCTGAAGATTCTGCTTTGACCTTGGGTCCAACAAAAGATAATGGTCCTCACTGCAATCTATTGAAAAAAAATATACGCGAACTTTAAGCTTCACTTAACATGATTAGGATACAAAAATAAATAAAACATAGATGGAAGTGGTTACTATAAAAAAAAAAAAAAAAGCAAAAAGAAACTTGGAAAATTGATATAGAAAATTCATGACTTTTGTCAAACCAAAAGTTATTCATTATAAAAACTTTATGACAAAGGTATCCATTCTCCAGATCACAGGCTTCTCGTTAAGAGACAGAGAGCTAACCATGATCTGTAAGTTACTTATTATTCATAGGTCAATTATCCTTGCAAACTATCAATATTCACGTATCTATCGGACCCAAACACCATATAACACAAAGAAGGAGTAGGAGCACAGTGACGTACCAGCCCTCGGCGATGTCTGAACAAGAACTGAAGTTAGAGGGACCCACGTGATGTACACACAAGGGAACCTTGTAGAACAAACCAACTTCCACAAACGTCGGGCGTGACAGACCCCTGGGTGGTGGTCTAGGGTTAAGAGGGCTGAGGTGTGATTCATCTCTGACGACTACGTAAAGGCAATCGACGTATCTGCATTATGTAGATGAGCGTGGTGAGTCTTCTTTTTTTTTTTTTTTTTTTGCTTTGTCACTGTCTCCCGCGTTTGCGAGGTAGCGCAAGGAAACAGACGAAAGAAATGGCCCAACCCACCCCCATACACATGTATATACATACGTCCACACACGCAAATATACATACCTACACAGCTTTCCATGGTTTACCCCAGACGCTTCACATGCCCTGATTCAATCCACTGACAGCACGTCAACCCCGGTATACCACATCGCTCCAATTCACTCTATTCCTTGCCCTCCTTTCACCCTCCTGCATGTTCAGGCCCCGATCACACAAAATCTTTTTCACTCCATCTTTCCCCCTCCAATTTGGTCTCCCTCTTCTCCTCGTTCCCTCCACCTCCGACACATATATCCTCTTGGTCAATCTTTCCTCACTCATTCTCTCCATGTGCCCAAACCATTTCAAAACACCCTCTTCTGCTCTCTCAACCATGCTCTTTTTATTTCCACACATCTCTCTTACCCTTGTATGACATTATTTTCAAGGTGGCACATGTAGAATGCGATATAGAATGCTCCCCTACAATGTTGAGCCTATGGCCACTCCTATCTGGCAGTATAGGGGTGTCGTCTGTGTATTGGAATGGAGCCTGTGTAGATCAGAAGTTCCTGTAGGGTGGTGGGTGGGGTACCTCGTGGGTGTAGTTCTAGGTGGAATGTTGGGAATGTTGGAGAATAGGTTTCCGATACCAAGAGATGCTATGAGCCCATCTGGAGCAGTGGCGCGGAGAATCTGGAGGAATTCATTTGTGGAGTTAATTACGTATTTTGCTGGAAGATACTCCATGATGATGATGTTAAGTTCTCTAGCTGTGTTGTATGTTCGAGTGGTGACTTGAGAAATGATAGGGCGTAAAGGTTTGTTTGGCTAATATGTCTCGACGTTGGCATATATATATATGTATCCCTGTGTGTGGTGTCCTGTGATGGGTGTGAGCCTGTGTTTGTTCAACAAGACAGATGAACGTGTCCCACAATACATCGTCTCCGGAAACACCAGCCATAAACGCAACACTACAACCTCAAGCTGGTTGCTTACTGCAGAAGCATGAATACAATCAACGTCATCATGAAAAATCTTGATATAAAAAGCGACACACAACAAGAATCCAATGTAGTTTATGAATTCAAATGTCAACAAGGAAACTGTGAGCTTCTTGCCACCACCTACGTGGGAAGCACAACTAGTCCACCGTCCAGAAGACTTACCCTACACCTACAAAAAGGCTCCATCAACCTACATGTAACCAACACGCACAGCACTGCCCTTACACACGAGACAGTCGTTAAATCTACGAGGATACTACCCTCTGAACAAGACATAGGACACCTACACATCGCCGAAGCACTAATCTTCAAGGAACGCAACCAATAATCAACAACCAGAACCAGGGTCAAGACAGGATACTACAGCTACATGCCCCAGTAATGCGTAACAGCCAATAAGCACGCAGGGCTATCCTATGTACATGCAGGTCCACCTACAGATGTTACCCATCCGCATCCTCCTACCCGCAATCATTCCCACCTGCACCACCGATTTCTGTACACGCTTCTGAAGATAAACTGATGAGCTGAAATTGAGACTTCGAGTCATCCCTTGGAGGCATCTTACACAACCTCCCTAGCCATGTCAAAAGAAATATTAGACAACATGAAAAAATCAGAATCTGATAAAGTTATTTGATCATTTTTAAAGAACAAATACACACACACACACACACACACACACACACACACACACACACACACACACACACACATTTATCTATCGATCCATCTATCTATCTAATCATCTATCTATCTATCTATCTACATATATATATATATATATATATATATATATATATATATATATATATATATATATATATATATATATAAATCCCTGGGATAGGGGAGAAAGAATACTTCTCACGTATTCCCTGCGTGTCGTAGAAGGCGACTAAAAGGGGAGGGAGCGGGGGGCTGGAAATCCTCACCTCTCGTTGTTGTTTTTTTTTAATTATTATTTTCCAAAAGGAGGAACTGAGAAGGGGGCCAGGTGAGGATATTCCCTCAAAGGCCCAGTCCTCTGTTCTTAACGCTACCTCGCTAACGCGGGAAATGGCGAATAGTTTGAAAAAAAAAAAAAAAAAAAAAAAATATATATATATATATATATATATATATATATATATATATATATATATATATATATATATATATATATACACACACAAGTGGTCAGAAGCAAGTTCCTTTTGATCTTTTGAGGTAGCTTTCAATACTGTTCGTTACGTTGGTCAACATGACACAGTCGAGAAAAATAGTTCAGATTTTTGACTCGCAATTCTGAATGAATTTCGTATTGCTCTCGACAGGATAAGCTGGGATGATATTGTAGATGTTAACGATGCGGAATTTAGTTATAATAAAACTTTCAGTAAGATACTCAGCGTTGTGGAGCGAACATACGTGGCAATTCATAGCGGACATTCATTCTACGAGAGTAATGAAGAAATGATGTAATAACGAAATTACGAACCGCTTTTTGTCCAAGAAAATAGAGTATAAGGAGGCCAGGGAATAAATCTACACAGAACAACAACAACAAACAGGTTATTCGCTAAAGTCAACGTTAATATAAAGTACGTATGAGTGAAAATAGCACAAAAAAGCACTACTGTCACAATATATATGTTAGAATCGAGGGAGTCATTACCCAGTCAATTGCTACATATCCGCTTACAGAAACCGGCATCTCGTTTCAAGACAATGACACTTTAGCAGAGATCTTACAACTTTTTTCTTTCATCCGTTCTTATCATGAAAGACAAATCTCGTCCTTCAGATCCACTTGCACTGAAAGCAGAAAAGAAGATCTAGCACCATATTGACATACAAGAATAGAATTTACTGTCAGGAAAGAAGTTAGATAAACTAAATAAAACAATGAGTCTTGATAGAATTTATCAAAGAACATCAAACGAAGCCAAGACAGAGATATCTAAACCTTCGACAGCTCACTACACTGTCACTTGCCCCGAGGAAATTTCCACAGGATTGGAAGCTAAGTTGACCCAAGTAACATCGTTATGTAACACAGGCGATGAACCCCTGACCGAAGACGATGGTCATCTTACCTTGACATGTGTAGGTGGCAAATTTATGGACACCATGATTAGCGATACGCAGGATGGTTGTCCACGAAACCTTTCATGTCCGACAAAGCTGCTCGATTTCTTTTTATGATGTGATTAGCGTCTATGAAAAAAAATGAAGCAGCTGATACGATTCATCTCGACTACCAGAAAGCGTGTGATAAAAGTTAAATCCCATTATATAGATGATGTATGTCGATTTGCCAGCTGGAAACTATAAGAGTAATAGTGACTAACGAACAGGTCTCAAATGGTTAGACGTGAGACGTGGTGTGCCGCAGGATCAGTCATGGGGCCAGTTCTCTTTCTTATAATTATTAGTGTCACTTATATGGGCTTTGACGTAAGTTAAGAAAATTAGCAGACGACAGGAAGCTTGGAAATAAAGCTACAACAGAAAATGAACGTCCGCAGTTGCAAGCTATCATCGACAAACTATGTAACCGGGCAAAAATATTTTGATACAGACTGCAAAGTACAAGAGTATTAAAAAAGACTTTGGAATTTCATAAGTAAAAGTCAAACCAAAATGAGGATAAGTGGAAGGATTAGAACGTTCAGTCCTCTTTGCTATAAGCTGCACCAATCCATCTCTCTGCAAAAACAAAAACAAAAAAAATGGAGATGTAAAGAAAAAAAAAGACAACAATTGAGCAAGCACGAGCGAAAGTTCAAAGGTGCGCTCCTTCAGAATAAGAGGCTGGAGGCCACCTGGTTCTTACTGCCTTGCTTTGTGTCCGAAGAGATGAGCGCTTTTTGGGATACACGAAAAGAGATTCTATGGAGGGATGCAGGATTAGTAAGAGGTGTGTGTCATGGAGTGAGGGACTGTCTCTGCAGAAGGTGGTACTGAGGATAATAATCTTGAGCATAAGAACATCAACCTATGATGGTCCGGTGCCCAAGGGTCGTGCAACAGGCGTTTTGGCGTTCGAATAAGCACAGACACTTCCACTCCACAGGAATCCTGAGTGTCTATATGAAAAGAATGAATGAAACGCCATTAGATATCTGCCTCGGAGCGAGATAATACATTAGAAGTACTGGCCAGATGACGTCCAGCAGAAGGGTTGATAGTGAGAGAGCGAATGTTAATGAAATGAACGGAAAGGATTGAGGTTCACTGAAAGGGGCAATTGTATTGCTTCCTGATGCCTCCCTCCCTTTGGCAGCAGAAACAAGCTAATCCCCACTGATTCTTTGTGCCCTGGGATGTCGGGAACCAGGCGACATAAGCATCTGGGTCCTTTCCTTAATAATTGTAACAATAGGGAGGGGAAATACTCATTCTTTTTCTCATATTGTTATACTTTGAGCTTTTCTTGTAACTGGAAGTTTCCGATGATCGTATGTTTGCTTCACTCTCTCTCTCTCTCTCTCTCTCTCTCTCTCTCTCTCTCTCTCTCTCTCTCTCTCTCTCTCTCTCTCTCTCTCTCTCTCTCTCCTTGTCTTCTTCCCTCTCCTCCAGCTCTCTCATGTCTTTCATTATCCTCTCAGTGATAGATACATAAACTCATTATACAATTCTCAACGAAATAATTTTGACTCTCTTATGACCAATTAAAAATAATGAGCCATTGAGTGCTTGGTACCGTAAGGAGAACCTTGCTGACGTGTTGTGGGAGTGGAGAAGGACGAGGAGTTGAGGGCGTGGCGTAGGACGAGGGACTGAGGGCGTGGCTCGGGAGGGGCTGAGGGCGTGGCTTAGGACGAGGGTTATGGGTGTGGCTTAGGACGTGGGTCTTGGGCATTGCCTATGACGAGGGTTATGGGCGTGGCTTAGGTTTACAATTGATGGGGATGGTTTAGGAAGAAGACGATTATGGCTAAGAATTAGTTTCAGTTCAGTGTTAGGTTGAGGAGTGAGGTTGTAGCTGGGGGTCTGGGCATGGCCCAGGAAGCTGCTTGTGACTGTATCTATGGAGGAGACCCTGAAGGAGTGGCTCAGGTCAAGACCACGATTTTTCGAAGGTCGAGGCACAGAACTGAAGAAGAGTATACGCCATACTACCAGGAGCCTTAGTGTTGAACTTCGTTGGAACTACTGTGTCGATTCTCTCGTCATCTCAGACACATACAGTCGCTGAATGAAGGTCACCATCAAAGCCACATGTACGCACACTGTGCTGCACCTTCCTGCCACCATGTTTTTTGCATATGATAACCAAGAATGCAAGTCAGTACCAGTCTCATGCATCTGGTAACTTCCAGGGTCCACGACACATGCAGTAACTAGAAAGCCATCACGGCAACACCTCACAACCACGTAGTAGTCATAATACAGCTACATACATATATAAATCATCATCATATATGATATGATCTGACAGCCTGGAGACACTGTAGCACCTCCATAGTGTTATATGTAAAAATCTAAGAGGCATAACTATACCACAACACAATACAAGATAATAACTAACGAGTAGTATATCAACAAAACACATTTTGAATATAAGGCATCACAACACCATCACAGTGCGACCTGTATTAACTACAACCAAAGCTAATACCGTGCAGTGACTGAGAGGCAGAACAGTACACTACAGAGCCACGAGTGATGAATAAGACGTACCGTAACATCCTTATAGGACCAGACAGCGTGGCCATGACTCACCATCCTGCTACTGTACGATCAAACAGAGAGGCACAGTCACACACGATACCAAGAACCATAACACGACAGCAAGGTCCAACATATTAACAAGGAGACGACGTCATTCTGTACCACATTATACACAATATCTAAGTCATACTATAGCACTATCAGGTCACACATAATGACTAAGAGTCCACACACACAGCACTATGATCTGGCGCCTGTCATCACATCCGCCAGATGTCAGTCTTCAGGTCCGTTCTTTACAATGTGTCAACACTAGATAATGATCGAGCACGCTGTAGCAACTATAGTAACCGCCACTCGCCACTGTGTTCATCAACGGCTTATAAATTCAAGTTGAGCTCCAGCCGTGCGTGGATAAGTCAGCATCATTATCTCGGCTGTCGGGGTGATGTGAGATGTGGTGCTGGTACTTGTGTGGCTGGGAGGATGTCGAGGTGATGTGAGATGTGGTGCTGGTACTTGTGTGGCTGGGAGGATGTCGAGGTGATGTGGGATGTGGTGCTGGTACTTGTGTGGCTGGGAGGATGTCGAGGTGATGTAAGATGTGGTGCTGGTACTTGTGTGGCTGGGAGGATGTCGAGGTGATGTGAGATGTGGTGCTGGTACTTGTGTGGCTGGGAGGATGTCGAGGTGATGTGAGATGTGGTGCTGGTACTTGTGTGGCTGGGAGGATGTCGAGGTGATGTAAGATGCTGGACGTTGTGTGGTAGGCGGTCCAGGAGGTGTGAGACGTGGTGGTAGACCTTGTGGAGCTTGTGTTGTCCATAGGTTGTCGATGTGCTGATGCCGGCACCTGTGTGGCTAGGAGGCTGTGAGGGTGATGTAAGATGCGTTGCTGGACCTTGTGTGGTTGGGATGTTGAGATGATCACGTAAGATGTGGTGCTGGAGGCTGTGGCTGGGAGGTTGTCCAGGTGATGATGTCAGATGCGGTGGTGGAGGCTGTGTGGGTGGGAGTTGTTGACATGGCGTCAGATGTGATGCTGGCACTTGTCTGACTGTGAGGCTTGTATATACTGCGGGAGGAAATCAGTTTTCATTCTTTTATTCACGTTCATCTTGGTTAATGTTCTTCCTTCTTTTCCTCCCTCTTATAAGGTTAGATTTTATAGGTATTGACTGGTGAGCAATCATTAGAGAAAAAAAATTCTCACATCTCTCTTAAACATGTAAGAAAGAAAATTTCTCTTCGTTGGTCAAGTAATATCTGGAAACCTTACGCAGGAGCAGAGGACGCGGTCGACAGCATGGCGTAAATACTGCCCAAATCTTGATACTCTCATTCATCCTTATTTGTCCGGGGATCTCTCACCTGCACCTGGAGTTTTTATTAATCTACAAGTTCGACCTGCCCGGTGCGGGAGAGTGTACAGCTACACAATGACTAAATATTCTTACTAGAAAAAGAAAAAATTCTTTATGGACAAGATCATCCAGGAGACAATAGCCACTAAATCTGACAAGATATATTTTCTCAGCTTCACCATCGATCCTTCTCAGCCTGTGGACGTTACACTGGGGAAAGTTGCACACTGGAGTCTGCAGGTACTTCATCTGACCTCGTCAGGGTCCAGTTGTTTTGGAGGCGTCTGGAGGTAGTAAAGAGTGAGGTACTGTATGACCTTACCGATAACTTCAGTCAAGAAAAAAGTTCGTTGGAAAAAGACTGGTTTCTTGAACATGACTGTCGAACCTGAGTGATTGCTAATTTCATGATGAAGGTTGTGTGGGTGTAGTATGGTGTGAGAGGCTGGCTACAGTGTAGACACATCACCTAAGCAGGGATCATACTATACACTTGAGGTTACTTCCAAAACTCATGCAGATTATCACATTCCATCTACTTACGTCAAGGACATCTTCTTTCATTTTTTCTATGTTGGAGGCTCCAGTCATGGACAAAACTCCACATCAAAGCCGGGCCTTACTTGCAATTTTTTTTTTTTTTTTTTTTTTATACTTTGTCGCTGTCTCCCGCGTTTGC
The DNA here is from genome assembly GCF_036320965.1 of Panulirus ornatus. Taxonomy (NCBI): domain Eukaryota; kingdom Metazoa; phylum Arthropoda; class Malacostraca; order Decapoda; family Palinuridae; genus Panulirus; species Panulirus ornatus. The sequence goes on from NC_092234.1 coordinate 63,186,453, forward strand.
GAGGTAGCGCAAGGAAACAGACGAAAGAAATGGCCCAACCCCCCCCATACACATGTACATACACACGTCCGCACACGCAAATATACATACCTACACAGCTTTCCATGGTTTACCCCAGACGCTTCACATGCCTTGATTCAATCCACTGACAGCACGTCAACCCCTGTATACCACATCGCTCCAATTCACTCTATTCCTTGCCCTCCTTTCACCCTCCTGCATGTTCAGGCCCCGATCACACAAAATCCTTTTCACTCCATCTTTCCACCTCCAATTTGGTCTCCCTCTTCTCCTCGTTCCCTCCACCTCCGACACATATATCCTCTTGGTCAATCTTTCCTCACTCATTCTCTCCATGTGCCCAAACCATTTCAAAACACCCTCTTCTGCTCTCTCAACCACGCTCTTTTTATTTCCACACATCTCTCTTACCCTTACGTTACTTACTCGATCAAACCACCTCACACCACACATTGTCCTCAAACATCTCATTTCCAGCACATCCATCCTCCTGCGCACAACTCTATCCATAGCCCACGCCTCGCAACCATACAACATTGTTGGAACTACTATTCCTTCAAACATACCCATTTTTGCTTTCCGGGATAATGTTCTCGACTTCCACACATTTTTCAAGGCTCCCAAAATTTTCGCCCCCTCCCCCACCCTATGATCCACTTCCGCTTCCATGGTTCCATCCGCTGACAGATCCACTCCCAGATATCTAAAACACTTCACTTCCTCCAGTTTTTCACCATTCAAACTCACCTCCCAATTGACTTGACCCTCAACCCTACTGTACCTAATTACCTTGCTCTTATTGACATTTACTCTTAACTTTCTTCTTCCACACACTTTACCAAACTCCGTCACCAGCTTCTGCAGTTTCTCACATGAATCCGCCACCAGCGCTGTATCATCAGCGAACAACAACTGACTCACTTCCCAAGCTCTCTCATCCCCAACAGACTTCATACTTGCCCCTCTTTCCAAAACTCTTGCATTTACCTCTCTAACAACCCCATCCATAAACAAATTAAACAACCATGGAGACATCACACACCTCTGCCGCAAACCTACATTCACTGAGAACCAATCACTTTCCTCTCTTCCTACACGTACACATGCCTTACATCCTCGATAAAAACTTTTCACTGCTTCTAACACCTTGCCTCCCACACCATATATTCTTAATACCTTCCACAGAGCATCTCTATCAACTCTATCATATGCCTTCTCCAGATCCATAAATGCTACATACAAATCCATTTGCTTTTCTAAGTATTTCTCACATACATTCTTCAAAGCAAACACCTGATCCACACATCCTCTACCACTTCTGAAACCACACTGCTCTTCCCCAATCTGATGCTCTGTACATGCCTTCACCCTCTCAATCAATACCCTCCCATATAATTTACCAGGAATACTCAACAAACTTATACCTCTGTAATTTGAGCACTCACTCTTATCCCCTTTGCCTTTGTACAATGGCACTATGCAAGCATTCCGCCAATCCTCAGGCACCTCACCATGAGTCATACATACATTAAATAACCTTACCAACCAGTCAACAATACAGTCACCCCCTTTTTTAATAAATTCCACTGCAATACCATCCAAACCTGCTGCCTTGCCGGCTTTCATCTTCCGCAAAGCTTTTACTACCTCTTCTCTGTTTACCAAATCATTTTCCCTAACCCTCTCACTTTGCACACCACCTTGACCCAAACACCCTATATCTGCCACTCTGTCATCAGACACATTCAACAAACCTTCAAAATACTCATTCCATCTCCTTCTCACATCACCACTACTTGTTATCACCTCCCCATTTACGCCCTTTACTGAAGTTCCCATTTGCTCCCTTGTCTTACGCACCCTATTTACCTCCTTCCAGAACATCTTTTTATTCTCCCTAAAATTTACTGATAGTCTCTCACCCCAACTCTCATTTGCCCTTTTTTTCACCTCTTGCACCTTTCTCTTGACCTCCTGTCTCTTTCTTTTATACTTCTCCCACTCAATTGCATTTTTTCCCTGCAAAAATCGTCCAAATGCCTCTCTCTTCTCTTTCACTAATACTCTTACTTCTTCATCCCACCACTCACTACCCTTTCTAAACAGCCCACCTCCCACTCTTCTCATGCCACAAGCATCTTTTGCGCAATCCATCACTGATTCCCTAAATACATCCCATTCCTCCCCCACTCCCCACTTGCAATATAAAGCAAATTATGAAAGGAAAAAGAAGAGACAATAGAAATCAACTTTTAGTGCCCAGTAAAGTCAATCAGGCAGAGCCTCTCTCGCGCACCAGTACCCTTACATGACTCCTATACACTCCTGTATCCTCCCACCTCAAAATCTTCTCTCTCTTTCCCCCACTTCTCCTTCATCATATCCCCGACGGTTACATCGTCTCTAAGTCATCCTTTCAACAACCAGCCTTTGTGCTGCCTGCACATCCCCAGAACTTATTTCTTATCTTTCCTCCTTCTTCAACTTTCCCCTCTCTCGTTTTAAATCATTCTCTCATCTACTTATTTCTCACTCTACATATAAACATTCCTCTGGTGCTAGTGTCTGTGATTCGGTTACACGACACACATGATTCCTACAATATGATCTCGTCCAAACAAACACTACAGTCTTTATGCGCCAACATGTGTCCTGTAAATCCCTCTATGGCAAAGTTTCCTTCTTGTATCTGTATGAATTCCTTTTGATATTTGGTTAGCAGCCTCCAGCAGCATACGTTATCCTTACAAAAACATTCACAAACGCAAAAATAAAAGAAATACACAGGAATGCAGACAACAACAGATCACAGGAACCTTTCGTGGATGCTTGTCGTATTACATGAGATCGGAAACAGAGACAAAATAGCTGGAAGCTTTATACCAACAGAGGCTCAGACAGTTTCAGTCAGGGACTTGAAGTTAAATATTCTTAAGTCTTTTTCTAAAAATATCTGTGTGGTTCCGTTCAACTGTTCTTATTTGTAAATAATTCCTGTTTTAGCAAACCTGTTAAAGAAAATGTATTCAGCCTCATTCGAAGCCAAACATTTACCCACAAGTTGGTATTTATTAACGTGAGAGAAACTAGACTGACCTAACCTTATATAGCGGCTTAGATTCATACAGCTTTGGATACTCTCTGAAAACCTTTATGAAATCACCTTTAAACTTCTTTCAGTTTTTAAGCCGGATACATTAAGGTGGTCAAGACTGCATTCATAGTTGTTTCACAATACGGGAGTCAACATGATAACTCGCAGGTGTCTTTCTCCAAGATACGTATAGAGATTCTCCAAAACAGAATGACCAAAAGTGAATACAGCATTCGGTGTGGGGACGCAACACAGGGCTGTAAAAAAAAAAAGGATGGCTTAATTTTAAAGACCTAAGATCGAGAAGCCCTTGCTATGATGCCTAGAAACTGGTTTGCAGTTTTAACTGATTCTGCCCAGGGCTCGCTAGGTCTGAGGTGGTGGAGACTGTTACGCTTACGTCTTTCTGCTCATTCACGGAATCCTTACCTTCTTTCTCGTTTATATAACCAATGTATAAGTAATAATTTGGCTCCAGATTAAGTTAAAACCAACATATGCAATAGTGGAACATAGAATCAGTGGCATATCACCAGATCTTCTCGATATGTTTCAGAGAAGCAGAAGAATATCATTGACACTATCACCCAGCGCAGTGGATACTTCACCCACCCTCAACATTTGATTCAAGCGATGATTGGAGGGAAAAAAATATCATTTACGTTATTCTCGTAATAGCTTCGCTAGATCACTGAAACATGCCATCTTGCATATGATTCATTTCTTCATTTACACAATGAAACACCTCCATCATATAGCATGATTATATATACTACTCTTTCATCCTTTAGATCACTGGCGTTCCGAAGGAATGCAAAGGCTAGAGAGAACGTGGATCACTGGCGTTCAGAAGGGATGTAAAGGCTAGAGAGAACGTGTGGCTCTCGTCGACGGGAGTGAGACATTTCAGAGAACCTAAGATCGACTCGAACACCACAGATGCAAATAAAGTTGGGAACCTCAGCTACGATGAACGTTTCACAGACGACTTTTGTGCAACTTGTAGGCAAATACCTCAGACTCGGAACTTCACAACTTCCCAGATCGCACTCGAGTGGTCGAGGTAATGCGCCTCGTAACGGAAGTGCCAGAAGGTGTCTCCCGCAGCGAGGACCGAGACAGCTTCGACTCGCGTCTCGTGATGCTGTGCTTCGCTACAAACCACAGTATTAGGCATATGAGAGAAGAGCTTTATGGTTATAGTTGAGGCAGTTTGGTGTGTATGGATGGATCATCAAACTACAGCCAATTCCTCATGGTGAGTTCTGGGTGATTTAGGAACAGTCTATATAGAAATCAAAAATTTAAATTGACGAAGAGCTTCGTGAAATTATGTCAAACAACCGTGTAGGGAATAGCGATCTTACAGGGGATATCATACGATTATATACTATCTTCATCATGAACGATACACCCTCGAGAAATGGAAACATTCATTATTCTTTTGCCATTTTTCTTAAACTTAAAAGCTCAAAAGTTATAATGATACCATGAAATTTTCTTAACACAATCAGTATCTTGTAATTACACGTCTTTCAGGCCCTCAAGGAATTTTGAAATTCGACAAAAAGAAAATGGCTTTTAGAGATATGGTAAAATTCGAACTTTTATTTTTCTGAAACTTTCATCTCCATCTGCACAAATTAGCTATCATCGGAGAAGGGAAATCTTTCGCACCACGGCAGTCCTTTTCCTATTACGCGTCTTTCCCAGACCCTGGCATTTGGAAAATCGATTCTCTTCTTTTTTTCTTCAATTCCACACTGTCCTACGAAGGCCCGAGTCGTCTTCATGTGTGTTATTGCTCACACATTCATGCCCGGCTGACGTTCGACGTCCATGACAGAGTCAAGTCTAAAGCCATGGGATTGATCAGCTCCCAGGCAGACCCGAGAACTTAACCTACTTTCCCTAAACCCAGCTTTTGGCTCTCTCTCTCTCTCTCTCTCTCTCTCTCTCTCTCTCTCTCTCTCTCTCTCTCTCTCTCTCTCTCTCTCTCTCTCTCTCTCTCTGGATATCAGTTCGGTTTCTACTTTCGAGAACCGTCTGCCTGTGTGCTCCCACTCTCGGCTAAGCGTCTCATACCGACAGCATGATCACTGGAGACTCAAGGGTGCAAGCGCTGGAACTCTCTACCTCCCTCCCTCGAGTTTTTCCTCAGCGGCTTGGAATCTGAGACCTACTCCTTTTCAAAAGGCAGCCTTTCCAAATATCCCATAAATTCTTGAATATTTCTTACTTCCTTTCTTCGTCCTTCTCTGCATCTTCAAACACACCTCATGGTGGATTTAAGGGCGGGCTTCAGTGAGGCCTTTTGTATGTGGCTGCGGAGTTAGAAATCTAAGAAAAGTGTCGACTATACTAATCATCATGAATTTATAGATAATCTACAGAAAAAAGAATAAATCGATTGAATTCTTTTATTTAATACCTTAAAAGAACCATTGTCCATGTAATAGTTTTCAACACCGTTCCTTTATGATCATTATTTTAAGAATGACCATCAGAACTCAGCTCAAGAGAAAGTCAGGACATAAGGCAGCTTGTGGAATGTGATGCAGGTCGATTAAACCACACTGCACCAACACGGAGAGAGGCGGAGGCGTACGTGAACAACGACCTCAAGAGGAGCAGTGAGAGGGACAAGTGGGCGGACGTGAAAAGAAAAAAAATGGGAAGAAACTTTGGGCGAGGGAAAAATTTATTATGAGGCAAGAAGCGGAATCAGAGGGACGGGTACAGGTCATGGTGTGGAGAGGGACGGGTACAGGTCATGGTGTGGAGAGGGACGGGTGCAGGTCATGGTGTGGAGAGGGACGGGTACAGGTCACGGTGTGGAGAGGGACGGGTACAGGTCATGGTCTGGAGAGGGACGGGTGCAGGTCATGGTCTGGAGAGGGACGGGTACAGGTCATGGTGTGGAGAGGGACGGGTGCAGGTCATGGTCTGGAGAGGGACGGGTACAGGTCATGGTGTGGAGAGGGACGGGTACAGGTCATGGTGTGGAGAGGGACGGGTACAGGTCATGGTGTGGAGAGGGACGGGTACAGGTCATGGTCTGGAGAGGGACGGGTACAGGTCATGGTCTGGAGAGGGACGGGTACAGGTCATGGTCTGGAGAGGGACGGGTACAGGTCATGGTCTGGAGAGGGACGGGTACAGGTCATGGTCTGGAGAGGGTCGGGTACAGGTCATGGTGTGGAGAGGGACGGGTACAGGTCATGGTCTGGAGAGGGACGGGTGCAGGTCATGGTGTGGAGAGGGACGGGTACAGGTCATGGTGTGGAGAGGGACGGGTGCAGGTCATGGTGTGGAGAGGGACGGGTACAGGTCATGGTGTGGAGAGGGACGGGTGCAGGTCATGGTCTGGAGAGGGACGGGTACAGGTCATGGTGTGGAGAGGGACGGGTACAGGTCATGGTGTGGAGAGGGACGGGTACAGGTCATGGTGTGGAGAGGGACGGGTACAGGTCATGGTCTGGAGAGGGACGGGTACAGGTCATGGTGTGGAGAGGGACGGGTACAGGTCATGGTCTGGAGAGGGACGGGTTCAGGTCATGGTGTGGAGAGGGACGGATACAGGTCATGGTCTGGAGAGGGACGGGTACAGGTCATGGTGTGGAGAGGGACGGGTACAGGTCATGGTCTGGAGAGGGACGGGTACAGGTCATGGTCTGGAGAGGGACGGGTACAGGTCATGGTGTGGAGAGGGACGGGTACAGGTCATGGTGTGGAGAGGGACGGGTACAGGTCATGGTCTGGAGAGGGACGGGTACAGGTCATGGTGTGGAGAGGGACGGGTACAGGTCATGGTCTGGAGAGGGACGGGTTCAGGTCATGGTGTGGAGAGGGACGGATACAGGTCATGGTCTGGAGAGGGACGGGTACAGGTCATGGTGTGGAGAGGGACGGGTACAGGTCATGGTCTGGAGAGGGACGGGTACAGGTCATGGTCTGGAGAGGGACGGGTACAGGTCATGGTGTGGAGAGGGACGGGTACAGGTCATGGTGTGGAGAGGGACGGGTACAGGTCATGGTGTGGAGAGGGACGGGTACAGGTCATGGTGTGGAGAGGAACGGGTACAGGTCATGGTCTGGAGAGGGACGGGTACAGGTCATGGTGTGGAGAGGGACGGGTACAGGTCATGGTGTGGAGAGGGACGGGTACAGGTCATGGTCTGGAGAGGGACGGGTACAGGTCATGGTCTGGAGAGGGACGGGTACAGGTCATGGTGGGGAGAGGGACGGGTACAGGTCATGGTCTGGAGAGGGACGGGTACAGGTCATGGTGTGGAGAGGGACGGGTACAGGTCATGGTGTGGAGAGGGACGGGTACAGGTCATGGTGTGGAGAGGGACGGGTACAGGTCATGGTGTGGAGAGGGACGGGTACAGGTCAAGGTGTACCTTGTGACTGTGATGGCGGAATCGAAAAGCAAATAGAAAAATACAATCTGGCAAAGATAAAGAGATCTACGTATGGATAACGTGCGAGAGAACATAGCAAGCTGTTTCCTGTGATTCAGAGAACAGTGAGAGTTTGATCATCTTTCGCTGGTGATATTCACATCCGTGTTTTTGGTCATGGCTGCAGCGCATAAGGTCGTCCGTAGCAAAGAGCTATCCTCCCCTGCTACAGTCTGCCTCTCGCCACGATGTCCTAAACGAAGGAACAGCGTCAGGGTGGTACAGGGAGCAGAGGTGAGAGGGTGAAGGACGATGATAAAAACTTCAGAAAGATGTAAAGGAGAGGGTGGAGAGAGAGAGAGAGAGAGAGAGAGAGAGAGAGAGAGAGAGAGAGAGAGAGAGAGAGAGAGAGAGAGAGAGAGAGAGAGAGAGAGAGAGAGAGATGAGTTATGTGAACACGATTCCAGGCGATGACCACACACAAGAACGCACGGGGGGGAAGGACAAAGAATTATCAGAATCAATTACGAATGTGGAAGAGCGGGAGGGATGGAAGAAAATGGGAGACGGAGTTGAGAATGAACGGGAGAGCTGGACCAGGTAGAGGAGGGTAACATGGGCCGAAAGGTGGTCTTTAAGGTAGCAGGATGAGTGGTCTCTTACCATGACCTTCGACCCTTCATGAGGGGTCGCTCTTCTGATGTAATCATGGGTTGTGAACCATCCCGGCCTCCCTCTGTGTGTGTGACTGCTGGACGACTACACAGATAACGTAAGTATGAGGACTATTTCCAAGACGTATCTAACACCGTCGCCGACACCACCACTGCCAGCAATACTTCTCCAGTGACGCGACGTGACGGCCCTTTAATCATACCATATCCCTCCAACAATGTTACCAACACACTCAGACACAGAACCTTCTTCCCGACGCAATACCAATGTTTCTCCACCACTGCCGCCAGCAGTCTCGCGTAGTGCTGTCAGCGTGTTCTCCACCACTGTATCTTGAAGGTCATCTACAACAATTGTTTTCCTTATCATTCTGCTGATGTTCCTTCCACACTTTGCAATGTCCTCTTTCAAACTTTCGCCACCAGTGCCGCAGTGTCCCATCAAGATTCTCCAACATTGTTCCAAACAAAACTTTTGATAACATTGTTTCCTGAACTAGTTTTTCCCTCATCCCTAACTCCCAAACATTATCTATCATTCCAGTTCTCTGTCAAATACTCCATCTACCAACCCACAGTTTCCTGCACCTCTACTTCACTAGTCCCTACATTATATATATATATATATATATATATATATATATATATATATATATATATATATATATATATATATATATATATATATATATATATATAACCCTAGGGTAGGGGAGAAAGAATTCTACCGTAGCCCTTGCGTGTCGTTGGAGACGACTAGTGGGGAGCAAGGGGCTGGACACCCTCCCCCTCATGTATTCCAATTTCTAAAAGATGAAACAGAAGAAGGAGTCCCCCAGGGAGTGCTCATCCTCCTCGAAGGCTCAGCCTGGGGTGTCTGACTGTGTGATTGCAACCAAGATGAAAAGAAAGAAGAGATGGGTAGTATGTTTGAGGGAAGAAACCATAATATTCTGGCCCTGAGTGAAAAAAGAAAAATCTGAAAGATCCTGAGGGAGTGAGATCTAGACTGATGTAGGTGAGGATGGCGAGAGATGGGTGATTACTGGTACTTGGCCATGAAAAGAATAATCAGGAGAGTCGAGTGTTTTGGAAGCAACCGAGCGAGGAAGCGCCCTCAAACGAAATGTCTCCAACATATTCATCGTCTTCCGCACATTCTGGTTTACAGTCGCATTCATACAACATAGTTAGGTCTTCTATACCTTCAAACATACCTATCCAAAATGTCTACAATGTCTAGCTATCCAGCCAACAACACAGTCACCCTCACCCCATTTCCAAAGAAATTCAGCCTCACCACACCATGACCTGTGACCGTCATCCATCATATTATGACCCCAGATTTCCCTCCTCCACAACATGATTTGTGACCAACGAATAGTTGAAATCTTCACGCACACACACGCACGCACACACACACACACACACACACACACACACACACACACACACACACACACACACACACACACACATACACTATTTACGTGGGAAGATTTCAATCAGTCGTTGATATGTGAGGAGTGTTGTGGAGGGGGATGGACATGGTTCATGGTGTGAAGAAGGGAAATCGAGGGTCATAGTATGGTGGGTGACGGTCACAGGTCATGGTAGAGGATGGGACGGTCAAAAGGTCAAGGTGTGGTGAGGCCAGGTCAGAGTTTAAGATATGGAGGGTTTCGGTCAAGGGTCATGGTGTGGAGGGGCATTGGCGGAGAGTCTCGGCGTGGTGGTGCCGGGTTAAAGGTCAAGATGTGGAGGGGGTTGGGTCGAGGGTACAGACTTGGTGGAGCAGGAGGAACATGAGAGGTGTGAAGGGAGAGAGAAAATTAATTAACGCTGCAGAATTACCCGAGTAATATGAGGGAGGGTGGGACAGGGCCGGGAAATAATTAGACGACGTATCTTGTTCCCACCGTCGGCCGGGGTCATGAATGATTGTGTACGGCGAGGCACACGCCAAAGGGACGAATGTCTGAGGTTTGAGGGAGTATTGCTCTATCATACAACGCATACATAAATCTTCCGTGTGTTGGCGAGAACAACAGAACCGAGACACACGAGATGTTTATGTGCGGGGGTTCATTTGGCAGAGACTACGGGCGCAGCAGGTGCATTATGGAAGAGATGGCGCACGAAACACCGAACACTACCACTTGGCTCTGTCAGATATGAAATTAATGTCTAGATATAAAACAGGCCTTAACCCGCGTTAGCTCTGCCTCTATCCCTTGAGACGTATATAATAGACGAAGTAACACATAAGTTGAACCACAAAACTTCTAAGAAAGGTTAGAATTGTCATCGATGAATCACAACGCAACTTAAAAAGAAAAACAATGAAATCTGAGATAAAGGAGATTATAAACTGTCAATGTGGACAACGTGGGGGACAACACAGCATGGTGCGTTATGTGGTTTATGGAACAGCGGAGGTTTGATCATCTTGTGCTGGTGACATTTATCCTCATGACTTTCGTCATCGTCGCAGTGCACAGGGTCGTCTTTGGTGAGGGTTATTCTCCTCCGCTACAGTTTGTCTCTCGTCGCGTCGTCGCAAAGGGAGGAAGAGTGGCAGGGCGCAGGGTGGTACAGGGAGCAGGAGTCAGAGGGTGAAGGATGTAAATAAAAGCGTTAGAAGGATGTAAAGAGGAAGGTGGTAAGATACAGGGAGAGTAGGATGTTGGAGGAAGGTAGTAAACACCAGATGGGGAGAATATTGGTCTGAGAAGCCAAGAAATACGAAAGTTGAAAGACACCGGATCATAAATTGTGAAGGGTGCCTAAGAATTAGTGGAAGGCATGTATTGTGCCACTGTATAAAGGCAAGGGGGACAAAGGTGAGTGTTCGGATTACAGAAGGATTAGTTTGTTGTGTGTACGTAGTGAGTTGCAAGGAAAACTGGTGATTGAGAGATTGATGGTATGCACAGAGCTTTGGATTGGGAAGAACAATGTGGCTTTAGAAGTGGCAGAGGATGTGGGAACCAGGTCTTTGTGTTGAAGAATGAATGTGCGAAATAGTTAGAGAAACAGAGAAAGCTTACATGGGGTTATCAGAGATGCTTTGTGGAAGGTGTTACGAATATATGGTGAGGAAGGAAAGCTATTAGAAGGCGTCGAGCGACCAACCATCTTGGTCGCTCGACACTGCACTCTCTTCATTCTGTCTGTCTTTGTTTTGGTAAGGACTGAAATTCGAAGACTCTACCTATGAATCCAATGATTTCGCTCGTTCTTTTCACTGCTTTCGTGCACTGCTTAATTGGTATTAGGTCACCCAAGTATTTTTTCTCATTTACCTTTTGCAGTTCAACAGAATTCATACTGCAGCTTGCCTTTTTGTTTTTAATTCCGATATCTAAAACTTTGCAATCATCTATATTCAAATTCATTTGCCACCTATGAGCCCAATTCATCGTTCAAGTTCATATGTAAACTTATTTCCAGGCTTTGTATCATCAGCGAATTTTGATTTCTTGCAATGCAACCCATTGTCAATATCATGAATATATATATGAGAAAGGGAATCGGTCCCAAGATTGATCCCCGTGGCACACCACTTGTTACGTTTAACCATTCTGAGGCTCAAACATTACCCACTCCTCTATGTTAACGGCTAGGTAACCAGTTTCCGATCCACCGAAACACGATCCCATCAATGTCATGTGGCTCACGTAATTTTGCTGGTAACCTTTCGTCATACATGATGACCATATCATAAAAGAAATCAACCAGACTCATCAGATATGAGCGATTCCGTCGAAAACCACAACGAGAATCGTTTGTCAAGAGATGGTCCTCGAACCGGTGCACTCAGCAGGCTGGGTTCGACAACGTCCCTGAGGTGCATCAACCTACGCGGTTAGAACAATCATTTGATCAATGGCTGCAAACCCGCTATCCCTCCACGACCCGTCCATCCAAATCGTGTACATTTATCTTACTTCCTCTCGCTTTCTCTGTTGGGCTTTTATACGGTATCACCGAAGTTTTCTTACTCGTTCCATAACTTATGTGCTCAGACTTATCTTCGCTGAATTCCACAGGAGCGGCGAGCGAGCAAGGGAGAGAGAGAGAGAGAGAGAGAGAGAGAGAGAGAGAGAGAGAGAGAGAGAGAGAGAGAGAGAGAGAGAGAGAGAGAGAGAGAGAGAGAGATTGGAAAAGATCGATCAAGTGATCTCACCTTCAGGAGCCGGGGGTGGGGGGGGGGGGGGGGGGTTTCCATGCGTGGCTGGGTGGCGACGAGAATGGATGAAGGCAACAAGCATGAATATGTGCATGTGTATATATGCTCATGTCTGCGTATGTCCATGTATGTAAACGTTGAAATGTATAGGTATGTATATGTGCGTGAGTGGGTGTTTATGTTTATACATGTGTATGTGGGTTGGGCCATTCTTTCGTCTGTTTCCTGAGCTACCTCGCTAACGCGGGAGACGGCGACAAAGTGTATATATATATATATATATATATATATATATATATATATATATATATATATATATATATATATATATATATATATATTGTCTTGGACAATCGCGTGTTTACCAAATAGCGTCCTAGCTTCGTCTCTTCGATGTTTGTCAACTGACTGTTATATTTCTCTCTTGTGTCTCCCCTGATGATGTGATTATTACACGAAAGTGCACTTGGGAACTTATCGTGTTTCATTTCCCCGTGGACACATAGGAATATCTTGATCACGCGCTGTGACCTTAAAACGAGGCTGATCTTTTGTCTCGTGTGATTGTGTTGTTAACTTTGTGTAAAAATGATAAATGTTCGGCTGGAAAGATATTTGATCATATCAAGTGTAATGTGCTTTGTTGGTTAATAATCCAATTTCGTTTAATCATTTAAGAAATAACTGCAGCTTGATGAATTAATGAATTATCACCTTTACTTCTCGTCTACACGTTATGTAGTGATACTTCCACTGATTTAGTATGACTGAAACACGATAGTAATGTACAACAGATGTGGTGTTAATCTGTACTTGGTTCAGCTTCAAACAAAACTAAACAAAAAGCAAGACAGCTGGTCGTAGCGACTGCTGCTCCTAACTTGGCTACGTCCTGAGCCGCTGTCCTATTCTTTGCTATATAACAAATGGTACAAAGACTTGCTGAAATGGAACGGTATCTTCCTTTCATGGTTTCCTTGCTAGGCACACCATGATCATTCGTATGAGGTGCACTGAAACAACGGGCGTATGAACACCAAAAGAAATTCACGAGAAGAGAAAAAAAATAAATCAGAAATTCACGAAAAAAATATCAAGAGGTTTATGAGTCAGGTATCTATATGATAAGACTTGACCTGATAGACTAAATAAAGTATGATAAGACTTGACCTGAGAGACTAAATAAAGTATGATAAGACTTGACCTGAGAGACTAAATAAAGTATGATAAAACTTGACCTGAGAGACTAAATAAAGTATGTTAGAAAATTCGAGCGATAGGGAACCTGGTCACATGACTGTGAGTGTGACAAACTTATTTTCTTTTAAGAGAAAAGACCTTACAGTTGCCTCTCCGCTCTGCCCATGTTTTCCTTTACCAGGAGATTAACGCGCGTGTTTATGGTCCACTGTAACCCGAGTTACAGAGGTCCTTCCACAACTCAGGAGCCCTAAGGTGTTAGGAACAGTTGCCGCTGATGAATGGTCACCAAAGAAGAGAAAGTTCATACCATCCTCGGTCGAGGCTGGAGCAGCGAGCACGCCACACTGCGGCGCGTCTCAGAACCAGCCATTCTCGCCCGCTGGAACCTGGCTGGCGGGATGCGTCAACAGAAACTCCTACTGATAGAGAGTGAGAGACAGCGATCGATGTTAGTTGAAGTAAAGATGTTCCTCCAACATTTTACTGTCTGAAATTACAATCAACGACATCATGCACTGTGCAACATGTACGTGATCACATGGCTAGATATATCCAGGTGCCAGCGATCTGACCCACCGGATAACTATGCATTGATGTTTTCCAGTTTATGAACACCAGCTTCCAGGTGATCAATAGCTGTTGGAGATTCGCCAATCTTTGTTCCATACGATATATATATATATATATATATATATATATATATATATATATATATATATATATATATATATATATATATATATACTGGTGCGAACAATTGTATAACTGATAACCACATGGAGTTCAGGGATGGATGTGGCATCTGCCGTGTACGAGACAGTGATCAGTGAGTGGAGTGGTTAAGTTATTGTCTTCTTCCAGACCATTACATCGGCCAGCAAAGATCTTACGCTGAATGACCGAACATGATGGAAGATGGTCCTGTTCACCTCAGATGATGCTTCCCTCATGCTGGGAAAGACAGATGTGTTGTCATACACCTTCACCAATCCAACACACATTAAAGAAAGGACCTGTGTGACCCACTTAGAGGGGCGGCCAGTAGTGGCTGGCCTCCTGCCTGGGAGGAAGAGGGTGAGGGGAGAGGGAGGGGCTACCTGTAATGGCTAGGTAGGAGTGCCCCAGTCCCTCACGTGATCCCCAGTCTCCTTAATGTCTTACCTTACCAAGCCTATGATAAAAGTAACAGAGCCATTACTGGAAATTATCAGTATCGTCTTCTGCAGGTCTTCAGTTCGTGAAGGACACATTATGCGAATTATAAAAGTCACAGAATGTGAGGTTATCTCCACATGACCATAATATGAAGAGGGGTGGCAGTTCAGACATTCTGCTATTTGTGCTGTGATGGGCAATTATAATTTTCTAGTCCAGCAATTTCAGCAAGCCGCTAGCATGAGAGAGGCATCATCTGAAATGAACAACACCATTTTTACCATGACCAGTAACTGAGAGGATAGGGTCT
This sequence comes from Panulirus ornatus, assembly GCF_036320965.1. Taxonomy (NCBI): domain Eukaryota; kingdom Metazoa; phylum Arthropoda; class Malacostraca; order Decapoda; family Palinuridae; genus Panulirus; species Panulirus ornatus. The sequence continues at coordinate 63,201,508 of NC_092234.1, forward strand.
TTAATTGCCGCTGTAATGGTCTGTACAGTGGAAGACAATAACTCAACCACCTCACATCATCATTCTTACACACGGCAGATGTCGCTCTCTTGAACTCCAGCGGTGAGCATCTGGCCAACTGTATCATCATTGCCTTTATCGGTATATATTGTAAGAAATAAAGACTAGCGAATGCCCAACAGCTCATGAACAGCTGGAAGCTGCTGTTCATGAGCTGAAAAATATCCAAATGCATAGTTCTTCGTGGGTCAGATCGCTGGTACCTGGATATATCTGGCCATGTGATCCTGTTGCACAGAGTGTATGGAGCTGTTTATTAGGATTTCAGACGGTAGACTGTTAGGAGACATCTTTACTTCATCTAATATCGATCGCTGTCCCTCTGTTAGCAGGAGTTTCTGTTGACACATCCCGCCAGCCAAGTTCCAGCGGGCGAGATTGTCTGGTTCTAGGACGCGCCACAGTGTGGCGTGCTCGTTGCCCCAGCCTCGGGATGCCATGGTTTATTTTCTTTGTGATCTTTGTGGTCTTTCATGAGCAGCAACTTTCCTTAACATCTACGGCGCTCCGTAGCTCGAGTTACTATGCACCGTAAGCATGCGCACACATCTCCAGGTAAAGGAGAACGTCGGAGGAGCGGAGAAACAGTTCCAAAACCTTTATTTTTATGAAGTAATTTTGTCATATAATCCAACGATTCGGTTCTCTATCGCTCGAGTTTTCTCACTTGTTTCATTTATTCTCGCAGATCCAGTTTATTATGTCGTCGATATTCTAGTAATCCACCATGTGATTTTTTCACGAATTTCATTTGGCGTAAATTCGCTGGTTGTCCGTGGTACCGTAACATACATATGTGTCTGCTGCCTAAGAAGCAGAACGTAAGAATCTTAAGGAGACGAATAACCAACACGATGGAGCAAAATATATAAATCTGTGTAGAGAAACTGATAACCTTTTTTTTTTAAGTAGTGTTAAGATTAGACCACTTCGCTCGGACCTTGGGTCTGTATGGTCTGAGCATCTATATAATTCAAAGTAAACCTCCCATTGCGTTTTCTTCTAACATCTACTCCACTCCCACCTTCCACATCCACCCACAGCTACAATGTCACCCCGCCTTCCACATTCCAATTTCCTTTCCATCGTTCCTGTGCTTCCTCTCCCTCCCAGTGCACCTTGTATGCAGAATCACTTTCTGCCTAAACGTAGGGAAACGATGATAAGAACATATCGTAACCTCAGGAGGAAATCTTTGTGCCGATACGTAGCAACGGTAAGGACTGTGGCCCACTGACGTAACTCAGGAGCAGCAGCTGCTACGTCGTGTTAGTGTCGACAAGTTTTTTTTTTCTTCTTCTTTCGTTGACACCTGAAATTGACGACATGTTGGCGTCATATCTGCAGCAGACATCTGTCGTCTTTCCACAATACTAGATTCATCGAAGCATTTCTACATAACCCGCAGGAGGTAAAGTTGATCCTTCGTTAATTCATCAAACTCCAATTATTTCTTAAATGATCAAACTATACCAGATCATCAACCAACAGGACGCATTACGCTTAATGTGATTATATAACATCTTTTCAGTCCAACGATTTTTGGTTTTGATACCAAATTAACCAATCAGTCAGAGGAAACAAAAGAACAACCTGGTTTTAATTAGGTCTGATCCCCTCACAATGGAAACAAAGATTATATGTATATGACCGTTCGGTATGCGTGACCAGGCAGCTCGCTACAACCTCTGCTTTAAGTTCACTGTTGTTGCACGCTCAGACGACACAGCTGAGGAGGTCGTCAGACACACCAGAGCAGCAGCGCCTCACTCATCCCACACCTACGGCAGGCGGAGGAGGGAAGAGGACGTTAATATATTAACACTCGCGCTTGATGGTGTAATCACATGGTCGGCCTGCTCTCTCTCTCTCTCTCTCTCTCTCTCTCTCTCTCTCTCTCTCTCTCTCTCTCTCTCTCTCTCTCTCTCTCTCTCTTTCTCTCTCTCTCTCATCACATATGTTATACGACAAGTAAGAACACCACTGCGAGACACCGGGTAAAGGCTGGCGTGATAGAGAAAGCAGAAGGAAGCAAGGCGAAATGTTGAAGGATTTCGGTGTCGTAATTGAAGGAACTAGAATTCAGAGGACACACAAATCAGGAGACAGCGTTATCCAGCCAGGTAACGAGTGACATGATTTGGAAGATGTTTGATGTTTGCATAAGAAGCAACATCAAATACAGGTGCGGCTTATGGTCCACAACGAAACAAAAACGAATAGAAAAAATAGAAAGAATTCAGAAAAAATATAATTACGATCAATATCAAGGAATAGAATGAAGGAACGACCATTGACAACTGATATAAATAGGAATACACAGACTGGAAAAGAAGAAAAAGATACTCAATTAGTGTATGAACGGCAACAAACTGAGGACACTAAAGAAAACGAAACGAATCTGAAATCCTCACAGCAAGAAAGACACAGAGTTAGCAAATCTATAAACATATCAAGCAACAGACCGGACATGAGTCAGAAGAAATTATGTCAAAGCACATCAGGAGGATATGACGACTATGCAATATATAGTGAAATAATAATAATAATAATAATAATAATAATAATAATAATAATAATAATAATAATAATAATAATAATAAAGTAATAATAATAATAATAATAATAATAATAATAATAATAATAAAGTAATAATAATAATAATAATAATAATAATAATAATGATAATGATAATAATAACAAAAACAATCATGTATGGAACAACTAAAGGAACATTAAAAAGAAAAGATTTGTGGCTAAAATGAGTTCCTAATAAACCCCAGAATATGATAATGATGTACTCATGGTGGGAGGGAAGGAGGAGAGGAGAGGGAGGGAGGTGTTCATGTAAGCAAGAGGCAGCAGGGTGAACGCCCGAACTGCCAAGGCAAAAATCTCAGTCGTAGGACTCGCACGGAGAGACAGTCTCTCTCTCTCTCTCTCTCTCTCTCTCTCTCTCTCTCTCTCTCTCTCTCTCTCTCTCTCTCTCTCTCTCTCTCTCTCTCCTCGGGCCCAAGTGCACTTCGCGAGCGCAGACAATGGCGTTAGGCAGTCACCTCGCGGGCCTCACAATGGTCTCCAGCACAGCAGACAAAGCGCAGCGGCGCTTGAGACGCTGCGGTGTGACCCCCTGGCGCTGACGTCACTGCTGCACATGCTGGCACAATCACCTTTAATGTAACAGCACATTACTGGCTGGTGACGTGTGGGCCAGGACGTGCGTGGCACACAACACTGCTGGCTGGTGACGTGTGGGCCAGGACGTGCGTGGTACACAACACTGCTGGCTGGTGACGTGTGGGCCAGACGTGCATGGCACACAACACTGCTGGCTGGAGACGTGTGGGCCAGGACGTGCGTGGTACACAACACTGCTGGCTGGTGACGTGTGGGCCAGGACGTGCGTGGTACACAACACTGCTGGCTGGTGACGTGTGGGTCAGGACGTGCGTGGTACACAACACTGCTGGCTGGAGACGTGTGGGCCAGGACGTGCATGGCACACAACACTGCTGGCTGGAGACGTGTGGGCCTGGACGTGCGTGGCACGATTAATGAACGCAGTATAAACGAAGACCAGCCTGGAACAAGAGCACTTGCAATTGCTGGTGTCTCACGAGGTCCCAGTGTCACACACAGTACACTGTCAACACTACGTACAGTACGCCTACAGTCGCTGCTAGGTCGGTTACCGCACGCTGTCCTCACCACGTGAGGGGCTACGACAGGTGACGCAAAGGGGCAGGTAATGCGGCTCAGGGGTAGTGAGACAAGCAGGCCACAGTAGGACGATAGCCGCAAGCGGCCGCCTTAGCCACCCGAGGAGTAACAGGAGGGCAGAAGTGAGCGTCGGAGCTTAAGCTGGTGAAGTGGTACGGTGCCAGAAATCCTGGGTTCAAGAAGGACTTAGAGGAGGAGGGGAAAATATAATCACGCGTGAACGAGAAAACAAATGATGCATCTGCAAGACACAGAACAATATAGACATATCCCAGAATGATGGATACTAAACCAAGTAATGATATGCGGATATAATTATGCATAATTATAAGCAACGAAACCAAAATGGCAAAGTAATGAAAACAAAATTCATAAGAAAATAATAAAATGGCTAGAAATACTCTTAAATATAATATCACTACACAATCAGAAACTGCATAAATCATTGGAGGATATTAAGGAAGGAAATACCCCACAAAAAATATATTCACACAATGATGTTCGTAAACACGAAAAAGGAAAGATTCCTGAAGAATGTTTACAGTCTTCTTCCAAACTTGCTCCTCAGGTCATCCATCTTCCCCCAGACAGGCTTCGCTGCATGCAGATGGGCGACACAACTTCTTAATGATCAACAAATTTCAAGAACCAGAGGAAGTGAGGGAAAAAAAATCCAGAAAATGTGGATAAAGAATGGGTTTGTGATCAACACGGTGGCACACCTGTTGGGAGGTAACTCATCCTCAGCGACATGTTCCTCTCATGACATGTTGATCGGTTCTACCTTGTATGAGTCTTGCAATGGAGGGATGTAATGAGCGAATCAGTGCAGATGAGTTGCTCAAATGTGCCCGACGTGACCCTTCAAGGCCAGGTGAAATGCCCTGGGAGAGGAAGAAGTGAAGCTAAATTTAACCTAACCCGTGAAGGTCAAGTCAAACGAAACCCCAGTAAAACAGGGCACAGGTCAAGACAGACGGGTCAACCATCCTGAAGTTAGCCATTGAACAAAAGGAAAAGAAAATTTACCGCAATAACATCACGAAACAGTGGTAAGTAATTATACATAACACAGTGGTAATGTGTCTCGCAAAATCCTTAAAGGCCAGGTCAAAAAGTTCTCTCAGGGAATGGAGTGAGGATACGTGGTACCTCACTGATCAGGATCAAAGACACTTTCACTAAATTGCCATGAAGTCTTCAAGTGTATAACATAGTATCATCAACCTAACCAAAATACTGAAGATGAATAAATTCATACATGTTATTGTTATAAGATACGCGCTGCAGTAAAAATATAAACCATTTAAAGACGTTCTTGCTAAACTAAGAATTCCGTGTGTACGTATATCTCACCACCATCGAGTTAACCAAAATTTCCAAGACGAACAAAGTTTACAATTTACTGTAATAAGTTACATACAACATGTCGCGTAGGTCAGCTGAGACGGCACAGGAAAATGAGGCCATTATCATGACCAACCCATTAACGATCTCTCTCTCTCTATATATATAGCATTGGGAGAGATAATACTGACCACTCAACCTGACCACTGAAGCGCATTATCAAAGACATCTTCTTTGAACTGAAGTCATGATATTAGATATGATTTACTATCATACGGTTCAGCACAATATCTTACATATAAAGATTAGGTAATATACCGTTTTAGTGAAGTGTGTAGTAAGTTTGAGAGTGTAGTTAAACCACTGAGGCTAACAAACAAGCTAACCGAAACGAATAAGACAGATGAATATAGATAACTGTACAGAATAAGATGAATGCAAAAATATTAAATGATCTAGTGAAGGTCAGAGTTTAAAGAATTATACCTTGGACTTGGGCCATAAAGCAAGGCCATCAAATATAGCTCACTATCATTAGATATTCATTAAGATATATTGGAGTTTTATGTGATGTATATCAGGTGGAAATCCACCACACATAGGAAGCTGTGTTGAACCTGATGACAAGGATCAGCTCAAATGAATCTTAACTAAACCACGGTCAATTTGATGAGCATAAAACTCACTAAAAAAATAACTTGAATATAGAAAACTAAATAATTGATTGAATAAGGTAATTATTGTCCAGGGAAGGGCATAGGAAAGCCCCTCACAAGTCAGGACCACAAGCCCCTTACAAGTCAGGACCACAAGCCCCTTACAAGTCAGGACCACAAGACCCTTACAAGTCAGGACCACAAGCCCCTTACAAGTCAGGACCACAAGCCCCTTACAAATGAGGACCACAAGCCCCTTACAAGTTAGAACCACAAGACCCTTACAAGTCAGAACCACAAGACCCTTACAAGTCAGGACCACAAGCCCCTTACAAGTCAGGACCACAAGCCCCTTACAAGTCAGGGCCACATGACCCTTACAAGTCAGGACCACAAGAACCTTACAAGTCAGGACCACAAGCCCCTTACAAGTCAGGACCACAAGCCCCTTACAAGTCAGGACCACAAGACCCTTACAAGTCAGGACCACAAGACCCTTACAAGTCAGGACCACAAGCCCCTTACAAATGAGGACCACAAGCCCCTTACAAGTTAGAACCACAAGACCCTTACAAGTCAGAACCACAAGACCCTTACAAGTCAGGACCACAAGCCCCTTACAAGTCAGGACCACAAGCCCCTTACAAGTCAGGACCACAAGACCCTTACAAGTCAGGACCACAAGACAATTACAAGTCAGGACCACAAGCCCCTAACAAGTCAGGACCACAAACCCCTTACAAGTCAGGACCACAAGACCCTTACAAGTCAGGACCACAAGACCCTTACAAGTCAGGACCACAAGACCCTTACAAGTCAGGACCACAAGACCCTTACAAGTCAGGACCACAAGCCCCTTACAAGTCAGGACCACAAGACCCTTACAAGTGAGGACCACAAGACCCTTACAAGTCAGGACCACAAGCCCCTTACAAGTCAGGACCACAAGACCCTTACAAGTCAGGACCACAAGACACTTACAAGTCAGGACCACAAGCCCCTTACAAGTCAGGACCACAAGACCCTTACAAGTCAGGACCACAAGACCCTTACAAGTCAGGACCACAAGACCCTTACAAGTCAGGACCACAAGACCCTTACAAGTCAGGACCACAAGACCCTTACAAGTCAGGACCACAAAACCCTTACAAGTCAGGACCACAAAACCCTTACAAGTCAGGACCACAAAAACCTTACAAGTCAGGACCACAAACCCTTACAAGTCAGGACCACAAAACCCTTACAAGTCAGGACCACAAACCCTTACAAGTCAGGACCACAAGACCCTTACAAGTCAGGACCACAAACCCTTACAAGTCAGGACCACAAAACCCTTACAAGTCAGGACCACAAAACTCTTACAAGTCAGAACCACAAGACCTTTACAAGTCAGAACCACAAGCCCCTTACAAGTCAGGACCACAAAACCCTTACAAGTCAGGACCACAAAACCCTTACAAGTCAGGACCACAAACCCTTACAAGTCAGGACCACAAGACCCTTACAAGTCAGGACCACAAACCCCTTACAAGTCAGGACCACAAGACCCTTACAAGTCAGAACCACCGACATTAAAAAAAACATGAAGCGAGGTTATTTTTGACCCAACCATTTATGGTGACGTCAGACCCATTTTAAACCAGTCAGGATGTAAGATGTAATCCAAAATCATAAAGTTAAACAAAATATCTTTCATAAATGGATTTTCTTAATTGATTACTTTAGTGAAGTGTGTAGTGAATCTAGGGTTAAGTTAACAAGCATATCAACATCAAAAAGCTAACCGAAATAAATTGGAAAAGTGAAAATCCATCACAGAGGAAGGAGAAAGATGTATTTGACCAGATAATGTGGATCATGTTGAATAAATCTTAATGCATTCAGGTTAGATGAATCTTAATTTATTCATGTTGAATAAATCTAAATCTATTCATGTTGAAGTAGTTACGCATAACTCGCTAACGTAAAGAATTAATTGCTAATTATCCTAGATACAAAAAAATAGATTCCATGATTTATACAAATAAGATAAATGTTGTCCAGTGAATGTAGTAGGAAATATGAAGGTGTGGGAACGAAGGTGTTAACTTCTTTCTGAAACGTCAGCTCTTCGAGATCAACTCACCAGCGCCAAACATTACCCCGGCTTAAGTTTACGTAATATTTTCAAAATGGGTTTAACCTAACCTTTACAGGTCAGGTCAAACGTCATCGGAGACGACAAGGCAAAAAGATGTACTTGACCTGAACCTGTTAAGCATTTCTGTCAACAAGACCTCCACTAAATCAATGTCAGGTCGCCGTCACTCATCGTAACTCACCATTATGATGTACTCAAAAATCATAGATGAGTGGGTATGGACAGTCTGGTGCTCTAAACCAGGGCATGTGAAGCGTCCGGGGTAAACCGTGGAAAGGTCTGTGGGGCCTGGATGTGGATAGGGAGCTGTGGTTTCGGTGCATTACACATGATATCTAGAGAATGGATGTAAGCGGATGTGGCCTTTCTTCGTATGCTTCCTGGAGCTACCTCCTAACACGGGAAACGGCGATCAAGTATGGAAACGAAAAAAAATGTTTAGTGAAATTTGCTTAACTTTTTACTCTTAAAGGACGGGTTAAATGTAGTGTGAGAGGAAGAAGTGAAGCTATATTTAACCAAACTCAAGTGGGTCAGGTCAAACACATCTCCAGTAAAGCATCAGGACGGGTCGTTCGAGAGAGAGAGAGAGAGAGAGATAGAGAGAGAGAGAGAGAGAGAGAGAGAGAGAGAGAGAGAGAGAGAGAGAGAGAGAGAGAGAGAGAGAGAGAGAGAGAGAGAGAGAGAGAGAGAGAACCTCAGCATCCTGAAGTTCAGCAAAAATTCGGAGATTCATCAGAAAAGATTATCTACAGGATGAATACACAGCAAATTTAAGTAACACAAAGAAACAGCACAAAGAAGTGTACACAACTCCCCGCATATGTAATGTCCCTCGCTTGAGAGGGGAACCAGTAGGTGGAGCATAGCTGCAATGGCAATGAATGAACAGCCCAGCCGAGGAAAGGTGGAATAGGGAGTTGAGGGAACACGAGAATCCACCAGTGACACAGAACAGACACGTATGCTTCTAAAGGAAATTAAATGTAGTCGCGGAACAACAGGAAATCATAAAGCACTGAAGAGTTCTTAATGATAAACGGAAATTGATCTGTCTGTGATAAGAACTGAATACCTTTGTATAGTATCTGTCTCATACAGTGATAAGCTTTCGTCATGATTACTGCTGGTCCATATGAACAGCTGCTACAGTACAGCATTGTATGTATGAGTGAATATCATCCCTTACTTGAGACAACCAACTTCCACACTTCCTTGTGCCCATTACCCCTACCTCCCTAGTACTGATATGTAAAGCAGCTTTAAACTATAATGACCGAAGATTTGACTCGATATTATATATATATATATATATATATATATATATATATATATATATATATATATATATATATATATATATCATGAAACTGAGAAAGATGGACAGGAGAGGGAGAAAGGCTGAGGGTGTTTGAGACAGTTACAGAATATTGGGAAACGTCTTACCGGTTGTTACAGAAACATCTTCCATACGAAGAATTGCAAGTAATCATAAAGATCCCATGATAACAGTAGAAAATGGTTAAAAACAACATAAACATGTATTCCTGTATACTTCTAATCTAATACTTTAGTAACGTTTGTGAAGTAACGTTGATGGCTTAACACCGTGGTGGTGCTACCATGGTTCCTGGTTCATACCATATCTGTCCTCCGTATGGCGAACACCGACTCTGACAACGAGTCGAGCTAAGATGAAGTTGCACACCGAGACTGCATTGGTTCTGAGGGAGGCTGGCTCCCCTATCGCTCACATAGCCATGGTGTTGGGACTGTCGAAGCCTACAATTCGACGCTAATTGCGGAGGACAGGGAGAGTCTGGGAATCTGCTAGATCGTCTTAAAATGCAGGACACCATGAAAAGGACTTGAAGGAACTGCAGAATATTCCTTTCAGCAAGGCAGTCGCCGTCCAGGAGGACCCACACTAAGTGCATCGGTGGAACACCATAAGATGATCAAAAGAAGCAGAGTATCACCGTGGTACTCCTGCTATAAGAGAAAGATTCGCGGACTGGCATCGTGTGGCGAGGCTTCAGTTTGCTCGGCAGCATGTAAATGTTGATCTTGCATCCTGGGGCGGAGCGATCCCCGACGATAAGATGCTTGCGTCCACAACCCACGACCGTCTTCGGTCTTGGTGACAGGAAAATACGAGAGATATTCCCGCCCAAAATGTTTACGAAGTGACGAGGAGCGGGCACGGGAGGGCGAATACGTGGAGATGGATGCAACTGCTGGCACTAGGAGAGCTGACTCAGATATATGGGAGGTTTACCAGAGACCAATACACAGAAATCCTGGAGGAGGGGCTGCTGCTGCTTGTTACCCTCGCATATACACCTTGCCCTATCCTAAGCAGGTCATCTTAAAGGAAGTACCTTGTATTTCTGTGTCACAGAATATTACACCATTACGAAAGTAGTTTCGAAAAAAATACAAGCGTTTGTTTAAATGTTCATTTTACACACATTTACACGGAGGGGATAATCATCATAAATTCTTTCACTCATTCAGTACTAAGACGACACTGCACACTATTTCAGTTGCTTAACGACACACAGTTTCATTTAGCCGAGAGACAACACGAGCAGAGATGAGGTTAGGAGTAGTCTCGAAGTGTCAGGTAACTGACGCAGGGTACCGGATGGAGTCGATTTACAAGACAGCTTTCCCATCCACACCGCCAAGACCATTAGAAGGCAGCGCGAGGAACAGTGAGAGACAGGAGCCACTGAACTGGTGCACAGTGAGGAGTGTCACCCCAACCCCACTGAGAACGTGTAGGGGAACGTGTTGAACCCTTGGGAGCCGATCATCCGCCTGCCGCTGGGTTACATTATGAGTGGGAGGTGTAACGTGGGAACGTGCAATTATACATAACATGGAGCATTCACCCCGCAAGGGAGGTGAGGCATCAGCGACGTTTACTTTTGACTTGCCACATAAAAGGTTAACTCATGAACGTGCCTCACGATCATCAAATACGTAAATAGACTGGAAACAAAGATGTAGAAAATATGATAGAAAAAAAAGTCTCAACAGATCCGTACACATCAGGTGTAAGTCCATCACAAAGGAGGAAATGATAATGCATCTGACCTGATGAGAAGGATCAGGTCGAATAAATGTAAGCTAAATCTGGGTCAGGTCATCAAGCATAACTCGCTGTCATAAACACCTTGTTCAGAAATATCAAGATAAAAGAAGATAATAGATGATGTATAAGAGATGAATATGCTTTAACGAAAAATATAGGAAAGATATGAGTGTTGGGAATAATGCTTTTTACCACTTCTCTGACGGTCACTTCAAGATTAATCCACAGAGAAAGAATACCCATTTTTAAAAAGGTTTTTAAAAACTCTTTCCCAATTATTTTTTTAACTTAAAATTTTTGCCCGTTCCTCACTACAAACCACTCTTTAAAATACCCCTTCCAATTTAAACCCACTTTTACGGCCGTCCCCCCCAAAACTGGAAAAAACCCCTTTTTTTTAAGAACCATATTCTTTTCAAAAAACAACCCACATATTCTTCACTTGAAGCTCTCTTGCTTCTCTTATCTCTGAAGCTCTCTTGCTTCTCTTATCTCTGAAGCTCTCTTGCTTCACTTATCTCTGAAGCTCTCTTGCTTCTCTTATCTCTGAAGCTCTCTTGCTTCACTTATCTCTGAAGCTCTCTTGCTTCACTTATCTCTGAAGCTCTTTTACTTCATTTATCTCTGAAGCTCTCTTGCTTCACTTATCTCTGAAGCTCTTTTACTTCATTTATCTCTGAAGCTCTCTTGCTTCACTTATCTCTGAAGCTCTCTTGCTTCACTTATCTCTGAAGCTCTTTTACTTCATTTATCTCTGAAGCTCTCTTGCTTCACTTATCTCTGAAGCTCTCTTGCTTCACTTATCTCTGAAGCTCTCTTGCTTCACTTATCTCTGAAGCTCTTTTACTTCATTTATCTCTGAAGCTCTCTTGCTTCACTTATCTCTGAAGCTCTCTTGCTTCACTTATCTCTGAAGCTCTCTTGCTTCACTTATCTCTGAAGCTCTCTTGCTTCACTTATCTCTGAAGCTCTCTTGCTTCACTTATCTCTGAAGCTCTCTTGCTTCACTTATCTCTGAAGCTCTTTTACTTCATTTATCTCTGAAGCTCTCTTGCTTCACTTATCTCTGAAGCTCTCTTGCTTCACTTATCTCTGAAGCTCTCTTGCTTCACTTATCTCTGAAGCTCTCTTGCTTCACTTATCTCTGAAGCTCTCTTGCTTCACTTATCTCTAAAGATCTCTCGCTTCACTTATCTCTGAAGCTCTCTTGCTTCTCTTATCTCTGAAGCTCTCTTGCTTCACTTATCTCTGAAGCTCTCTTGCTTCACTTATCTCTGAAGCTCTCTTGCTTCACTTATCTCTGAAGCTCTTTTACTTCATTTATCTCTGAAGCTCTCTTGCTTCACTTATCTCTGAAGCTCTCTTGCTTCACTTATCTCTGAAGCTCTTTTACTTCATTTATCTCTGAAGCTCTTTTACTTCATTTATCTCTGAAGCTCTTTTACTTCATTTATCTCTGAAGCTCTTTTACTTCATTTATCTCTGAAGCTCTTTTACTTCATTTATCTCTGAAGCTCTCTTGCTTCACTTATCTCTGAAGCTCTCTTGCTTCACTTATCTCTGAAGCTCTTTTACTTCATTTATCTCTGAAGCTCTCTTGCTTCACTTATCTCTGAAGCTCTCTTGCTTCACTTATCTCTGAAGCTCTCTTGCTTCACTTATCTCTGAAGCTCTTTTACTTCATTTATCTCTGAAGCTCTCTTGCTTCACTTATCTCTAAAGATCTCTCGCTTTCACTTATCTCTGAAGCTCTTTTACTTCATTTATCTCTGAAGCTCTCTTGCTTCACTTATCTCTGAAGCTCTCTTGCTTCACTTATCTCTGAAGCTCTTTTACTTCATTTATCTCTGAAGCTCTCTTGCTTCACTTATCTCTGAAGCTCTCTTGCTTCACTTATCTCTGAAGCTCTCTTGCTTCACTTATCTCTGAAGCTCTCTTGCTTCACTTATCTCTAAAGATCTCTCGCTTTCACTTATCTCTGAAGCTCTCTTGCTTCACTTATCTCTGAAGCTCTCTTGCTTCACTTATCTCTGAAGCTCTCTTGCTTCACTTATCTCTAAAGATCTCTCGCTTCACTTATCTCTGAAGCTCTCTTGCTTCTCTTATCTCTGAAGCTCTCTTGCTTCACTTATCTCTAAAGATCTCTCGCTTCACTTATCTCTGAAGCTCTCTTGCTTCACTTATCTCTGAAGCTCTCTTGCTTCACTTATCTCTGAAGCTCTCTTGCTTCACTTATCTCTGAAGCTCTCTTGCTTCTCTTATCTCTGAAGCTCTCTTGCTTCACTTATCTCTGAAGCTCTCTTGCTTCTCTTATCTCTGAAGCTCTTTTACTTCATTTATCTCTGAAGCTCTCTTGCTTCACTTATCTCTAAAGATCTCTCGCTTCACTTATCTCTGAAGCTCTCTTGCTTCACTTATCTCTGAAGCTCTCTTGCTTCTCTTATCTCTGAAGCTCTCTTGCTTCACTTATCTCTAAAGATCTCTCGCTTCACTTATCTCTGAAGCTCTTTTACTTCATTTATCTCTGAAGCTCTCTTGCTTCTCTTATCTCTGAAGCTCTCTTGCTTCACTTATCTCTGAAGCTCTCTTGCTTCACTTATCTCTGAAGCTCTACAGAGAGGGTTTTCCTGAAGTTCATGTTCTCTTATTCCTCTGTAGATTACAGTTACTTGTGTAAGTAAAGACCAAGTGGTTAGCGATGCTGACCGTGACGCATTCACGGGCCGACCGAGATCGAGCGCATAGGTTCGACTCCTGGTTGCAGAAGTCGGTCCACAGTCAACCCAGCTGTTCGTCCTACTCATGTGGTAGTTTGCTAAACTGAGTACCTGGCGTAGGCTGAGGTATATATATATATATATATATATATATATATATATATATATATATATATATATATATATATATATATATATATATATATATATAACGTCGAAAAAAGTACATTTTACTGTTCCTCTCTCACAAGATCACTTCTGAGCCAGTCTCATTAAAAGACAGCAGGAACCCTACACAAAGCTGGAGTGGAGCAGGGAGAAAGCGTCCTCACCCTGGCCTGAGATCCAACACCAAGGCATCACCCATCCAGTGGTGTACGTAAACAAGTGCTCTTATACCCAGCAGTTACATTCTCTGTCGTGGATATGCTTCATGACACCTTCGTACACGCCCTCAAAAAGGTAATTCATCTATTAGAGTCGTATCCCCTGAACACACTCTATTTTTGTTCTATGCAACGAAATTACTTGTATTTAAGATTCACACGTTTGCCTTGTTCCACCTTCCACATTATGAGGAGAGAAAATGTTAAAAGCACAGCTCCCTACACACAAAGAGCCAGCCTTCCATCAACATAAAGACTGAGGCTTTTCTTTAGTTCCCAGTATGAGAGTGAGCTGCCTCCTCCTCCTCCTCCTCTTCCTCTTCCTCTTCCTGAGTTTGTTGATACTAAGAACGCCATTCCAAAGGACGAGAGTCTTTCACCTGTGTGTAGCCAAGTGCTTACAGCGGGTACTTGAGGCGTTTCATTCACATAATGGAGGAGAGGGGCAGGCGGCAGAAGATGTTAGGATGGTGGAGCACATTTAAGAGAGAGGAAAAAATAGGAATAAACATAGAAATCAAGAAAAATATAAAGATATCTGGGAGGAGGAACAGAAAAAACATACAAATGTGGGATAACTGAATGCTAGAGCAATGTCATATGAGCGAGGACAAGCGGCATACTGTGAGCGCCTCCCCAGTACAAGGCCACGGAAAGAGACTATAGAGCGTCTCCCCAGTGGAAGACCACCCCAACAGGCTATAGAGCGTCTCCCCAGGGCAAGGTTATAGCGCACCTCCGTGGTGTAAAGCCACTACAGCAGGCCATAGAGCACCTCCCCTGTGTGAAGCCACCATTGCAGACTATGGAGCGTCTCTCCAGTGTGAGGTCACCTCACCGCGTTAGGATGCTTCTCTCTAGTGTGAGGCCACTGCAGCAAACCAGGGAATGTCTCCTCGGTCAAGGACACCACAGCAGGTTGAGGAACGTCACTGTGAGGACAACGCAGCAGACAGCACGTTAGGGAGGCCAGTTCAGCGCACTACGACAAGAGGTCACCGCAAAAGACTTAGGGAAAAAAAAGAGGTCTCTCCAGTGTGACCCACCGAGAGAGAGAGAGAGAGAGAGAGAGAGAGAGAGAGAGAGTAGGGGGCGTCTCCCCAGTGTGAGGCCACTGCAGAGGAGTAGAGAACGTGCTCCTAGTGTTTGGCCACCGCAGCAGGCTATGGAACGTCTCTTCAGTGTGAGACCACGGCATTGCGATAAGGAGTGCGTCTCCACCGTGAGGTCCCTGCATGATAGAAAGCCTCCCCGCAGTGCCAGATCCTCACAGCACGAGAGACAGCTTCTCCCAAGTGTGAGACCACTGCGGCGCGAGAAGGTACGTCTTTCCGCTCTGAGCTCCACACAGCAGACGAGGAAAAGTTTTCCCAGTGTGGCGCCACCAAGGCCGACGAGGAAATGTCTCGCTTGTGGGAAGCCAAGACAACAAAATAGAAGTCATCCGCTAGTGTGAGGCCAACACAGCAGATTGTGGAGTATCTTTCCACTGTGATGCCACAGCAGCAGACTAGGACACGTCTTTCCAGTGTAAAGCCCCACAAGCAGGCTATGGAATGTCGCACCAGCAGATCACGTAACATCTCCCCCAAGTGAATGAGGCCATACAGTAATATACGAAACACCCTCACAGCGTGAGGTTACCACAGAAGGCTACACAGTGTCTTTGTCTCTCATTTAGCGTGAGGCTATCACTGTAGGCTATGTGAGTGGGTCTCACCAGTGTGAGATAACGGACTCCGGCTACGTCTCTCTAGTGTGAGGGGAATATTTCTCCAGTGTGAGGTAAATGAAAGAGGCTAGTTAGCGTTTCACCAGTGTGGGGTCATGACAGGCAAGCGGAAGAATTCTCCACACTGACATGTTATTGTACCAGATTTTGCAGCCTCTCGTTAGTGTGAGACTACGGTCAAAGGAAGTTCTCTTCAGTGTGAGTCCACTGCGGTACGAGAAGGAATTTTCCCAGTGGGAGTTTACCGGTACCGGCAAGTGAGCGTCTATCCAGTGTAAAACCACCGTAGCAGGCTAGGGAGAATTTTACTAGTGTGAGGTAACCACTGTACGATAAGAAACAGGTCAGGAGTGGCATAATTCTGGAGAGCGTCTTCCTCAGTGTGATCTCACCGCACTACGCTGCAGAGCGCATCCTGAGCTTGAGGACCTCGCAGTGGAGCAGAGACCACCCCACTAGCGAGGGGTCCGCACAGCAGTGGACGTGTGTATGAGTTTGTGAAGACCCTGTCGTCCTAACTTGCCCAGGACACTGTGATCATGTGACCTGGTGACAAACTGTTCACTCTCTACCTATTTGGGGATGAAGGGTTGAGTGTGTTTTAATTCGTATTCGCATCTTCCTTATATGTGGTAAGAAATTTGTTCGTAAATTTGTTAAGTATGATGTTGACCTTTTTACTACACTTTTACACTGAGCAAAACAATGCACACTTGTCGCCAGGATTCGAAACTTTCCTCGCTGAAATGGTCAAGTTTTTATGTGCACAGTTTTGCTAAGAAGTGGAAGTATTTTAGGGTTGCTTGCTAGGTAATAGCGCTGTAGCCACTCTTATCAGTCCTTATTTATTTTTTGGTTACCCGATACATACATGGATCTTGGCAGGTTGTCTGGGCTAAGACAATCAATGTGTCATTCGGGTGAGGGTCTAAGGAGGTACGTTGTGAAAGAGCAGGAAGGAGCGAGGAATGAGGGAGGTGAACCGCTGGAATTAATAAAATTACACTTAAGATTACAGCAAGAGATAAAGTAGTGTTGAGGGTACATGGTTGGTCCAATACATGAACGTATGAAATAACAGTCCCTATGTTTTTTAATTATAAGCAACGGTTGGATGACATCGATTCATAAATACCAAAGATTTGAGAGATATGCCACAACGCGGGGCTTGAAGAAGGAAAAGCTGGCCACTACCTTGAATTCCTTACTTAAGAGGCAAGGCACTGGAACCGTGGTGTCCTCTGGGAGAGGCAGAAGCAGCGGTTTATGGCACCGTCAAGGAGGCACAGTTGAAGAAGTTCAACCCAACGGCAGATGGGTATCGGCAGAAACTACTTTCTATCGAGACCTGAGCAGGGCGAGTCTGCCTCATAGTCTGCAACGAGAATGTGGAATGATCTGGTGTAATGGAACAAGTTGGAGAACAAGCAGTCCACGTATAAAGGTCTGTCAAGTTTAGAGTTCATGGAGCAGTTTTGTAACATTTGTTGTGGGTGTAGGCGACCTGTCACCCTGGAGACGGATGCGGCTCTTAAAGCAGGCTTCTGCGGCTCCTGGCCTTTTGTCTAATCCTGAATATATATATATATATATATATATATATATATATATATATATATATATATATATATATATATATATATATATATATATATATATATATATATATCCTCCAATACATTCACCCTCTTCCGCACATTTTTATTGCGTCCATACAACACCGTCGGGACTAATACTTCTTAAAACAAGCACATCTTCATCCTGGTAGATAGCGACTTTTCTTTCCACACATCATTCAGAGCTACCAGAACCTTCGACCCCCACCTCCCACCACTACCACCACAACTACCACCCCAACCAACGACTCACTTCCGCTTCCATGGTTCCATTGGCTGCCCTGCCAACTTCCAGGTATTTAAAACACTTCACTTCTTCCAAGTTTTCTCTGTTCAAACTCACACTCCAGCCGACCTGTTTCTCTCCCCTTGATAGACCCAAGTTCACACATAACGAAACGAGCTTTACTTAACTGACTTTGGATAGTGGCAAGTTCTCATCTACATCATTGTCTATTGCCCTTCGTACCGCTACTATAGCTCCATCTACTGGGAAGTAGGTGAACAGAGCCTTAATACTGAAACTTGCCATCTTCTTGTTCTTAAGATTTACGTTCCTAATTTTTCCTACTTGGTCAGTAGAGTTGCCTATGGTCGCCCCTAACGATGTGCTCAGACAACGGCTTGGCCAGCCGCTTGGCCAACCTATGTGGAACACTGCCGACTCCACCCAGCTTGGCCAGCCGCTTGGCCAACCTATGTGGAACACTGCCGACTCCAGCCAGCTTGGCCGGCCGCTTGGCCAACCTATGTGGAACACTGCCGACTCCACCCAGCTTGGCCAGCCGCTTGGCCAACCTATGTGGAACACTGCCGACTCCAGCCAGCTTGGCCAGCGGCTTGGCCAGCCTATGTGGAACACTGCCGACTCCAGCCAAACGTTATTGGTCTCATAGGAATTCCCAATTTGTGAGCCTTTCATGCAGGTTGAAGAAGGTGCTTCCTCTCGTAGGTTCAGTGAACTTTTTCCCCTCTCACAGTCTCTGTTAAAATCTTTCTCGCCTCCCTCTTGAACTCCTCTGCTTCTTCTCATATGTGGACCCGTCATTCTGCAGATTCCACATCATCGAGGTGTAACTTCATCAGTAAATATAACCGTTGATGTGAGTAGGTTTTCAATAAACCTTGAAGTCAAATATGAAATGTTGCAATCAAAACATACACAAATGGTAATGTTATTGGTAACGTCTTTTTCTGCCTTACATCTTCTGCTGAGCACCAACCTACATTATCTAATGACTCGTCAATGTCTTTCTCTTAAGGACATAAAACTTCGCCAACGTGATATTAAAAAAGGTCGACATCATAAAGTCCTGGAGGCAACTTAGTGTAAGAGAATTCCACGTAAATGTTCCTTAGAATTGGTAAAGGCACACTTGCCACACTCACTCCAAATTGTTGCTTGTACCATGTGCCATTTCCAGCAAAACCATCGTATACTAAAAGCGACATGGAAGCTTCAACAGACCCAGGTAGGTCCAAGAAAGGAAGCTCTTCCTTCAGATTCTCAAGCAAGTCTTGCACTGGTACTTTTACAAACAAACACCGCAACTGACAAAGTGACATGCAGTATCATGTTCTCGAAGGTTTGCTGATGAAGACAAGTTGCAGCATTAGTTATTTATGCGTCGATTCTACCGTTGATTGAATGTACTGACTACTCGAGCAATTACTTCTGTGCTCAAAGACATCAGGCAAAACTCTCCCCTAACTGAAAGCAATCCAATTTGCCTTGGATGTTATTGATCCTCAGATATTACTGTCATCAACGAGAGGTGCGCCTCCATGTCACGGGCCGCTGTCCTCCACACGACAACCCCAGCTTGATCTTACTCACACCCAAAACCTCGGACGAAAGAATCCCGGTGTTGCCAGAGTTGTACAGCGGCGGCACATCTGCAACTTTACCAGCAAATACTGCAGTGACGTTTACACTAATCCCCAGACCACAAGATCTCACGGACGGAGAATGCACGTCACTTGGGTCTGGTAGTCTTGTGGTGCTGTAAGGCGAGCTTGTCTAACATTGATGGTATATATCGCCATTCTCTACTGCAAGAGTGTATTACTCGGGGGAAGAGTCTGGCGTCGCTGGGTGATCTTGTGTTGGCATCACTGCTATGCCCGTTAGCTAAGCCACTGGTTCTGCTCAGAAACGTTTCTTGAAATCACTTCACACCTGTGAAAATATGACGGTGAAGTGCACTAGTACATGAACAGTGAGGACGATTGTTCATGCAGCCACGTCGAGAAACTATTCATTTCAAGAGTTGCAGTATATCAGCGTGAGGAGGAAAAAAAACAAAACACCAAATTGGCAATTACGTGTGTCAAGTCTGGTCTGGTATTTAACAAATGTCTTCTTTTTTTGTTTCTTTCCGAGATTTCATGGTGAAAACTGTGAATACAATCAGCATATTCTCGCGGGACGTCCTCGTATATTGTATTACATGTTCGCTCACCCCCACACCCGACAGATAACCCCTTGATTGAAACCACTGGTAAAGTGGAAGGTATTGCACAGCGTAGTGCAGAGCTGTAGTGTGCAATTGTAGTTTATTAAGATAGTTCAGATAACAGAGAACAAGTAATTCATTTCAGACCATCCTGTAAAACTGTACACATGCTTGACTGTCGCTTGACTTTCCTTCCACTCTCGCTCCTGCCGGGGGTCGGTTGCTGGTGAGTGACGATCGTGGGAGAGAGAGAGAGAGAGAGAGAGAGAGAGAGAGAGAGAGAGAGAGAGAGAGAGAGAGAGAGCGTTCTTGCGGTGTCTTCCCTTAACATCAACTGTCTTCATCAGACATCTGGTTAGTTTTGGATCATAAGGTAACGAGGAACCTTGCCATAGGCTTGTGGTCCTCCCGTTATCTGTTTCTCACGAAGTACGTCTATGTACTCTCTCTCTCTCTCTCTCTCTCTCTCTCTCTCTCTCTCTCTCTCTCTCTCTCTCTCTCTCTCTCTCTCTGGAGTTAAAGCAGCCTGCAGTATACGTAGGAGACACAGCGACCTTGGAGACATACCGGAGAAACGCTAGCAGTTACTAGCCCCAGTCATCAGAGGCCGGGAACCACGACGGCTCCGGTAAACTAATTTTCCCAAGACGAGTAACAGCTGCCTCACATGCAACCATCTGATTATGTAAACAAAGTTACTCCGTCTAAACATATTTAACCCGCGTAACTTTAACTCAGATTTTTCTTTTGCAAAGCCAGACTTTCACCAACCGTAACTACATATAACTGAATGCTGAAGAATTATATATATATATATATATATATATATATATATATATATATATATATATATATATATATATATATATATATATATATATATATATATATCCCTGGGGATAGGGGAGAAAGAATACTTCCCACGTATTCCCTGCGTGTCGTAGAAGGCGACTAAAAGGGAAGGGAGCGGGGGGCTGGAAATCCTCCCCTCTGGTTTTTTTTTAATTCTCCAAAAGAGGGAACAGAGAGGGGGGCCGGGTGGGGGTGTTCCCTCAAAGGCCCAGTCCTCTGTTCTTGGCGCTACCTCGCTATTGCGGGAAGTGGCGAATAGTATGAATGAAAAAATGAAGAATGAAGATATATATATATATTCCTATGAGTCAACGGGGAAATGAAAGACGATAAGTTCCCTAGTGCACTTTCATATGATAATCACATCATCAGGGGAGATTTCAGACCATCCTATATATATATATATATATATATATATATATATATATATATTTTTTTTTTTTTTTTTTTTTTTTTTTTATACTTTGTCGCTGTCTCCCGCGTTTGCGAGGTAGCGCAAGGAAACAGACGAAAGAAATGGCCCCCCCCCCATACACATGCACATACACACGTCCACACACGCAAATATACATACCTACACAGCTTTCCATGGTTTACCCCAGACGCTCCACATGCCTTGCTTCAATCCACTGACAGCACGTCAACCCCTGTATACCACATGACTCCAATTCACTCTATTTCTTGCCCTCCTTTCACCCTCCTGCATGTTCAGGCCCCGATCACACAAAATCTTTTTCACTCCATCTTTCCACCTCCAATTTGGTCTCCCTCTTCTCCTCGTTCCCTCCACCTCCGACACATATATCCTCTTGGTCAATCTCTCCTCACTCATTCTCTCCATGTGCCCAAACCATTTCAAAACACCCTCTTCTGCTCTCTCAACCACGCTCTTTTTACTTCCACACATCTCTCTTACCCTTACGTTACTTACTCGATCAAACCACCTCACACCACACATTGTCCTCAAACATCTCATTTCCAGCACATCCATCCTCCTGCGCACATCTCTATCCATAGCCCACGCCTCGCAACCATACAACATTGTTGGAACCACTATTCCCTCAAACATGCCCATTTTTGCTTTCCGAGATAATGTTCTCGACTTCCACACATTTTTCAAGGCTCCCAAAATTTTCGCCCCCTCCCCCACCCTATGATCCACTTCCGCTTCCATGGTTCCATCCGCTGACAGATCCACTCCCAGATATCTAAAACACTTCACTTCCTCCAGTTTTTCTCCATTCAAACTCACCTCCCAATTGACTTGACCCTCACCCCTACTGTACCTAATAACCTTGCTCTTATTCACATTTACTCTCAACTTTCTTCTTCCACACACTTTACCAAACTCAGTCACCAGCTTCTGCAGTTTCTCACATGAATCAGCCACCAGCGCTGTATCATCAGCGAACAACAACTGACTCACTTCCCAAGCTCTCTCATCCCCAACAGACTTCATACTTGCCCCTCTTTCCAAAACTCTTGCATTTACCTCCCTTACAACCCCATCCATAAACAAATTAAACAACCATGGAGACATCACACACCCCTGCCGCAAACCTACATTCACTGAGAACCAATCACTTTCCTCTCTTCCTACACGTACACATGCCTTACATCCTCGATAAAAACTTTTCACTGCTTCTAACAACTTGCCTCCCACACCATATATTCTTAATACCTTCCACAGAGCATCTCTATCAACTCTATCATATGCCTTCTCCAGATCCATAAATGCTACATACAAATCCATTTGCTTTTCTAAGTATTTCTCACATACATTCTTCAAAGCAAACACCTGATCCACACATCCTCTACCACTTCTGAAACCGCACTGCTCTTCCCCAATCTGATGCTCTGTACATGCCTTCACCCTCTCAATCAATACCCTCCCATATAATTTACCAGGAATACTCAACAAACTTATACCTCTGTAATTTGAGCACTCACTCTTATCCCCTTTGCCTTTGTACAATGGCACTATGCACGCATTCCGCCAATCCTCAGGCACCTCACCATGAGTCATACATACATTAAATAACCTTACCAACCAGTCAACAATACATATATATATATATATATATATATATATATATATATATATATATATATATATATATATATATATATATATTCATACTATTCGCCATTTTTCGCGTTAGCGAGGCAGCGTTTAGAACAGAGGACTAAACCTTTGAGGGAATATTCTCACTTGGCCCCCTTCTCTGTTCCTTCTTTTGGAAAATTAAAAACGAGAGTTGAGGATTTCTAGCCCCCCGCCTTCTACGACACACAGGGAATACGTGGGAAGTGTTCTTTCTCCCCTATCCCCAGGGATAATATGTAATATATAATATATATATATATATATATATATATATATATATATATATATATATATATATATATATATATATATATATATATTTTTTTTATACTTTGTCGCTGTCTCCCGCGTTTGCGAGGTAGCGCAAGGAAACAGACGAAAGAAATGGCCCAACCCCCCCCCCCCCATACACATGTATATACATGTATATCCATGTTCAGTTTGATGAGGATGGAGATTAAGAGTGAGTTGGAAGATCAGTTGGTTGGTGACTGTTCGTTGATTTCAGTGAATGTATTTTTGACAGTGTTAGATTTGTTGGGGGTGAGGGAATCTGTACTCGAGTAGAGGTCACTGAAGTTTGAGGCAGAGTTAAACTCTTCATTTTGAGACAGAGGTCGGTGGTCAGTTGGAGAGTAGTTTGGATGGGAGGGTATCTCGCCGTTGTATTGACTGCCGAACTGGATGGGAGGGTATCTCGCCGTTGTATTGACTGCCGAACTGGATGGGAGGGTATCTCGCCGTTGTATTGACTGCCGAACATGTTCAGGTGGGTTTGTACTGGGAGGATATTGTTTTTCTTGTGAAGGTATTGAGCGCTTGTGGATGTCTGGCAGTCAGTGATTGTTCTCAGTGGACTATTTTGTGTTGCTTGAAGCTATGTTATATTTGCATTTGAGAGAGTGGAAGACCAAGCAGGTGAGGCATAGTTTAAAGTGGAGAGGATGAACTATTTGTATCAAGTTTTTCTTATGGACTTTCTTTTTTTTGTCCCAATCTAGTGCCGGGCAGTGTCCTGAGGCATTTACTTTGTGTGTTGCTTTCATGTTGTTCTTGGTGCGGGGCGTGAATGTTAGGAATTTTGTTGTGGAGTCAGGAGTAACTGAATATATCAGTAAGTGCTTGATTTCCAAACAGGCCAGAGCGTTTTATGTGAAAGTTTGATATGTTGTCAGAGCCTGTAACTGGAGAGTTCTTTAAGGTTATAATTAAATTGCTTGTATCAGTGGGAGTGGAAAGAGGGCGGGCAACTGTTTCAGGATGTATTTACGTGTGTTTTTTTTTTATAACTTTCTAATTTAGTGATGAAGTTGGCTTATGGATGATATTTCAGTACTGTTTCATGAGCATGATTGTGTGCTCCTTAGGAAAGGGGATTTCACTGGAACGGGTCACGAGCAGGGTCTGGACCGATGCCATAAGCGGCAATTTTCTTTAATGTACGCCAGAGTTGGTCGCTGTGGATCTTATGATAGCCAGTTCTCAATTAGCCTTTCAGTGATTAGGTTAACGACTGCATTGATTAGTGACTGGATTTGTTCTCTGATTTCTACGGATGGAAATTGGTTGTGGTGGAGTTGGTTTCTTTGTCTAACTTGTGGGGAGACATTTGTAGGCTGTGCCTGTTGCTGGAGTGGTTGAAGACGTTGATGAAACGTGAGACCACATCGCTATGACTACTACATCACTCAGTCGACGTTCAACACTTCGTCTGCAAAAAGGGACGCCCTAAAGTACATATGCAACAGCAACATATTATCGTGAGTCTCACTCGTCAGCATCTTACTGAAAACACTATGATACTGAAACATTGCCGCGAACTCTACAAGACCACAGATAACAGAATATAATCCCTTCATAAATCATCACTGTACAGGACAAGCTGAAAACTCTTCGATTGTTCTCTACTTTACCCGAAATGACCCCACTCTCTACCTCCACTGGACTTTCCCAGGTGCAGAGAACTAAGGCTGCTCCAACGAGTTGGACCCTTACCGACCACATTACCCCGCATGAACGCCGAGGGAACACGGTCCACTAATCAACACATCATCTACGTCACCGTTCTCACTTTGTTTTCCATACTGTGCTTCATCGGTAATGGTAAACCTGACTTAAGATGGGCAGTATTCGTTTGCCCGAAACCTCTCGTATGTTTCAAGAATAAATTGTTATAAAATGAAAATAAGTACAGGACATTCAATTCACACTTTATCTGATGAAGCAAAACGTGTGAGGAAAAATATCGAAAAAATCAACAGAAAGGTACGTGAGCGTTAACTGAATATGAAGTGCTCTTTAATTGAATAGATAGCATGTTAAAGAAATTATTCTGCCTACTTGCAATATATATATATATATATATATATATATATATATATATATATATATATATATATATATATATATATATATATAATGATAACTGGGACTCTCAAATACCCTCTGAGATTAAATACTTGGAATTTTCTAAAGCCTTATGTGAACACCGATCTAAGGAATTGCTAAATAAAATCAAAGTTCAAGGTATAGCACATCGATCCTGCCCAGGGATATCGGATTGCTCTTCTCAGCGGAAGCAAAGAGTCGTATCAAACGGGAAAGCATCTGACTGGCGTTCCACAAGGCTCACTCTTACGACCCAATACGTCTCATCATATGCAACAGTGACCAAGAGACAAGACCCACCAACAGAATCACAAAATTTGACAAAGACACAATACTGGAACAGCCAACTAGAAGGAAGACTGTCTGAAGATTCAAAGGGATTTTTATAAACCTGTCGATTTAACAGAGAAATGGCAGATGGATTTCAGTGTAGGCAAATGCAAAGTTATGTACTTCAGCGCCCAAAAACATATATCATATGCGAAAAATCGTTGGTTAACCTCTACAAAAAGTTAAAGAAGAAAGACAATATAGAGTGATTATAAGAAATGACCTCAAGTATGGCCAACAATGCCAAGTCGCATCAATACAACAGAACGTTAGGTTTCATAGCTAGAAACGTGTAAACTACAAGACATATGATACAATACTCACCCTTTACAATGCCCTGGTTACATTTCATTCACAGTTCGCCATTCAGCTCTGGTTCCAAACCTGGTGGAAGATGGAGAGAAAGTTGAGTAAATACAAAGAAGAACAACCAAACTAATCCCCCAACTAAGAAATATACCTCATTTGGAGACTAAGAATTTAAATTCCTCTCTAAAGAAGCGCAGACCCCAAAGCGACTTGTTAGAAGTGTTCAAAATGCCAATTGATTTTGATGATATACGAAATATCTTCACCTTAAACAGAATTCGTTGACCAGGAATAATATAATGATGATTAAAGGAGGAAAACGTAATAGCTATGTAGGCAAAAGATTCTCACATATGGTGTGGTGGCGCACTGAAACAAACCGAAATGATAAATGCAAAGTTTCCAAATACTTTTAAATCGAGGCTAGACAACTACTTCAATTATAACTCCTATCATTGAGAAAACATATGACCATTAATCTTTTTTTTTCAGAATCCAGCCGCAGAGCAGATGTCGTCGAACAGAAAGGGAACTTTTTTCCATTCCACATTTACCAATAAAATTTCCGTGGTAGTATCTTACTTATATGATGCATTGTACCATTTTCTTATCTTCTTCCTACCGCATGGGGAGGTGCCCTCTGCTTTACTATCCCGTCTCTACTACAATGTCTGTTTACAGACAACCTTCTTATTGACTATCAAGTCTTTTGCTAGAAGTCCATCCCATACCTTCCCATGATGCCATTGTTCAGTGACACAATAACTCACCTTCCCATTTTTCCCCTCCATACTTCCCATATTGTCGTCACAGCCTTCCCGCTCAACACTGAAATATTTTCCCGAAAATCTTTCACCCGAGTAGTCAGCAATTCCTATCTACCATGGAAATGGATGAATTATTGGCAGCTATGTATGGGGGTTTGGCAGCTGTGTATGGGGGGTTAGTCATCATGCGCCTAACAGCTTCGTAGTGTCTACAGAATCGAAATGGACAGACAGGGGCGCCGTTTGTTGGTATAGGTGTTGTAACTTAGATGAATAAATACAAAATCAACAGCAATCGAATGCATAAGGAAAGTGCATATGCCAATAACTGTACCAACATACCAGAGTCATACACGAACTTAAGTATCAGTACGTGTTGACATTCTCTTCAGCATAACCATCACCAAGACTAGGGCATCTGTGACAGTACTAGTATACATACTAACGGCAACATGTGTGCTACAGAGTTGCCACTACCATCATACGCGGATAATTCCAAGTTCATGCAATTCTTCAAGTTTGTGTATATACGTTCCAGGATCGTATTCATACGCTTTAGGATCGCCTCTATACGCTTCAGGATAGTCTCTATACGCTCCTGGATCGTCTCTACACCCAAGATCGTCTATATATGCTCCAGGATCGTCCTTTTAGGCTCGAAGATCGTCTTTATACGCTCTAGGATAGTCTCTATACGCTCCAGGGTCATCTCCGTACCCTCCAGAATACCAGTTCTGGTGAAAGCCATATCAGTAGATGTACAACGTCAGTAAATTCTCTCCACGGTGCCTCTTGGTGTGTCCGAGAATAACCACGTTAGGGCCTTAAGAAGTTTTAATGCTTTACATGTCCATTATCTTGAATTCAAAGCGCTTTTTTACATGATATAGGATGAAACATTTCAACAGTTGTTCCCAAAAGGAAATACTAGACTAATGGCGCGTTGTCCCACTCTAACATTTATCAGCAGCTAATTGTTCTAGCTAATGAATATTAGAGATTCCACACTTCATTAAGATGTCTCAACATCAGTGACAACTCTGCGTCATGCACGCAACATGGCACTGACACGAGATAGACCCAGCTTTCGTGCATGTCGATTGAAAAGATGAAAAAACAAAAGAGGAAAAAGGGATATTAATATGGGCTCCCAGATGACTGTAGAAGCGAGTGGAGATGTTATAGGAAGAAGGAATGATAAAGGATCATCACAGAAGTCTGTGGTGCAAGGAAAGGAGCCTCATCTCGTGAGTTTCTTACGGAAAAACAGCGGGATGAGGTGGCGTGCCGCGGGTCCTCGGGGTTGGGACGCACACAGACAGCTCACGAGACCAGCGACCGAAATAATACCTCGAGAACAGAGATTAGAGATATTTCGCCGGACAAGAAACGGGTGGTTGAAGACTCAAAATTAACTTAATTCTTCCTTTACTATCTTTCTTTTTTTCTTTTTGTCTTCAGTATCAGGATATGAATATACGAATATGAATAAACTTCGATAAATAGATGAATTACTTAACCAGATGATGGGCTGTAAATTAACGGTTTTGCTTTGTACTGGTTATCAAACAGCAGGCGTAACTCTAATATTCTAGGACACCTGTAGAACTAGCATACAGGAGCAGGGCAGGTGCTGAGGGATATTTTTGATAGAGCTTTCACAGCAGCAGCAGCAGCAGCAGAATCACTCCGCCACGACAGTTGTCAGAAGAGGTTCAGGGAGCGCTAGATGTGGTGATCCGCCAGGACACCTCTCACGGAAGGTTTGGGAGCAGCGATAGTGATAATCTTCGGGATGAATCGTCAAGACAAGCTCTGGGAACAGCAGTGGTAATAATGATCTCCCAGAACGGATGTGAGGAGGTCGTCTGGGAACACCAACAAGGCAAATGTGAGGACAAGCTCAATGGATACCGTAAAAATCTTTTAGGAAATTTTAGGGACCAAAAGCAACAATTACATTCCAGGACAACTGTAATGACAAAGACAGGAACCATCTGTGTTTACGTTCGTTAATTCCACTCCACATTTGTCACGGGACGGATCAGGCACACACAACCTGTGATATCATCATTCATTCACGTCCTCAACCCAAGCTGGTGTGTTTAAGTGAAACATGTTCATCCACACTTGTACAACATGTCTTCCTATTGTTGCATTTTGACACTAAGGTGATTCTTGTATGGCTAACCTCTCCAGTCACATTGCTTCTACACACAAAATGTTAATTTCAAAGATGATCCCAGATATATCCCCATTATTCCCAGTTGAAATATTTCTCATTCAGTTCTCAAGTTATGTTTGTTTGCCTCCTCCATGGTCTTCCTCTTCTCTTTGTACTCCTAGTGTCCTGCTACACGTCTCCTTGACCAACCTAGCATCTATCATACCCCCTACAAGGCCATGCCATCCTAAACAACCTTCATCCAGACGCCTTTCGAATGATTTCTCGACAACAAATAGCTCTCTCACATCTTGGTTCCGTACCCTCACTAACCCTCTGGTTCTCCTTACATTATGTAATTTGTCCACCTCTACTCTTTCTATTTTTCACCCGTCCTGACCTATAATAAGAGACCCGGGTTTTACATCCATACCTCAGAGTTTGCACAAGTACATATTCGTTCACGCCTCTGCGTATTTCAAATTTATTCTATTTTCTTCTACAGTAAAGCATTCAGTGCACCTCCAGTCTTTCTCCTCTATATCACTACATTCATCTTTGTCTTTCCCCACTACCACCTTCACCAAACATTATTCCTAAATACCTTATCTCACCCACAACTTCCACCTGTTCATCAGACAAAGTAATACCACGTTGTGATCTTCCATCTCCTTGAAAAACTATAGTTGTACTTTTATTTGCATTTACCAATCTGTATCCTCCACCTACACACGTAACTGAAATGGCCCTTCACTTTCTCCAGCTCTTCTGCTTTTGTTGACAAGACAGCCTGAGTCACATACAGCGTCTGTGGCACTTCCTTCCTGTTATTCTTTAACATTTAACACCACAACCACAGTCATCTCCACCTCACCTAACTCTACGTAATGTTCCATCCATAAAGATAGTGGGTGACCACTGTGACGTCACACGACCTTCGAGCACTTCCACGTTTATTTCACAGCCTTCACTCACCACCACCACCACCACTCTCAGACATGCACTACCTCTCAACTGCATCCACAATTCTTTCTTGTACTCCATCTAGTCAATACTCTCCGCGAGGTTTCTGTTCACGTTATGAAATACCCTTGCCAAATCCATAAATGCTGAATACACCTTCTTTTGTCTCTAGATTTTTTTTTTTATTTATTTCTCTCTGTCTACCCACTCTGTTCTTCATTAACAAGTTCACTGATCGTTTTTATCATGATCATCCACTGTCCTCCAACTCAACTGAAAGACTTATTCCTCTATAATTCTTACAGTCACTCTCAACCCCCGTCCCTTTATGCAGTGTGACAGTCACTGCCATCGTCCAGTCATCAGGCATCTGAACACTTTCCCACGCGCCCACACAGTCTGCAGATCCTCTTCAGAGCAGTTTCACCTCTAGCCTTCACCATCTTGCTCACCACTACATCTATACCTCCAGCTTTACCGTTTCTCGTTGTTCATCTTACTTTACTCCTTTATATTGGTTCCCTTTTCCTTAGATTTGTTCCTCACTCCTTTTCTCTAGTCCTTCCTCACTAGTCGATAAGGCTCATCCGCCATTATTTCAAATCACGTCTTCAAAAATACTTTACTTCAGGCAAACTTTCTTCACGTTTTGTCCTTGGCATTCTCCAAGACTGATGGGAGACGCTCTGGTCCCTCGCACGCATAGCAGTACCTCTCTTCTACTCTTGGTTACTTTCTTCCAAAACAGTTGGCTAACTTATTCATATTCTTATAGATTACTTACCCAAGGTTCTCATCATTTGGTCTACGTATATACCGTTCTTTAAACTTTTCTACTGAGGACTTTATACCATACACCGTCTCCTCCCACACTCCTCCAGCAACTTTCCGAAACTTTCGTTGTAACGTTGTACCTCTCTTGCCACACGACGCCTCACACCTCCGGGGCAACCACAAATGATGTGTTCTTGAGCTGCCTCCGCATCACCTCAGCTTCATCATGAACTGCTTCGGATTTTCTCAGCTTTTAATTCAACTTCTTCTGGAAGTGTCTCACTGTCACTCCTAAAATTTTATACGTTTTCCTTTCCATTTTTTTTTTTTTAATTCATTACCACTTATGACTCTATCATAACCATCTACAGTATAAGGCAAACCTCCTTTCAATCTTTTCCTAGACCGCACATCACACACACGATCAAATTTCTTACCAAGAATAAAAACAGTCATGTTCCTGTTTACCCAGCCCTTTCCTGCGTCTGGACTAAGTGCATCCATGAACGTATTTATATTTAAAGCAACTATTTACAGCACACATGCCTGCTGATGCACATGGGATCCACGTACTGCCTCACCCTTGTCATTTACACCAGTGACCCCATAACAACCTATCACTCCCTCCTCCAGTCTGTTCCCCTGCCATCCATTCAAGTTACGTACCCATCACACACAAGGTCTCCCCTGGAATTATCTATAATTTCTATTCTTTCAATTCCTGTTTAGACGACATTCTTCTCTATCATCATATGACGTATTTCCATCCGTTTTACACCCTCAACCATCATACACCCTCAACCATCATACATCCTCAACCATCATACATCCTCATCCATCATACATCCTCATCCATCATACATCCTCAACTATCATACACACCCTCAACCATCATACATCCTAAACCATCATACACCCTCAACAACCCTCATACACCCTCAACCATCATACATCCTCAACCATCATACATCCTCAACCATCATACATCCTCAACAACCATCATACATCCTCAACCATCATACATCCTCAACCATCATACATCCTCAACCATCATACATCCTCAACCTCACAAACGTGAACTTTGCAGGTAATAACCTTATACTGACACACTTGCAGAGAAAACATCTTGACACACGCTTCCTCCCTACACACCTTCCCCTGCCGAGCTATGTGTATTATCCTGCAGGCTGGACCTCATACCCTTCACTTCTTCCCACTCAGTGCTCCCCACTACCTGTCACTACCTCGTCTCTCACAAGACGCTTTCATCCTCCCCTCCTGAAAGCGTCTACCAATAATATCGATAGCAATAACCCTTTAGGACGGCTGTGACGACAGGGAACGTCTGAGGAACACCGCTGCTGAGAACACACTCTCCCGAAGCAACAACTGTGGGAGCATTTTTGGAAAAAGCTCCCCAGGCAGGCAGTTTCAGCCAGCAGAAGTAATGGTCTCCCACCACACTCTTGGACACCTCCTCTAACTCCTGAAATATCTGTATTGGTACAGGTGGCAGCCCCTAGTTCAGTTCTCCTCTGAAATGGTTGGTCGTTACTCACTACCACCGCCTCTGTTTGCCCTACGCCCACCATCCATAGTGACCACCTTCATTAATATCCCTCGGGGGAAGGTCGGGAGTCACTCCCCCGTGTATGGCCCGGGACCAAGCGGGTGTCTGCTATGGTCACCTCGTCTGTGCGTCGTATGGGGTCAGTTGACACATGTGTGTCCTGGGTTCGTCCAAGGACGTCCAGGACCAACAGGGTGCCCCAGTGTTCATGGTTGACCGAGCTCTCTCTCTCTCTCTCTCTCTCTCTCTCTCTCTCTCTCTCTCTCTCTCTCTCTCTCTCTCTCTCTCTCTCTCTCTCTCGTCAACCTGCCTCAATGTTTCCCCTCCACCTCGACTGACTGGCCCTGGGGCAACTTTCGTCAGTCTCCAGTGATCAGCACATCTGTGCATATCTAGGGTCAGTCTCACAGGCTTAGTATATGTGTGTGTGTGTGTGTGTGTGTGTGTGTGTGTGTGTGTGTGTGTGTGTGTGTGTGTGTGTGTGTGTGTGTGTGTGTGTGTGTGTCTTCCAGGGTCAGCACGTGTGTGTGTGTGTGTGTGCCTGGGGACAGTCTCCCAGGGTCAGCACGTGTGTGTGTGTGTGTGTGTGTGTGTGTGTGTGTACACTGGGTTAAGTCATTAGTGGGTATCAAGGTTCGTTTCCCGTGACGGTAACTCGGGTGTACCCCAGTCAGGGGTTGGTTGGGGTAACTCTCCCATAATGGTGTGTATCAAGATCTGACCTCCTGCTGCGTGTTCGTGTCCTGGGATACTCTGCCATGAGGGCATACAGATTCATCCTACCTGGCCATGGAGGATAGGGTCAGCCCCTCCATGAAGGCCTTCAGGGATAGTTCCTCGTTGGGGTGTCCAGGGTCAGCTCCCCTTTGCGTGTCTAGCGTCACTCTCCCAGTGCGTGTCCACAGTGAGTTCCCCCAGGTAATAGCAGGGTGTTTTAAGTTGGGCGTATCATGCCCAGGCTGAATGACCTTTGATTGCGGTGATTATCTTTAATCCGTAGTTAGGATGGGTACAGGCGTTGCCCCGGCCAAACTGTCCAACCTACATGTTCTTTCTTTACTCATACTTCCATTTTCAATATGGTAGAAAATGTGAAGTTCCAAGCTGGAACATAATCTACTGTTTGCTATAATTGTTTAGAATAAGTGCATAAAGGCATATTTCAAGGTTCCACGTGTTTCGAAAAGGATATGACAAATGTAAGCTTTACACACACACACATATATATATATATATATATATATATATATATATATATATATATATATATATATATATATATATATATATATATATATATATAATACTTGTTTGCCGTTTCACGCGTTGACGAGGAAGAACAAGAACACCCTAAGAAATGGCCCCATTCGATCCCATCCACTCATTAGTTGTCATGTATAATGCACTAAAATAGCAATCTCTGGTCCTCAACCAGTCCCCACACACCATTCCGTGGTTTCCCTTGACCATTTCATACGGCCTGACACAGCATATTGACAGCACATCTTCTGTACACCACATTGCTCTCATTCACTTTATCCCGTTCACGCTTTACACTCTCCTCCATATTCAGGCCCAAAGCATCTAAAACTTTTTCTTTCCATCAATCATCTCCATATCACTCTCCCCCTTCTCCTCGTCCCTTCAACAATTTCTGGCACACATACATTTTTTGACAACCTCTCCTCACTCATCCTCTCTATGTGCACAAACATCCATCTTAGATCGCTCAACCATATTCTTATTACCACACCTCTCTCTCTCTCTCTCGTCCTTACTCGATCAACCCTCCTCATACCACATGTTGTCCTTAAATCATTTGGTTTCCAGTCTAATCACCTTCTTCCGTGCTTTCTCATCCAAAGTCAAAGCCTCGTGTTTTACAACTCCTACGGGATTATCATGAATTTCATCAGACATACTCATCTCTGCCGACCATCACCTCTATTTTCACACACTCGTCAATGCGCCAAGAAACTCATCACCTTCACTCACTCTATCGCTCACTTCAGCTTCCATAGCTCCATTCACTGTCATGTCCACACCCGGGTATCGAACACCTCCCACTTCTTTCAGATTATCTTCAATCAAAATGACATATCAACAAACCTGTGTCTCCCCAATTACAAACGTACATACCTTGCATTCATGCACATCCTATCTCCAATTCCTCATTTCACAAACTCTCCCAAACTGAAACTCCAGCTTCTGCAGTTTCTCACTCGAATCCGTCGAGAGCGTCGCGTCATCAGAGAATAGTAACGTGACTGACTTACCTCCCAGGAGCACACACACACACACACACACACACACACACACACACACATCCTTATCAACAGACGGGAGACTTGCTCCTCTCTGCAAGACCCTCGCATTCACCTCCATCACTTAGCGTGTACACTGGGAGGAGTCGGTTACAACGGAAGGATATAACGGAGGGATAGGTCATAACAGAGGAATGGGTTGTAACGTATGTTAAGGTTATAACGGAGGGGTAGGTTATACTGGAAGGGTAGGTTATAACGGAGGGGTAGGTTATACTAGAAGGGTAGGTTTTAACGGAGGGGCAGATTATAACGCAGTAGTAGATCATACCGTGGGTGGGGTAGGTTATAATGGAGGGGTTATTATACCATAGCGATAGTTTATACAGGAAGATTAGGCTATGATGGAGCGGTAGGTTGTAACGGAGAGGCAGGTTATAAAAGAAGGCTGTCGGTTATAACGTGGGGGGTTAGGCTATAATGGAAGGGTCACTTACATAGCGGAGGTGATGTTCATATCTAGCGCAATGTTAATAACAACCTTAATAACGTGATTATGTCTTAATAATGTAACGAAGTAATATGAAAACGTTATATACGTTACGTTATATGTGTGTGTCCCGAGTTGTCAGAATTGTGTAGAAAAATGTAAACTCTGAAGTCTACCAGGAGATCACAAGATCAGCTTACCCCTTCACAGAGCCTCAGGGTAGAGGAACTTCTCTGAGAAACGTCTTGTCATAACAAGTTATGTTTTGTGGGTAATTTTTCACAAAATATTGTTAACGGCGGAGATGGCGCGTAAACAACTCCAATCGTTAAAACAGAGTGGAAATGGTATGTTATTCTTGGAGGTAACCTTCGAGCTCAGGATAAACATCTGATGCTCACTAAAAACAAGACGTAAATATTCAGCTGCAATTATATCATGAAGATAACACGGAGGCCGTTCAATACCCTGTCGTTAGAAAAATAAGAGTCGGAAAAAATACCCGGGGTCGATGGACGATTAGCCGGGATGACAGAGGAGGTCGCCCTCGTACGAGGCTGAGTAACGACGAAACAGAAACAAGAATAAAACATCGTCATGGAAATGTTTAATAACATGACTCACACAAAATCCCTGGTGTATTATTGAAGATCTTACCGTTTAGGCTCACGACCTTCATCTCTTTAATCGTTATAGTTCGCTCGTCATTTCTTTTTGTCTTCGTGAATGAGGACAGCGGTGCCATCATCTGCAAACTCCAACATGATGGCAGCAGAGCGCGAGGTCGCTCAGATTACCCGGAACAGCGGCAGCCGGGGCCGCACTGCGGTCTTTCATCAGTTCGTCTAGGGTAAAGAGGAGGTCAAGAGAGAGATTATTGACTCTGCTATTTGCCGCCTTTGTAGTTGCGATCTGTGACGTGAAGCACGCCACTCAACGTGTGTGAAGCACATCAGTCAACATATGTCCGGACGACTCCACTGTGCTCATGTGTCACTCATGTGCCTGAAGGTCAGGGTGAGTTCCGACACTGGCGTAGGTGTGTAGTCAGACCTTGAGAGACAGGACTTGAAATGCCTCAGTGTGCCTCCCTCATCTTTGCACAATGATATCTTACCGTGAGACTCTGTACATGACGGTTATCTAAGGTTGATCATTCAGCAAGAGGACCGTTCAACATCGTGATCATCACTGACCAGAGGCAGTAATGTTAACCTTAATATCAGTGACTCCACGATACTGGCTCTGCCATGTTTTGCTTGGTCGGTTCTATGCGACTGCGGATGATCTGGGGCGAGCGCTTTAATTACAATAGATCTGAATAACGTTTGACTAGCGGGTGTGATAACAAAACATTATACAAAAGAACATACGCATATATATATATATATATATATATATATATATATATATATATATATATATATATATATATATATATATATATATATATATATATATATATATTCTTGGTCAATCTTTTCTCACTCATCTCTCCATGTGACCAAACCATTTCAAAACACCCTCGTCTGCTCTCTCAACCACGCTCTTTTTATTACCACAAATCTCTCTTACCCTATTATTAATTACTCGATCAAACCACCTCACACCACATGTTGTCCTCAAACATCTCATTTCCAGCACATCCACCCTCTTCCTCACAACTCTATCCATAGCCCACGCCTCGCAACCATACAACATTGTTGGAACCACTATTCCTTCAAACATACCCATCTTTGCTTTCCGAGATAATGTTCTCGACTTCCACACATTCTTCAACGCTCCCAGAACTTTCGCCCCCTTCCCCACCCTATGATTCACTTCCGCTTCCATGGTTCCATCCGCTGCCAAATCCACTCCCAGATATCTAAAACACTTCACTTTCCCCAGTTTTTCTCCATTCAAACTTACCTCCCACTTGACTTGTCCCTCAACCCTACTGTACCTAATAACCTTGCTCTTATTCACATTTACTCTCAGCTTTCTTCTTTCACACACTTTACCAAACTCAGTCACCATATCGTTAACGAGATGGCCTTGATCAGGGCCTCAGTTGCCCGTGCTGTCTCAACTAACACAAAAAATCAATCACACACGTGAACCGGTATCAGTAAACTCGCTGGCAAAATAAACACAGAGGCTTCAAACTTTCGACTGTATTTGAAGCCACTGAAATGACTCAATTTTCTTGAAAATGGCTTGAAATACAGTCGAGAGCTCGGAACTCGTTTGTGTATATATTTCCAGCGAGTTTACTCATGTATGTATGTAAGTATGTATGTATGTATGCGTATGTATGTACGTATGTATGTATGTATGTATGTAGGTATGTAGGTATGTATGTATGTATGTGTGCGTATGTATGTATGTATGCACGTATGTATGTGTGTATGTATGTATGTATGTATGTATGTATGTATGTATGTATGTATGTATGTATGCCTGTGTATGTTTGTAAGAAACATGATAGTCAAAGCCAGGGGATGGGTCACAAAAAACAAGGGTCGAGTGATCCAATGCAAGTGTCGGGCCATGATGACACTTGCCTTGGTTCACTCAACCCTTGCCTTTGCTATCACATCTCTTACTTGATCTTCCCCCCTGACCCTCATCTGAAGAGGTCATGCGCTTTCCACCTATGTATGTCTACGAAACTTATATGCGTTCGTTATGTCTGTATTCGTAAAGGTGTGAATCATCACGAAAGCGCTGGGATCTTCGTGTTTCATTTTCCTCGTGGTTACCCACCTCCAAAGTTACAGTTCCTAAACCTGGCGCTTTTTCGATCCATCTCCTCAAAATGAGTTGGCCAGTTCTAACCTTCTCTCTGTTGACCTCCTACCCTGATGTTTTTCTTGTCTCTGAAATTCGACTAAGGCTGCTTCTCCTATACGCGATCAGATCTAAATATTATCTTCATCATCGTTTCCGCTCCAAGGGTGGAGTCTGTACTTACTGGAGTATAAACACATTTATTGCTCGCCCCGTAGATCTTGAGTCTTCTAACTTCGGTGTTATCCAGCTCGAAATTTCTCTACCTTTCTACTACCTCGCTTTTGTGTTTTGTATGTTCTCAGAGTCTCTCCCCACCCACCCAGTTATTCTAAATATATACAACTCCCCGACTTTTTGACTTCACATCCACATGTTGAGATCCTCCATCCTGGGGATTCCAATGTACACCACAAGGACTGTTTAGGCTCCGACCGAGACGACCCTAATGGAACCGAGGCCTTTTCTTTTCCCTTCCTGGACCATTTGCAACATTGGGTTAAACACCCAACCAGAGTTCCCAACCGTCAAGACAGCTCTTCCAACACACTTGAATTCTTTCTTACCTCTGAACCTTCCCACTGTTCACACACTATTTCTTCCTCTTTACCATCTTCTGACCACAACCGTGTTTCTGTTATTTCTCACTGCTCACACCCATCCTCTATTCCCCTCCGAAAAGCCAACTTTGGCTCTTTGGGAGAGCTCAAAGATTATTTCCGTACAGTTTCTTTATTGAATTTTCCTAGGATGGATAATGCTTCTCCAATCTTGTTGCCTCGTGTTGTACTGGGATGAGGCTCGTATATCGCTCTCATCTCCAACTGTGGTTTTATTTTTCTTACTCTGATGTCTCGCATCAGGAACGGTGTGTCCGGGACCAAGAAACCTTTCACTTCCCCTGACAGGATACCCAGTACGCTTTCATTTCAGCTCGGAATCATTACAAAGCTGTTGTTTGCAAAATATACTTTCCTTCGTCTTTTATTTTTCCCTTTCATAATTCTCTCTATATTTCAATTAATGCCCGGCCTTGATGAGGACCTTTGTCTGTAACTGGAGTCTTCAACGAAAAAAGGACCTTCACCAAAAACATCTGCGACAATTTTTATAATTCGGCCTTTACTCTTCTCTTCAGTCCTGATCAATTTATTGCTAACTCTCTTAATGATAAAGTTCATTCTTTTTGGTGTCTTTGTTTTCCTCTAATTCAGCTTTAGATGATTCAGCTTCTCTTCCACCCCTATCTCCTCCAACTGAAGCTATGCCATCTACATTATCCTCGCGCCTCAGGGTCTTCCACGTACTTCCCCTGCTCCAGGTGGACAAGGCACATGGCTCAGATGGCATACCTCCTCGAGTTCTGATGGAGTGTGCCCCCGAGCTGACACGAATCCTTCCCCTCCTATCTTGCTTCTGTCTAAAAACCATGACTTTTTCTTCCACATAGAAGCAGCCTCGGTGCAGCCCCTCCCTAAGAAAGGAGACGGCTTCAACCTCTCCAGCTTTCGACCAGTTGCTTCTACTTCTGCTGTGTCCATATACCGTGAAAATATCCTCAACTTTCACTTCCTCAAACACAGAATCTCATTCCCTTTCCCTCATATCACCAGTAGGGATTCCGCAGCTCAAGGTTTACTAGAGATCTCATGTTCTCTATCTCTGGTCCTCCTCTCTCAGGGATGTAGGTGAACCATTTGTCATAGCCCTTGACATCTCCAAAGCACATGAGAGAGTGGCATATGTCTTTGTTTCGTTGCAATTGATGCTCTCTGTAATCTAATTCATAGCTTCCTCCTCGGCTTCTTCATCACAGTAGTCGTCGATGGAGCGACTTCCACGTCCTATCCTATCAACACTGGTGTTCCTCAGGGTTCTGTCTTATCACTTACTCTCTATCTCCTCCCACGAGATCATCTCTCCTCTACTTCTAATCTTGTTCACTCTTACGGTGATGATTCCACTTTACATATTTCAACCCGCTTTTCCTCCCCTGCTTTCTCCAATACTCGTTCATTTTCTCGCACAACTCACACAGCCTCTTTCAGTTCGAACCTGGGCGGCATTTCGGAATGGGGAAGCAGTAATCTTGTAAAAGTGAGTAGTGCTAAAAAAGAGCAATTTTCTTCCTGAATCTCTTTCTAAGAATCATTTGTTTCCCCTCTGTACAAATATCGCAACACCACCAGTCAACCTTGTCATAACATTAACCTGTTGGTCATAACTACGTTCACAACACTCTCCTGGAAACCCCATGTTATCCACAATACAAAGTCTGATTCCCCAGAGCCGGGAGTGTTGCGCAGGGCCCGTTATCATTTACCGTGTGAGCAGCTGTCTCACACCCACACAGGTTTATTTGCTTCATTATACAATAACGCTCGCATATCCTGGGCGGCTCATCCTACACACCTCTCTATCAATTAGAGTGGAACCAAAAGTCTTCCGCCACATTATTTCTCTTAGTGGTCACCACTGTAGCATTAACCTGTCTACAGTGGTCATCACTGTAACATTAACCTGTCTACAGTGGTCATCACTGTAACATTAACCTGTCTACAGTGTTCATCACTGTAACATTAACCTGTCTACAGTGGTCATCACTGTAACATTAACCTGTCTACAGTGGTCATCACTGTAACATTAACCTGTCTACAGTGGTCATCACTGTAACATTAACCTGTCTACAGTGGTCATCACTGTAACATTAACCTGTCTACAGTGGTCATCACTGTAACAGCCACCTGCATATAGTGGTCAACACTCCAACCCTCTCCTGTCTATAGTGGCCATCATTCCAATACTCCCCTGTCTACATCAGTCGCCACTCTAACACTCATCCTTCTACAGTGGTCTCAATGCCAATACTCACCCCTTCTACAGTGATGACCACTGTGGCTGTGTTATGTCATTCTCAGCTGTGGAAATCCAGGGGAAGGTAGTGGCTGAGTGGATGTCCAATCAGTGCTTGATTTAATGTCTATCGAGAAATCAACTCTTACCACAACAACATTTGCGTGGACTCAAGGTAGTGTATCCCTGTCCTCTGGTTTTCTAGCCAGTACACTTAAGAAAATAGAAAGTCATACATGCATTTATCAACTCCTCTGACCCAACTTCCTATGTTCCTAAGCCGTAAGAATGAACAGATACGTCATCCACAGGGCGAGCGTATATCACCCGGACGGTTTCCAGCCTCCCACCTGCATCATGTGGCGAATTGATGATCTCTCCGAGCTCGCCCGGAGTTCCCAGCTGGCTACCTACACCCTGGGAGAGTCAGGCTGGCCTGTGTCTCGGCTCACACCAACTCACATGTCTACACAAGTCACCACTCGAACTCTCACCTCTCTACAGTGGTCACTATTCCAACACTCATCTGTCTACCGTCATCACCACTTTAACACACCTGTCTACTGTGATCATCACTCCAACACTCACCTGTCTACAGTGGTCATCACTCCAACACTCACCTGTCTACAGTGGTCATCACTCCAACACTCACCTGTCTACAGTGGTCATCACTCCAACACTCACCTGTCTACCGTGATCACCACTCCAACACGCACGTCCTGGCCCACACGTCTCCGCCAGCAGTTTTGGGTGTACCACGCACGTCCTGGCCCCACGTCCCAGCCAGCAGTGTTGTGCCACGCACGTCCTGGCCCACACGTCCCCACCCAGCAGTGTTGTGTACCACGCACGTCCTGGCCCACACGTCTCCTGCCAGCAGTGTTGGTTACCACGCACGTCCTGGCCCACACGTCTCCTGCCAGCAGTATTGTGTACCACGCACGTCCTGGCCCCACACGTACCCAGCCAGCAGTGTTGTGTGCCACGCACGTCCTGGCCCACACGTCCCTAGCCAGCAGTGTTTGTGTCCACGCACGTCCTGACCCACACGTCTCCTAGCCAGCAGTGTTGTGTACCACGCACGTCCTGGCCCACACGTCCACCAGCCAGCAGTGTTGTGTACCACGCACGTCCTGACCCACACGTCTCCTGCCAGCAGTGTTGTGTAACATCCCACGCCCCTTGCCCCACAGTCTCCATCCAGCTGTGCTGCGTGTCACGCACGTCCTGGCCCACACGTCCCGCCAGCAGTGTTTGTTTACCATACACGTCCTGGCCCACACGTCCACCAGCCAGCAGTGTTGC
This sequence comes from Panulirus ornatus, assembly GCF_036320965.1. Lineage (NCBI taxonomy): Eukaryota > Metazoa > Arthropoda > Malacostraca > Decapoda > Palinuridae > Panulirus > Panulirus ornatus. The sequence goes on from NC_092234.1 coordinate 63,243,346, forward strand.
GTACCACGCACGTCCTGACCCACACGTCTCCAGCCAGCAGTGTTGTGTACCACGCACGTCCTGACCCACACGTCACCAGCCAGCAGTGTTGTGTGCCACGCACGTCCTGACCCGCACGTCTCCAGCCAGCAGTGTTGTGTACCACGCACGTCCTGGCCCACACGTCACCAGCCAGCAGTGTTGTGTGCCACGCACGTCCTGGCCCACACGTCTCTAGCCAGCAGTGTTGTGTACCACGCACGTCCTGGCCCACACGTCTCCTGCCAGCAGTGTTGTGTACCACGCACGTCCTGGCCCACACGTCTCCTGCCAGCAGTCTTGTGTACCACGCACGTCCTGGCCCACACGTCTCCTGCCAGCAGTCTTGTGTACCACGCACGTCCTGGCCCACACGTCTCCAGCCAGCAGTGTTGTGTGCCATGTACGTCCTGGCCCACACGTCTCCTGCCAGCAGTGTTGTGTACCACGCACGTCCTGGCCCACACGTCTCCAGCCAGCAGTGTTGTGTACCACGCACGTCCTGGCCCACACGTCTCCAGCCAGCAGTGTTGTGTACCACGCACGTCCTGGCCCACACGTCACCAGCCAGCAGTGTTGTGTACCACGCACGTCCTGGCCCACACGTCTCCTGCCAGCAGTGTTGTGTACCACGCACGTCCTGGCCCACACGTCACCAGCCAGCAGTGTTGTGTACCACGCACGTCCTGGCCCACACGTCTCCTGCCAGCAGTGTTGCGTACCACGCACGTCCTGACCCACACGTCTCCAGCCAGCAGTGTTGTGTACCACGCACGTCCTGACCCACACGTCACCAGCCAGCAGTGTTGTGTGCCACGCACGTCCTGACCCGCACGTCTCCAGCCAGCAGTGTTGTGTACCACGCACGTCCTGACCCACACGTCACCAGCCAGCAGTGTTGTGTGCCACGCACGTCCTGGCCCACACGTCACCAGCCAGCAGTGTTGCGTACCACGCACGTCCTGCCCCACACTGTCTCCAGCCAGCAGTGTTGTGTACCTACGACGTCTGACCCACACGTCACCAGCCTAGCAGTGTTGTGTACCACGCACGTCTTGACCCACACGTCCTCCAGCCAGCAAGTGGTTGCTGTACCCACGCATCGGTCCTGACCCCACACGGTCACCAGCCAGGCAGTGTAGTGTACCACGCACGTCCCTGACCCCACACGTCTCCAGCCAGCAGTGTTGTGTACCACGCACGGTCCTCGACCCACACGTCCACCAGCCAGCAGAGTTATGGTTGTACGACGCACTGTCCAGACCCACACGTCATCCTGCCAGCAGTGTTGTGTACCACGCAACGTCCTGACCCCACACTCACCAGCCGCATTGTTGTGTACCACGCACGCCTGGACACCAGCACGTCTCTCAGCCAAGCAGTGTGTGTACCACGCACGTGGTCCAGACCCACACGTCACCAGCCAGCAGTGTTGTGTACCACGCACGTCCTGACCCACACGTCTCCAGCCAGCAGTGGTTGTGTGCCACTGCACGTCCTGACCCACACGTCTCCAGACAGCAGTGTTGTGTGCCATGCACGTCCTGACCCACACGTCTCCAGCCAGCAGTGTTGTGTACCATGCACGTCCTGACCCACACGTCTCCAGCCAGCAGTGTTGTGTACCACGCACGTCCTGACCCACACGTCTCCAGCCAGCAGTGTTGTGTGCCACGCACGTCCTGACCCACACGTCTCCAGCCAGCAGTGTTGTGTACCACGCACGTCCTGACCCACACGTCTCCAGCCAGCAGTGTTGTGTACCACGCACGTCCTGACCCACACGTCTCCAGCCAGCAGTGTTGTGTACCACGCACGTCCTGACCCACACGTCACCAGCCAGCAGTGTTGTGTACCACGCACGTCCTGACCCACACGTCTCCAGCCAGCAGTGTTGTGTACCACGCACGTCCTGACCCACACGTCTCCAGCCAGCAGTGTTGTGTACCACGCACGTCCTGACCCACACGTCACCAGCCAGCAGTGTTGTGTGCCACGCACGTCCTGACCCACACGTCACCAGCCAGCAGTGTTGTGTACCACGCACGTCCTGACCCACACGTCTCCAGCCAGCAGTGTTGTGTACCACGCACGTCCTGACCCACACGTCTCCAGCCAGCAGTGTTGTGTACCACGCACGTCCTGACCCACACGTCTCCAGCCAGCAGTGTTGTGTACCACGCACGTCCTGACCCACACGTCACCAGCCAGCAGTGTTGTGTACCACGCACGTCCTGACCCACACGTCACCAGCCAGCAGTGTTGTGCACCACGCACGTCCTGACCCACACGTCACCAGCCAGCAGTGTTGTGTACCACGCACGTCCTGACCCACACGTCACCAGCCAGCAGTGTTGTGTACCACGCACGTCCTGACCCACACGTCTCCAGCCAGCAGTGTTGTGTACCACGCACGTCCTGACCCACACGTCACCAGCCAGCAGTGTTGTGTACCACGCACGTCCTGACCCACACGTCTCCAGCCAGCAGTGTTGTGTACCACGCACGTCCTGACCCACACGTCACCAGCCAGCAGTGTTGTGTACCACGCACGTCCTGACCCACACGTCTCCAGCCAGCAGTGTTGTGTACCACGCACGTCCTGACCCACACGTCACCAGCCAGCAGTATTGTGTACCACGCACGTCCTGGCCCACACGTCACCAGCCAGCAGTGTTGTGTGCCACGCACGTCCTGACCCACACGTCTCCAGCCAGCAGTGTTGTGTGCCACGCACGTCCTGACCCACACGTCTCCAGCCAGCAGTGTTGTGTACCACGCACGTCCTGGCCCACACGTCTCCAGCCAGCAGTGTTGTGTACCACGCACGTCCTGACCCACACGTCACCAGCCAGCAATGTGTTATTGTTTAATAAGTAATGCTTCCCGAAGGTCTGATGTTGGCGTCATCCCTGGGTGACCCACATCATCTCAGACTTCACAGCGTTTGGTCTGATTTTCCTTGACTATCATAATGCCAGGCCCGTGAATACGTTAACTAAAGCTATTGTCAAGGTTTGCAAAGTGCACTCTGAGGTAGAGAGAGAGAGAGAGAGAGAGAGAGAGAGAGAGAGAGAGAGAGAGAGAGAGAGAGAGAGAGAGAGAGAGAGAGAGAGAGAGAGAGAGCGGGGACCGCTTTTGCCTGTCTTCCACCCCAACAATGGCTCCCTTTCACCTCTGAGATAACAAAGGACGGTATATTTATCCAGCGCTTCGTGAAAAAAACATCCGTGTTTTGTTCTGCATATAATAATCGTAGGACGCAGGATAAAAGTATCTGTTTGGGGGAGAGAGAGAGAGAGAGAGAGAGAGAGAGAGAGAGAGAGAGAGAGAGAGAGAGAGAGAGAGAGAGAGAGAGAGAGAGAGAGAGAGAAAACAGGCGGATCTGGCCGACCGAAGTGATTTAACCATCCAGCGAGTGACCATGTCAGAACCCGTGTTCTGGGAGGTGTATGTGGCGAGTGAGTGAAGCTCTACTGTCATATCAGAATGACCCAACGACAGCACTCGTTCTCTGGCTAAGAGAAGGAAAATACGAGGAATATTCCGGCATTAGATTGGGCAGCTTCAATCAGACACGGTAACATATCACAGGGAGTTTTTGACACAGTTAATAGTATTAATTTCTTTATTTCAGATGCAATTTGATCTTAAACCAAAGCGAATCTTTTTGTTTTTTCTACACTGTTTTGTTGACTGGATTTGATCAATACGGCAGTAAAATATTCAGCCAAATGAGCACATAATTACATCAACTGTTCTATAGCTATCATCATTTTGTTTTCAATTCTCTCTCCGAAGTCTTTGAAACTTTCCTTAACTCTCATTTTCCCAAACACTTCTTTCTGATCACCAATCTGGCTGTCGCCGTGCTTGGTCTCCTGGTGATTCTCTCTCATAGCTATGTACGTCATCTGTGATCCTTGTTTCCCAGGGACTTTGGTCAATCTTCTATCGCGGACTTCGACATCCCCAAAGCATCTGTCACGATGTGGCATTTTTTTCTCTCTAAATCTCATTCTTTTGGCTTTTTTTTTCCTTTCTATCTGTTCTCCAAGGCACATCCTCCTCTCTAGTCGGTCCATTGCAATAGCAGCTGATGGTGCGACTTCCTCTTCTTATCCTATGAACAGTAGTGTTCCTCAGGGATCTGTTCTGCCGCCTACGCTCTTTCGTCGCTTCGTAAGTAATCCTCTCTCTTCATCATCTTACCTTTGTGGACTCTTATACCGATGATTCCACTCTACGTGTCTCACCTTACATCGCCTTTCCTCCTCGCTTTACGACCGTGTTCTCTTTCTCGTTCTGAGATTATTTCCGTAAATTCGAACCTTGCGCTGTAAAGAATCTCTCTCTCTCTCTCTCTCTCTCTCTCTCTCTCTCTCTCTCTCTCTCTCTCTCTCTCTCTCTCTCTCTCTGAATATCATAGTTTTCCTCTATTCATCTCTAAAACACTATGAATACTCTGGGCAACACCTTAGACATGTCGGGCCATAACCATATCCTTCAGACTGTCCTACAAGCCTCACATAGTCAACATCACATATCGGCTTCCCAAAAGCTGGATGTGTTGCAAAGGCGCTGTAATCACTTATCTTGTGAACAGCTTCTTCATACCTACAAGGGTCTTATTCGCCCCAATACGGAGCACTGCTCACATATATGCGGTGGCTAATCCTTCACCTAGATCAATTACTCAGAGTGGAAACAAAAGCCTCCCATCTCATTAATAATTACCAGTGCGTCACCTGTTTCTAACTATCCTTCTCTCCTTGTTCTACAGGTATCAACTTGGATGGTGTCATCGTAAAGAGTCTATACGTCTCTCTGTCACCAAGACCTGGACCCTTGTCGCGCGTCTCGCTGCTGCATCCCATCAATTCGGTGTGAAAACCAAACACACGAGGATTGACCGTCAATATACCTCCTTCTTCACTCTTAGTAATAACCTGTCTACCTTTAAGACAACTCAACAAAAACCCTGAGAAACAATGATTAATTTCTTCGCTTTTTTTATTAGCCTCTGTTCATCCCATCTGAGACAATCATGATTGGTACATGTTTTGCCCCTGATCTCCCGGCCACAATAAACGAAAAGAAAAAGTTTGGTCATTTAAGAAATGAAGTGTGAGAGTGGGAATGAAATTCCTCGACTTCCCTTAATGAGTGAGACTTGATGGGACTCGGCAATAGACGAATTCTTAATACGTAACCGGATCAGCCGAAAACAAACTCGTAAATAAAATGATCATCAAATTTGTGAAAGTATTATTTGTTATACGTTCCACTCATAATCTTTCGTCTTATAATGTTACGAAGTTACACTTAATGTTTCTTCATAATCCCCTTTACAGGCAAACTGGGCACAAAAGAAAGTCTTACACGAGATACAGAGATAAATCAAGAAAATAAACGATTTCTTTTGGAAAAATGAAAAAAAAATCAGCATGAAAATCAAACTTAAAAATGCGGTTGTGAGAATATGATATAAAAATCGAATCACAGACAAGCCAGTTACGAGGATCTAAACATGCAAAATGTCGCTTTCGGTAAAGTGAAGGTATGATTGGCTTGTCACTCAGCCTTGACCTTTTCCTTCAGGTGGAGGTTAGCGTGCGTGTCTACACCGCCAGAGAACTCGAGCTGCAAATGTCCTTCCTCAGTTCAGGAGCTGCATGGGGTAAGGAGCAGAATAGAACTACCACAGAATAAAAGAATAGAGATCAAGAGGCAAAGACAACGAGCACGGAAATATAGTCTCCGTCTCCATGAAGTCCCCAGGGTGGAGGACTTTGGATGTGGTACTGAGGTGATCTTCCAGGGAGGATGATTCTGGATGTTTCGAGGGCAGACTGGTGGTCCTGAGGAGATCTTCCAGTCCTCCCTTACATACGAGCTGAGGGAACCAAGCCTAGCTGGATCCACCGCGACGGTTGGTGCTCCGTCTCAGCAAGGTGGCGCGATGCCTGGACCAAAGCCCCTGTGATAAAAGACGACAACAGAGCCATTGCTGAGAAACCATTCATAAAGTCCTCTGCAGATCTTCGAAAACAAATGAAATGGGAAAATGCGATGCTACACGTTATAAAGCTGGATCCTTTCAAGCTTAAATAAAATGAGGTGACTCTCAAGCTGTAACTTCTCTGTATGGGTAGTGACAATGCTCTTCTTTGGTCCTCCAAGCATGAAGAAATACAGAACAATTATCCAGTGGCGAAGTGTTCCCTGAAGATTATTTCAGACGACTTTCCCTATCACCATACTGGCATTGAATATTCTGGGAGTGAGCTGCAGAAATGTACTTTCAGAAAAGACGTCTAATACAAATCAAAGGTGTATAGTTAGCAAAGGCCGAAATCTGCAGGGTCACAGAACAATATCACAGCGACATATATCCTGGAGTAGCTCGGTGATGATAAAATTGGATCATACACAAGATGCTGAATATGCACGAAAGAATCTTAATTGAAATACGTGTCCTCGTGATGGGGGTCATCGAGAATATAAGGGGACAGTCGGGGTTTCAGAATGCCACTTGATCACATGGACTGTCTACGTCTTTCCTTCACTTGCACCATAAATCAACTACAAATCTGGCAGAGAGAATATTGGTCTGAATAATACACCATGGCCGGGTGGAACTCACTGCAAGCTGATACATTAACTTTTTAGAGATTCCTGAATTTCTGTCTATATAGTGCAGAATAGTAGAGAATCATTTCAGGCTTCGTGTCCTGGATGTGAGCGTGGCTTCGGCTCATGAATAGCGTGAAAATTAAATGAACAGACGCACTGGAAGTATACCACTTTCATGTGCCCATGTGGACAGAATCTCATCTGTCACGTGGTACAGGAGTAGACCTGGACGAAGTATATACACAGTAGGAGAGACAAAAGTGAGACACCCGAGCCAGAGACAGTGTCTCCCTCCTCCAGTCTACAGACTCCTTATCTTAGTGTGACGTTCCTCGTTGCTCCGGCGTCAGTGTTTACATCAGAAACGTCGGCAGCAAAGCGAGTGCACCAGACTGGTTCATCAGCCAGATCCCTGTCACCCGTTAGGCTGCTGGTATTATGGGTTGGTTGCAACTGTAAGGAGACGAGGCAGGAAGAGGGACAGTCACATGCCGTGACACTCCAACTATGTACCTTGAGCTGGACTTTTCTATTTCTAATCACAAAAGTATTGCCCTGGTTTTTTTCTTTCGTTTTATTCGATGAAAATTCTTGACAGTTCACCTTAATATAAACGAACAATATACTGCAAATATGTTCTGTTCGCTATATACACTAAATAATGTTTTTACAGATATACTTGTTCAAACATATGATCTCTTGTTGTTTTCTTTTTCACAACTGCACACACATCCTCTCTGTCGGTACACAAACCTACTCTCATTCCTTACATGGTTGAGAAAACATCATAAGGAGCATAGGCTTCAAACATACAAAACAGTAGACCATCGCTACAGACCAAACCAAACAGTATATCAAGGATCCCATAGCTCCAGACTACACAAAACAACAGACTGTGGTCCCTGGCCATCTTAGACTGGACACCAGGACCTTTAGCTATCCCAGACACTGGGTTGGGTTTTCAGGCCATAATGAATAACAGGACAGGCGCCTGAACCAAATCAAACAACAGGGATGTGTCCGAAACTACAACAAGGTTTCTGACCACATCAAACAATAAGCTAGTGCCGTAACCCACTCCAGACGAGGACGTAGGATCCTAAACCACACCAGTGATGGGCCAAAGTTCCAGACACTACCTAATAAGAAGCTAGGGCCCCATACCCTATTAAACAACAGGCTGGGGTTCTTTTACCATTCTAATAAAAGGAGAGGGACTCGTTCAGTGAAATCTAATCAGAACCACAGGTTGCATCTGGCATTACATTACGAATTAAGATGAAAAAAAGAAATAGAATCAAGGTCTCCCGTTGCATGCAACAAGTCTGAGATTCAGTTCAAAGCAAAGCATAATTATACCAGGTACCAGGTAATACACCAGGACACCAGGGCACGGAATGCACTTGGTCAGTATATACAATAGACTGCGCTGCAAAATTCTTGAAGAACTTTTGTTTTACAGCAATAGAAAGGAATTCAAACACCAACAGACGAGGACCTGAAACACATACATCAGTGTGACAATCAGTTAGAGAGAAAAATACGATAAACTTGTCAAATAACTAAAGAGGCGCACATAATGTCAGTCGTGGATTTGAAGCGAAGTATTTAGTAATTTTGTTCTTAAACTCATCTGTGGTAAACTTACAACCACTCTGATTGTTAAGTCAATCTGTAAGTTAACAATCCTGATGAAGAAAAAGTGCTTCGCCTCATTCGAGGTAAAACGGATGATGCCCACGACTTTGTTTCCATTATCATATGTGAAGTCAGACGAACCTATCCATAAGTACCTTGTTAGATCAAGATTATCGAAGCCTTTCATAATTTTGAACACCTGAATTATATCATCTCTTAAACGTCTCTCTTCCTAAGCTAAAAATACTTTAAGTCTTTCAGTCGTCTCTCATAGGAGTTGTTTCTCAGTGAGGGAATCATCATGGTAGCTTGCCCTCGTACTCTCTTCATTCCATGTCTCTTCAAGTTGGGTGACCAAATCTGTACATAATACTCACGTTGGGGACGCACCAGTTAAGTAAGAGCGAGGATAGCGCTACCTAGAAATCCAACAATTTTGTTCGTTCTTGAAACTGCTTCTGTGCACTGCTTATTTGGCTTTAGGTCATTAGAAGTTATTACAACCAAGTCTTTCATCCCATTCACTTTTGTAGTTCAAGAGAATTCATACAATATCTTGCCTTTTCGCTTATATTATCAGTATATAGGACTTCGCCCTTACCGAACTTCAAATTCATTTACCAACTGTGAGCCTAGTCCATCAATATTACCATGTCCGTTTGAGGCTGATTTTTTTTTTTTTCTGTAAATTCAATTTCGTAGTATCGTCTGCGAATAGCAATACCTTACAGTACAGCCTTGTGGCACACCACTTGTTACGTCTAACTATGCTAAGGCGTGACTATTAATCAACCCTTTGTTTATGGCCAGGAAACTACTCAAGGTTTCTTTTGCTATTTTCAGCAATATACGCCTCATACTGACGATTATTTTGACGGATAAGTCTCTTAAAATCTAAGCGGATTCTCATGATTTTCTCTATGTTCGATAATGGTCTCTTTGAATTCCTTATGCGCTGCGTTTTTTAGACAGCAAATACTTCTCTGTGTCATCGTTCCACCATTTCGGGTTCGCTTTGAAAAAAAAAGACCGTTTTCTACACAGTGGCACGTATGTTTCCACCACAACTTTGCACATTTTTCTGAAGCTTTCTCACATGGGTTTCATTCACGATATCATCCCAAGTTTGCCTGTGAGAGCAACGCAAAGATTATCACAACTTGCACGTCTAAAATCTAGCTTACTCGCGACTCTCATGTTGACCAGCATTGCAGGCAATGTTGAAAGCTAAATCAAATGTAATTTGCCGGTGATTACTATGACCAAACTTTTCTCCAACTTCAACATTGTTAACTGGATCCTCATTTGTAGCCAGAACTGAATCTAATATATTCTCGTTGCGAGGCGGTTTTTTAACTAATTGTATTAAGGCACTATCAAGCAAATTTAGACAGAGCCCACGCCTAGTGCAACAGGAAAGCTATTCTCTCCACTTAGATAAAGGCAAGTTAAAATCTCCCTCAGTGATCAAGTCGCAGCCATTGCAGATTTCTGCGATCTAATCATAAAGATGTTCGTCTCCCTCAGGTACCAATCTGTGCCTGGGGGCCTACAAACTAATGGTACCGTTATTTTCTTAAGAAACTTATCTTTGATTTCTACGAAAATGAAGTTGATTTGCAATAACAGATACAACATCTTTAATGACAGGATTAAGATGCGCTTTAGCAAAGATGAAGCAACAGGAGCCCTAGTTCGTACTACGTAATATTACAGGTTTTCTTTTTCTTTGAGCGATGGGACTCTGCCTCGAGTTGCACCAACGTAGAAGTTGAAAACAAACGGTCAAGGCGAAAGAGTGAAATCCTATACCACCGCCAGATAGACATAGTAAACAGCAGGTTCGTACCGAGCAAGAAACGACAGGTGTGTACTCAAGGACACACCGAACACCCGAGTCATTGATTGCTCCTGGCCGTGATGATCACAAAGTCAGAGGCCACGCCGCCTCCACTCCTAATGGTGTGCGGATCAACACTGAAGCAGGCGACGGGGGCACAAGGTCGATATAATGGGAGACTCGACAATATTCCTGAGTTCCGTAACAGCTTTGAGGCACCGAGCGTTGGCTGGAGCGTGACGGAGCATTCATAGTGGTCAACACGGGGAGCACTAACGTGGGATGATTAGAGGCGAACCACCGAGGGTAGCGTTAGGGAAGAAGTACAACATAACCTTACAGACGAAGCGACGAGCGACTCATGTTTAGGAAATGTTTGATGGAACGCAACCGATGGCTGTAGAGGATTACTGGCGAGCAATTAGAACACTAATGTCGAGACAAGTAAAGGCTGGTAATCGGTTCTTAACTATTAGTTGCACAATTCTATTGTGACTAACTGATTATGGAGTATTGACGAGAGGAGCAGGGTTGACTGGGGACATTGATGATGGGGACTTTGACGTTAGGAATTGTAGGATAACGTTGTTGACAGAGTATTGGTATGGACGTGGTTCAGGTGGTGAATACAGGCAGGGGCGCCTGAGGGGACAATCATAGGAAATGCAAAGAAGATTCTAAACAAGTACGTTTACAGAAGACTAGATAATGATATTTAGTCGTCTGTATGGAAGAGATCGTGGAAAGTGTGCGTATGAAACAGAGAGGAAGAGGAATACAAAGAGAGACAGTGAGAGAGCACATAGACTACAGAATGTGTAACTCACACGAAGCAAGACACACATTAAAGAAAGTGTCCGTCTATTTGTTGACCTATTGGTAAATTCTGTTCCAAGTCCATAAGACGCCTCAGGGAGATGTAGCCTTTCAGTTCGCTCACACTCTTACACATCCTCAACCCAGACCTAGTAACCTGAAATATGATATTCCTACGATTTACGTAACTGTTTTTTGTTTTTTAACTTCGCTTTGCACACAAAGTCGATTTGCCAATTGAACCTAGTGTCTTCATTGATTCCAAATGCTACCACTGTATTCGATCTCCTTTCATTTCTCTAGCATCCTCACCTGGCATTTCCCTCTGCCTTACACCGTGTTTTGCGCCATATGTTCCTCATGGCCATACCAACATGAAACACTCATCCATGTACCTGGCTAACAGCTTTTTCATAACACTTTCTCATTTTTTTTCTATTTCTTTTTCTACCCACGTAGTTCCAAATAGGTTATGTAAATTACCCATCTGTATTGCCATTTTTCTTGTCTTGACATTCACTACGGGTTTCAACGCACCTCCAAATTCTATTTCTTCCCTGCAAGACTCAACTGTCAGCTTCAGCTTTTCCACAACCGTTCTCCCTGACCGTGGCTGCTGAATACCTGAAGTCATCCTCAGGTTTCATCCCTTCGTTCGTCAGACTGGTATTCAACTATGATCTTTCATTTCTTTCAAAAACTTAAATTTTGCTTTTATTCGCATTTCGCTCTCAGCGTCCTCTTCTTCCCTGCATGATCAGAGCAACCAAATCAATCCATCCACTTCACCCTCTGATCGAAGAATAGCCCAGCATCACCTCAGCAACAACTATGTCAATTTCCATATAATTTCCTCTTCTTTTACTATGCTTTATCAGTACACCTCGCTCATATCCCACATAATACCCCATACATGGGAACATCAACCAAGCAGAGTAACCTAACACATGTTAAACACACTCCCACATATATTCTAAACCTCTCACTCATACCGCCACCTGCAACTCATGCAGTACTTCCAGCCTGGAAAGTCACAATAGCATTCCGAAGCCTTTTATGCACAGCAGATAGAGTCAGAACTTCCTGGAGAGCTGCCGTTTACAATTTCATTTCTGCCTTTCCCTAATCCACCAATACTTCGTACACTCTGCACCAGACGAGTTTTAATCGTACTCTGCGGTCGTAATCATTGGAATAGATCCTAGGCAAGAGGAATCATGTTCATGATCACACTCCATGATTACTATATCTCCAACTGACGTTGACGAGAGCAGAGGTGGGTGAGGCAGGAGGCAGAGAGTTGAGATGCAGTTGTAAAACTTCTGTTTACGGGCTGGTCCTGGCCGGGGTATTACCTGCTCCTGGTGGCTTAGCGCTCTAGTCAGCCACCGACCTGTATCTTTACATGTCCTGTACGTTGGCAAGATGGTCCGTGCCACGGTACTTGTCCTGTACGTGGTCTGATGGTCCATGTCACGTTACTTGTCTGGTACGTGATCAAATGGTCCATGCCAAGTGACTTGCCCAGTACGTGGTCAGATGGTCTGTGTCACTTTACTTTATTTATCCAGTACGTGGTCAGATGGTCTGTGTCACGTTACTTTATTTGTCCAGTACGTGGTCAGATGGTCTGTGTCACGTTACTTTACTTGTCCAGTACGTGGTCAGATGGTCTGTGTCACGTTACTTTATTTGTCCAGTACGTGGTCAGATGGTCTGTGTCACGTTACTTTATTTGTCCAGTACGTGGTCAGATGGTCTGTGTCACGTTACTTTATTTGTCCAGTACGTGGTCAGACGGTCTGCACCATTTCAGTACAGAGTACATTCGAATAGAGTCAGCTGTGTATTTCATTTGCGAGTACCGATCATAGCATATGCTTGTGTATCATATCATATCATGTATTCATTACAACGTAGTCCACAGCCCTCGTGGGGGAGAGTCAAATTTGTTAACAATATCGGTGTCTTTCGGGAGGATTTCGTCTTGAGTCAAATCATTTTTCATAATGTAGTTAGTTTCTTTGGAACTCGTAGACAAGAAGGCTATGCTTATCATATGAGTTGCTACCGAGTGCACTCTCGTCTGCTTATGACGTATGTTATCTGCTGAATTCTGTATACATATTACTCGAACAGGTTCTTGGCTGTGGAGAGCGAGGACGAGTTGGAAATTAAAGTTTATGGAGAAAAACTTCCGAGTGTCCATTATTCATCAGTAATAGCTAACTCTCTGATATTTCAGATCTGAAGTGTCCATAATAAGCTATTCTTTCTCGCAAGTTGAATGCGAATTACACTCATTTTGTATCGCTGAGGGCATGTAATTTAGTCATAAACATGACGTGCATACAAGAATAACTTACAGTGGATTCTTTCCGGCTTTGAAACATCAAGAACCAAGCAATACATTACCCACTCAATTGGTCCATAAACCAAGGAATACGGTGATTTAGTAACACTGACCACAATACCACAGAAGCCCCTGTGTGTGTGTGTGTGTGTGTGTGTGTGTGTGTGTGTGTGTGTGTGTGTGTGTGTGTTTATCAATAACTTCTACTCTGGAATCAAGTCTGGGTTATTCCCCGTAGCCTATGTAATTACCACACTGGAACAGTTCTTGTGTGGACGAGATGTATTTTCTTTTTCTCCTTTTTTGCCCAAATTTGCAGTTTTTAGTTTACCTGACCAAAAAGTCATGTCAGTTTTATCCCCACTCGGCGTGCATAGTCGTCTCCCGCCCGTCTATCAATTTCCCACATTTCAATCTGTTCCTCTGTGTCTGATGAACCGATTTTTAAACAAAAAAATTGCAGGGATTGTCCTTGAGTGATCCATACTCACAATTGGGTCCGTTGATCAAAAATACCAGTCAAGATGGCCGCTACCACAGGAAATTATTTTTTTTTCTCTTTCAAATAGCCATACCAATGGTATGGTCAGAAATTCACATGAAAATCTAGTCTGAAACCAGCGAACCAATGCGAAATAACCTTTACATACATGGTCCCTTGGTGGTCTCTTTTCAAAACAAGTGTCTGGGGAACATCGACCACCGTCCAATATGGCCGTCATGGCCAAAATAACAGAGTATTCAGATAGTCAGAACTTCCATGTTTTATTGCAGGTTTTCCTGAAATTTGTGCTGCAGTTATATGAATGCATTTCTTTTACATATATCACAGATCTTTTCTGTAAAGTATACAGTTATGGCTTATTTTCTCGATGATTCAAATGGGTCATATTTTGAGGAAACACATCATAATTTGGTAAATCTACAGACAGGTGAGCTACAGCGGCTCATTTGCGCCTCTAGTTGTGTTTACTTACATCATGTGTCCAGTTTTAATTTGTATCGTGTTTGAGCTGGTGTCGCCGTCCCTGTTTGTAAGGCTTCGCCTTCATAAGTAACTTAGGCTATCTTTAACTGCCTGAACCTACACTGTTCCTTCTCAATCAAGGGCCTCTGTTGGACTGAATATTGACTGTCCATCTTAGATTATTTCACTTGATCTTCATACTATGTCAAAACTACTTTTATCTTGTTTTTCAAGTATTCTACCTTAGTGGAACACCTCTTATATTCAGATGTGATGTAACCTTACCAATCAAGCATATGAGCCACAGAACACATCATGGTGATCAATGATGTATTTTTCTCTCTCGATTCTATATCTTCAACATTGTATTGAAATCGGTAATCATATAGTCAGTACACCTGATCCTATGGCTTGAGAGGACCTTGATCCTACATATTTTTCTCTCTTCGTTGTCCTGAATCTTCTTTGGGTCTGCTCTTTGCACTAGTGCATTACCTCCTCAGATCTACCTTGGATAACACTAGCCGTGCCTACTTGGACTACACACGGAACATCATATCTGCTGTGCTCCTCGTAATATCATCATCATTCTTAAAGGCATTTAGCACTGTGACTCCAGGGTATCTGATCCCTCTACCAACCCCATATAATGGAATGGTATACGATTATCTGTATAACAGTCAGCCACAACCTCATCTATCGAAACGATTGAAGATTTTTGATAATGTTTCTGTTTTGAGAAATTTGGCCTTTATTCTTTTTCTTTACTAGACATATTATAAACTGTTCTTCCTTACAGTGATCTACAACCGTAAGCAGTCTTGCTTTACAGCTTATAATCCTATTTGTTTCCTTCTCATTTCACATACCTCAATATCACACGGAGCTGAATCTCCCCTGATTCGCATTACTCTGGCTTACATCAAATTTAGATAATCCACCCATTCCTGTAGTCAATACACCCACCATTCCCCCTCCCATCTCTCTCTCTCTCTCTCTCTCTCTCTCTCTCTCTCTCTCTCTCTCTCTCTCTCTCTCTCTCTCTCCCGTCCTCACGTCGTCTTGCAAATTTCAGATTAAGCAGACTACCTACAAAGCATTTCCAGGAGAACAAAACTTCTTGGTGAACTTCATCACACAAAGAGAGCAAGCGAAGCGTAGAGCCAGCTCACTGCGCACCTGACTCGGTTAGATTACTTGGTGACCTAACGGTGCGCGGTGGAGGCGAATTCGGCACGTCTTGCCTCTCGGGGCTGGGAGAGAGAGAGAGAGAGAGAGAGAGAGAGAGAGAGAGAGAGAGAGAGAGAGAGAGAGAGAGTCCTCCGAGCTCGACAAAAACAGGGAGAACAAAGAACAGAAAAATGGCAATAATAAGATTATCTTATTGCCATTTAGCATCAATAGAGTTCGTAAAGCAGCATAAAATCGCTTTCTTTCCAACTCCAAAATCACATCCACTGAATCTGAACGAGATTTCTTGTGCTTGAAAGCAATTATCAATGCCAACGTGACGATGAGATTTGGAAAACGGTGCCTCACAGGTTCCCTTTGAAGTTCAGCAGGCAGTGAGGGGAACACGCTTTACTGAACATCATTAAGTGATGATTAGTCTCTTTCCCGAGATTCTGATAGTTTCCACCTTTGTCGGGAAAAAATTACCGCGGCGTTCACGTCGCCTGGGTCTTGACAGATGTATGTGCGGTGACTCAACCACCACTTGGAGGGAAGGAAGGAAGGAAGAGACGACAGGGGGGGAAGAGAGCCGATCACCATGGGAGACTCGCTCCTGGAAATTGGATGAAGCCGAGCGGATAAGGACTACTCCCTGCCTCACTCGCCTCGAGGTGGAGGAGGGAGGGAGGTGACCTTCAATTAAATATTTGCCGACTGTGATTCGATTTTCTTCCTTTTCCCTTTCTAAGATGAACGATAAACGGCCCCGAGAGATTCGTGTCTACCAGGATGTAAAATCTAGCGTTCCTGGACACTGTTGTATGGCCTTTCTAGAACCCCAGTAATGGCTCGGGGTGTGACGGTAACAGCAGGATTGGTTGTCGTCTCCGTTGTTCCTAGAGGATGCCATGCCTGTGGTACAGTGCTCCGCCCTGGCAAGCCGCTGGCTATATTGAACTGTTATCCTGCACTGTTCTCCGGTCAAGTGGCTGCTGGGCTGTTTTGACAACCCTGGGGACGGCCCCAGGAAGCAGCAGTGGCCGTCTTACGCTGTTTTTTCTCAATGTTGATCTTCAACTTGGTGCCGAGGGCAGCAACTTGTGTGTGTGTACTGCCGTCCACAAGTGGCTTTATTGTGATGCTACCCTCGGTGCTGGTGCCAGCGGGGGAAGTGTTTGTATTGCCTCTTTCTCTCTCTCTCTCTCTCAGTGCTGACCCTGGGTGAAGGAGCTTCTTCTGTACAGGGATGTTATCTTTCTTCATGGGTCCAGGAGAAGAGAATTCTGTACGGTGTTACCTTCAGTATCGGTCCTGAGGGAAGAAGCTCATAGCAGTTGTTGTTGACTGTGGTGTTGATCCCGGGAGAAGGTGCCTTCTGTGTGGTGTTATTCATCGTCAGTGTTGATGTGAGCAGAATGAGAGGCCGTGTCGTCTGAAAGTCGCCGTTCCTACCTGGAGGTAACTGTGCACGGTTCGTTCCGTCAACCTTTCTTTCCACCGTCATGCAGCAGGTGGACTGCGTTCTCATTATCATGCCAAGTGATGGACACAAGTTCATCCTTCCTCCTGTAAACTGTGGTTTTCTTCACCCGTCCTCACTGTTGCATGTGGCGGCCGTGCTGTGTTGTTATCATCTCCAGTTTCCTGTGGCAAACTACTGGTGAGCGGGAAATTATTGATGTGATAAATTGATCTGGTTTAGCATAAAGTTGTGTTTCTCTTTGGTTTTGGTTCCCATTATTAGCTGTGGGGGAGATTAGCGACTGTATTATATCTTTCTCATCGTTGCTACTGGGAATACCACGGTCGTCTCCTGCTGTTGTCCCCAGTTTTGGTCCAGGGGTAAAAAGTGGCTGCCATCCTTAGCCGTTCGACCTGGGGTAGAGATAATGGCTGTGCTGCTCGTTATCTTCACCGTTAGTCCTGGCGATATCATTACTGAGCTGGTGTTGTTAACACTGATGCTCGATCCGAGGGAAGTAGTTGCCATGTGAGGGTGTTATCGTCAGTGTCAGTTTACCAGTAAGAGCAAACTCCTCCTCCAGGTAAGACCTACTGGGCTTCTCTCCGCCGCGGACATCAAGGCCATCGTTCCTGGCTGCTCTCGTGGTTTGACGCATGACTTCGAGATGTTGTGGTCCGTTTTAGAGGCAGATACAAAGCAAAATGTTGAGGAAAACGCATGAGTCCGGGCGGGTTGTGGTGTCATTGCGGTCGTACTTGGTGTATGTGCGAGCCACAGTAGAGTGCGGTAGAGCCCAAGGGTTCCATTATCAGGAGAGAGATGGGCTGGGCGGAGGAGGGGTGCAGGAACTCGCTGTGGCAGCGGAAGCTGAGTGTGGCGAGACGTGGCCCTCGACGAGGACCAGAAGGAGCGAAGTGTATCAAGACGACGACAACAGAAAGGTGAGACTGTGTTGGCGGCAGGAAAGTCATTCAGGCTAGGTTTACGTCCAGGGCCTTCTGCGTTAAGGACAGGATGAAGCTTTTTGAGCTAGGAGCCGGTGTCGGGGCTTTCACGAGCAGATCAGACAGGGTCGCGTCAGCTAATGAATTTACCTGACAGTAATGGCGGGAGAGGCAGCAGACGGCGGGGGATGAGGCAGGTGTTGGTGACCAGACAGTAACTGGGAGGACAAGCAGTAGGTTGGGAATGTGGTGGGGTGGGAGGGAGCAGGCGGTGGTGACCTGGTGATAATGGCAGGAGTGGTGGCAGATGGGACACGAACCTAAATCCCGGGTTAGTTAGCATCTCATGAACGAAGACGACAGATGATCTAATGGGGCGCGTTAGAGGAGAGGGGAGGGGACAGGTGACCTCTGGGGGGGCACATTAGAAGGGTAAAAAAAGAGGGCATTCGGCCTCTGGAGGCACATTAAGGAGGTGAGGAAATGAGGCAGGTATATGGGGGTTTTCTAAGGTAACAAGAGAGGGGAAAGTGGGCATATTAGAGATGAGGGAGGAGGAACAAATGACATGTGGGGGCACGGCGATGGAGGGAGGGAGGAAGGCCGGTGACCCCAGCGAGCAGGTGACCTCTGGGGGTACATTAAGAAAGGAAGGCGGCTGGATGATTTTGGGGGTATATCATGGGGAGGAGGAAGGGACGGGCTGTCTCTAGGGGCACATTGGAGAGTACATGAGAAGGACAGATAACAGAAGACATCTGGTGGCCCATAACGAGGTTATCTGTTGTCTTGGCCTCCAAAGGGTAAGAGAGAGAGGACTAGTAGAGCAGTAGGCACCTCCCCACCACCCACCTCTTCCTCGGGTGGAAATACCAGCAGGAAAATGATGAGAGAAGACGCCATGCAGTGTGAGGGGAACATACTGCCATGGAAATTTTACAGGAGAGTTTGGAGTTGCAAAAGTTCCTCGCTGTAGTTTCACAACATCTGCCCTGCCGCTGGACCCTTGATTAGTTCTGTACTGGCTTATATACTGATAACAAATATCAGTGAAGCATTTGTGTAACCTTGATCTGAAGGTATTATGTAGTCGTCGCACTTACTACATCAGGAGGGAGTAGTTTATTCCAGTATACAACCACTCTACATGTGAGAAAGCTCTTGCCCATTTTATTATTAAGTTTCCATGATTTTATCTGTTTACTGTCATTTCTGGTCGTTAATTCTTGAAATTAAGTGAAGAAATTCATGTAGGTCTTATTGTCGATATGATGTAGTATTTTAAAACTTCTAACACCCTTCTCCAGAGTCTACGCTTTTCTAAAGATTATTTTTTGGTCTTCGATTCTTTGATCAAAAAGATTTATCTATGAGTAGAGGAATTAGAATGGTTGCTCTTCTTTGAATTTCCTCTTGTACTTCATCTTTGAACAGGTCTGATGGCCAGAACTGAACAGAATATTTCAAGTGAATTCTAACCAGGATATCATAATGGGTGACTTCCGTATCCATTGTCTTGTAGTTCAGATTTTCTGCTATGAAACCTAACATCCTGCTGGTCTCTTTGTTTGCAGCTGGGCATTGTTTACCGTATTCAATGTCATTAGAATCATTCCAAGGTGCTTTTGTTAGTTTAACTTCGAGACTTGGTTTCCCGATCAACTTGCATTCATGATTTACACTTTTGGCACCAAACTGCATTACTTTCCATTCGTCTCATATACTGTATGTCCATTCTAACACTTTGTGTAAATTCCTCTGAATCTTCAGGTAAGTCGTTGACAAATTTCTAGATTCTGTTGATGAGTCCCCGTCTCCCGGTCGCTGATGTAACCTCAAAATATTAGAATATTTCGTGGCATCTCACATTCTCGGTTCTTCATTTCTGGTTTCCATAATATATGTTGTGACTGTGGTGTATCAGACGAATTTCGGGTGGTAAACACCAAGTCGAAATCACCGTTCGGAAGGGAGGCGATTTCTTAAATGTTGCTAGTTCATGTTCAACTGACATTTGATGACGGGCCAGTAGCACCTTTGGATTTGGTCTTACTGCTAAAGTATTTGAAGAACTCTCTTCGGTTCTTTTTACACACTATGGAAAATTCTTCTTCAATTCTTTTTTTTTGACATGTTCTGGTTTTCTTCTAACACTCTCGTTGTAATCTATGGTTATTTCGTGGTCACGATTTTGCCACTTGTCTTAGATATTCTGTGAGCCTTTCTTTCACGTTTTATAAAATCTTTAATTTCACTGTTCATTCAGTTTTGCTCCTCCACTTCATAACTTCACCTTCGTAGAGACGATAATTCTTTCAAGAAGAGGTATTGCACATTCAAAACTTCTCCTCATCTGTTCAACTGCATCCACGATTAAAAGTCTGATCCTATTTACCTTACTTATATCTTGCCGCAGTCTATCAATATCGACTAATTTAGAATTGGTATTATCATGCTTTCTTAGCAATTCGAACTGGCACTTTACAGTGGATCCGATCGCTTCTTTCTAGCTTTTCACCGTCGTTGCAGTTGGTGATTATGTCCCTTTGTGGACTTCGTAACAAATTCACCCCTTCGTTGGATTTCGGACCATTTTGATATAGAAAATAGCCTTCTGAGAAAACATTATACTCTGGGGTCACAGTCACTTTTTTTTCCGGAATCTATCCATATGTTTGTTGCTGCAATGATATATCAGGTTATTCTGATGGAACGTGTGATATCAGTGCATAACGTTTTAGGGTTAATACTTGCGCTATTGGTATGAAACACACGGCTGTTCCACTCGGCACTGTGGGCCAGACATAAGCCTTTGAGGTCAGACCTGATCCCTGGGATTATGTTTGTCCCAACGCGGCAGAGGCAAACGCTGCTGGCAAATACCTGCTTTATGCGTTCGACTAAAACCTTAACCAGTCCTACAACATGAACTCCCCACTGAAAGTGTCCCACAGATCTATGTGGCCAGCTCCCTCTGCCATGCATATGCACTCCACATTACCACGAATACCAAGCACTCGACTCAGGTATTCAGTTCCCTCCAACGTACAGAAGGGGCAGGTGGCCTCTGATGGCACATTAGTGGGGAAGGGGTGGGGGCAGGTGACCTCTAACGGCCCAATAGGGGGAAAAGGAGTAAGGGCAGGTGACCTCTGGAGGCATTTTAGTAAGGAAAGTAGAGCAGACGAGTGGCCTCTGGGAGCGTATTAGAGGGGAAAGATAAAGTGGCAGGTCATCTGTGGGAACTGCTGACCTTTTGGAGGCAGGTGACCTCACCTACAAGGCATCATGACCAGTGTGGACCATTTCATTACGGTACACCACTGTAACGTAGTCAACGATGTTTTGCACGAAGCTCTGGAACTTAATGTACAGCACTGGTAAGGTACATCAAACTGCAATGATCTCACATGGATAAATGACTGGGTAATGCAACTTCTAACCGAAGAAAACATTCTCCGAAATTCGTAAACACTTTTCCTTATTCATTTTTTCCCTCCTTCCATGAACCTTTACATTTCAATTAAGGCTTGGTCTTGATGTGCACTTCTGTCTTGTGTCTGAAGCCTCTAATGTACAAAAAACAAAGTTCACGAGCCACAAAGGTTGAGCTATGAGGACGATTATTTCCGGGCAGTCATTTGCTACGTTTTGGAATATCGGTTTTACATTAGCAAACTTCCATTCCTCTAGAACATCCCCGAGCTGCTAAGAAGGTGATTCTTCCCTCTTACATACGTTAGCATCTCTTATTGTCATCGACTCTGGTTCATTACCAATTTCAGCTAATTGACCATAAAGTCTTTCGTCTGCCTCTGGAGGCTTAGTAACCAATCCTACTGTTCTTTAGTTACGACTCTATAATATCTGAAAAAAGAAATGGATCTGATTCTATCAACAGATAACCAGTCTTAGTAAGGGATTAAGATGAGCTTTAACGAAGAGCAAGACACTACCGCCTGCTTTATTTTCCCTATCATTTTCAAACAAAGTGTACTCAGGCATTTCGTACTGTTAGTGTTGCTTCCTTGGTGTGTCCGTATTATGTTGATTTCATCAGTGGTAGTTCAGTGCTGAAGGAAGTAGTGGCCGTGCACAGATGGTATGTTCGGTATCATATCCTGGGATAAAAACTGGATCTATATAAGTTTATCTTTAATGTTCGTTCCTGGGTAAATAATGGCCGTGCAAGTTTGGTTATCTTTACTATTAGTTCTGGGAGAAGTAATGGCAGCGCAAGTTATTTTTTGTGTTACCTCTGAGGGAAGTCATGGTCTTGTAAGTTTATTTTCTTCAGTGTTAGTTCTGGGGGAAGCGACGGCTGTATGAAGCTGTTCTCCTCGGTATTTGTTATGGGGGAATTAGTAACTGTGTTCTCTCTCTCTCTCTCTCTCTCTCTCTCTCTCTCTCTCTCTCTCTCTCTCTCTCTCTCTCTCTCTCTCTCTCCCCTCTCTCTCTGCTTATCTAACGAGCCTGGTGGAAGGGTGGCGATGTGCCGCGTCTTGTGCTGGTCCTTGAGGATGTTTTACCAAAAATATCGTCATCGTTACAGTGGATGCTGCACACACAAACAGGACAGATAATCTTCAACTGTTTTAGTGTATTAATCTATAATGAAAATAAAGATCGGTTCATCATTCCTCGGGATCTATTTCGAATGAAGAGAAAGGGAGTAATCTCTAACGAAGAAGCTTTGTGTGTTAATGTGTGGCGTAACCAAATGCCCGGGCCACATTAATTAGTGAGTGGGGACGTTGGCTGGATCCTGTTAAGGATATCAAGTGTAGCAGCTGCTGCTTCTCAGCGTGTACCATTTGGAGGAGAACCTGGAGCCTAGAGGGTCGGGGAGACGTGGAGTGGAAGGACGAAGTGAACCTGCTGACGGATGCTAGAAGGAAGGTTTAGAGGAGAGATGGGGAAGGTAGTGGGATGAGGTGATGATAGGCTGAGCGGAGGATGAAAGGATAGATGATGGTATTAAAGAAGGGTTGAAGAAAGAAATGACGGAGTTAGGGTAAGGTTGAAGAAAGAAATGATGGAGTTAGGGTAAGGTTGAAGGAAGGAATGTTGGAATTAGGGTAAAGTTGATGGAAGGAATGATGGAACTAGGGTAAGGTTGAAGGAAGGAATGATGGAGTTAAGGCAAGGTTGAAGGAAGGAATGATGGAGTTAGGGTAAGGTATATAGAAAGAATGATGGAACTAGGGTAAGGTTGAAGGAAGGAATAATGGAGTTAGGGCAAGGTTGAAGGAAGGAATGATGGAGTTAGGAGAAGGTTGAAGGAGGAAAGACGGCGTTAGGGAAAGGTTTAAAGAATACATCTGAATGACAGACAAGAGATGACTTGATGGTCTATGACGAGGTTATCTGCTGGAGAACAATATTACGAATTTCTACGCTATGTAGCCGGAGACAGGATAGTAAAGGTAGTTCCCTCACTCTCACCATATCTCTGGTATATCATCCGGCAGAAAATGTAGCAAGGAGAGAGTCCACTGGCAAAGAAGTCTTATGGAAATGGATGAATGAATAACTCTTTCTAATCTAGTAATAAAGTTCTGATACTTAGACAAGTTCAAACTACTCTGTTGAAAAATAAACTGAAAGATGTGAAGATGAGTTAGATTTCTCAGACAAGATTGATAGTGACCTGATATTTATAATTCGCGAATGATTGATAAAGTAAATGTTTGCATATTCGAATCTCAGACGTACGAGAGAGAGAGAGAGAGAGAGAGAGAGAGAGAGAGAGAGAGAGAGAGAGAGAGAGAGAGAGAGAGAGAGAGAGAGAGAGTTCTCTTGAATAACATCAGATGGTTGCATATTACGGTTGCATATTAGTGTCTCATAACTTCTACTGGTGAAGGAGCTTTTATAAAGATTGTATGATCAATTTCCCTTTAACTTTATACCGTTATTCCCAGTCAAGAATATCCTAACGTGAGGCGAATGACTATGAGTAATGTTACCGAAATTATCTTGCATTCGGGAAAATCTTACATGAGATCTGCTCCGGGTCTGAGCTATCTTAAGGATGACAACTCTGGATCTCGTCTCGATGTCTTGCTTCCTAAGCTGTCTTTCTGAGAAACAAAAATTGTTTTGCTAATCTTTATGAATATATATATATATATATATATATATATATATATATATATATATATATATATATATATATATATATATATATATATATATATATATATATATATATATATATATATATATATATATATGTATATATATATATATATATATATATATATATATATATATATATATATATATATATATATATATATATATATATATATATATATATATGTATATATATATATATATATATATATATATATATATATATATATATATATATATATATATATATATATATATATATATATATATATATATATATCTTTTATACATATTCGCCATTTCCCCCATCAACGAGTTAGCGTCAAAAAAAGATGAATGAACCTTAGATGGAAAAATCCTCACTTGGCTTCCTTCTCTGTTCCTTCTTTTGGAAAAGAAAACAGGTGGGGATGATTCACAGCCCCCCCCCCCCCCCCCCCTTCAGTCGCCTTTTACGTCACGCAGGAAATACATCGGAAGTGTTCTTTTCAACCTATCCCCAAGGATGATATATATATCTGGAGAAAGCATATGACAGGGTTGATAGAGATGCCTTGTGGAAGGTGTTAAGAATATACGGTGTGGGAGGAAAGCTGCTAAAAGCAGTGAGAAGATTTAATTTAGGGTGTAAGGCATGTGTACAAGAAGGAAGAGAGGAGAGTGTTGTTTGATTTTTTTATGGATGGAAGGTTAGGGAGGTATATGCAAGAGTCCTGGAGAGGGAGGAGAGTTTGTAATCTGTAGTGGGTGAGTGCCAGAGAAGTATGTCAATTGTTGGTTGCTGATGATACAGCACTGGTGGCAGATTCGAGTGAGAAACTGCAGAAGTTGGTGACTTAGTCTGGAAGAGTGTGTGAAAGGAAGGAGTTGAGAGTAAATGAGAATAAAAGCAAAGTTATTAGGTCTAGCAGAGTTGAGGGATAGGTCAGTTGGGGTGTGAGTTTGAACGGAGAAAATACTGAGGAAGTGAAGTGGCACTGAAGAGGGCATGGCAGCGAATGGAACCATGGAAGCGAATGTGAGTTATAAGGTGGGTGAAGGGCCAAAGATTCTGGGAGCACCGAAAAATGGTTGAAGATATAGCAGTCCTAACATCATTATATGGACACTAGGCTTGAGCTACAGATAAGACACATCCCTACTAAGAATTAGGGAGATACCATCTTGCGTATTGTCTCAGCCCCCGGAGCCTGTATCTGACTACTGTCCCCCTACACGGCACACCTACCTTAGTCTTACCAGCATTCCTAGCTACCTGGTCACTCTCGTTGTTTTCTATGGTCGTGCCTTCCTCATAAACTACCTCTCTGCCTCCTAATCCTCGCTCCCTCATCCCAATGTACACAATACGTGCCGCTCGCTCGCTATGTGCTCATTCCATCATAACACACCTGCAGGCTACTGCTTGACTATATATTTTCTTTCGTGCTTTCTTCCTGTGCCTGTGCTCATCTTATCAAGATTTTCGCAAAACAAATATGAACCGCGCTTATGGTAGTGGTGCTTCTGATGACACTCCTTCTGAGTCAACTGGGGCACCGAGAGCAGGCGATGCGAGCTGCGTCAGGCATCTCGATCATGTTGCAATAGCCTCACTTTAGGGAGAGAGAGTGAGAGAGAGAGAGAGAGAGAGAGAGAGAGAGAGAGAGAGAGAGAGAGAGAGAGAGAGAGAGAGAGAGAGAGAGTACCTGCCTATGAGTACCTATGAAAAACTTATGCCAAAAGGCATGGGTCGCGTGTATCGCTCACCACACGTCTTGCTTCGTGAATGATTCTGTTTACCTCAGCCGCCATGCTCATTACATAGTTATCAGTCGGTCCTGGCTTCATCCGAAATTGATTTCAGCCACATATAGTTTTTCTTTAGTTTTCTGTAATTGTTCTCTCTCTCTCTCTCTCTCTCTCTCTCTCTCTCTCTCTCTCTCTCTCTCTCTCTCTCTCTCTCTCTCCTGTAAGTACGATGAATATCAGTCTTTTTGTGTGTTTTTCAGAGCTTGCGTGTAATTTTTTCAGTTTTTTTATATACATTTGGTATAATCCCTGGTATTTCTCACATTCTTACTATCAGCGTCTCATTCTTGTCAAAAGGATCTAGGCTCATTATCATTTATCCATTTATTTTGTTATCATGCGTATATCATATATTTTTCTCTTCTATTTTCCAGGCTGTAGATTTCGACTTCTTTCGTTTTCCCACTTATTCATTTTGCCCATATGTACACAGTGATTATTTTGCAGTAGTTTTCTGACTCTTGAGATGATGGTTATCAATATCATATCATTCATTTCTTGGCTCGATGGTGCTGTCCTGTGAAAATGCTCTTTGATTTCTAGCTTAACATTTTCGATAATTCCTTGATCTCTGAATTTTGTTTCACTTTCTGTCGTTTTCCCTGTTGGGCATTTATACAGCATCATCAGTGAACTGTTGTACCAATAATGAAAAGGAAAACAAAAGGATTCAAACAGGATCAGACGAATGAATCCGTTCGAGGTTTTGTGAGTGCTGGGACCACAATCTCGGTGACGACATTCCTGGTGCCATTCTCCACAGTGAATGGCATGAAGCATATGTGAAGGATCTGGAGAGGAGCTATGTAAGGAGTCATCCAGCTCCAGAAGAGACTCGTACCAATCTTACTCCGCCGCCCGGTAAGTGAGGCTGCAGCCAAGACAAGTGACGATTCCCAATTAAGAAAACCTTCGACATGTTCTGCAGTCCCCGAGGGCGATATCTGGCCTTGCAGATACACCGTTCCCTGGAAAAATGTATTATGAACGTTAGTGAAGACGCGGCCAAGATGTTCTATATATATCCCGCGTCGGAGTGGGGCGTGTTAGTCCGATAAACTTGGAGGAGAAGCTGGTGGAAGGTGTTATGGTGAGGGTAGAGGCTATGCACCCACTCAGCCACTAGCCGTGCCAGTGACGCGCGGTGACACCTTCAAGAAGTCCTCCTGTAAGGTCACCTTCGGCAGGTTTTACGATATCCACAAAAGGCTAAGACCCTGACATGGATACAGGTGGCAGCGAGGCTCCTCAACACCTAGAGGGAGGCACTCAACTTGGCTCATGAGAGAGGAGACCCGGGCCCGCTGTGGTAGGAGGGCTCTTCTCGCTCCTGCTCAAGAAATATGCCCTAGACCGGGAAAATAAGATTGCAGGCCAGGCTAGTGAGGCCCAAGTCCCCGAGGCCGTTAAGACTGCCGTACAGTCTAATTCTACCACGGTAGGTGAGGCTTCCGACGCCAACATCACTGCCATACAGTCTAATTCTATCGCGGTGGTTGAGGCTTGTGGGATCATCACTCGAGAGTCGACGAAGACAACCCGAGAGATCGTTCACAACCTCCTTGAAGAGCGATGAATGCAGAAAATATAAAGGAATGAAGAACTACACAGGCTCCTTCAAAATATGGAGCAAGGCATGAAGACCCTGCGCCAGGTAGTGGATAAAACATAAACATATATGGCAGGCAAATGTGAGTTGATGGTGGTAGATATCATAAACTTAGAGAAAAGTGGTAAGCGTTGATGTCCATATACATGATTAAAAAAAGAAATATGCAAATTGTTCGTATAACTTAGGAGTCGCAAATAATGTTAGTCGTGGACTAGAAGCAAAAAAAAGGAGCAAAAAAATTATCAAGTCTGTTATTAAAACTTATCTGCAGTACTGCTTTCAACCGGTAAATCATCCCATATGTTAACATTGCTTACGAGAAAAAGTATTTCGCTTCATTCGAGGTAAAAGGTTTGCCTACGAGTTTGTGTTCATTACTACAAGTGGCATCAGAGATGAATCAAGCCTTAAGTTAAGAAGTGATTATCAAGCCCAAGTCTTTTCCTCTTCATAGTTCAACGTAATTCGCACTGAAGCTTACCTTCTCGTTTTTACTACCAAAATGTAAAACTATGCACTTACTAGTATCAAAATTCATTTGTCATCTATGAGCCCACTGCATTAGTGTCTATTTCAGTTTAAAGTTGCAAACATGCAATTAGAGCAATTGATCTATCTAACATAATCTGCGAATATCGATATCTTACAATGCAGCCTATTATTAATATCAAAAATATATATGAGAAAGAGAACCGGCTCCAAGACTGACCCCTGTGGCACACAATTTGTTTCATCTAAGTGTTGTGAGGCTTGACCACTGATTGCTACTATTTGTTTCCAGCCAGTCAAGCTATTTCCTAATCATAGAAGAACAACCCCATCTATTCCTTGTGATTAAACTTTAGCTCAAAACCTTTGATAAGGACCTTCATCGAATGCTTTTTGAAAATTCTAAACAGATGACATCAACTGATCTGCTTTCATCAAATATGATAATATCACCAAATAAATCAAGCAGATTTTTTTTAGAAATGAACGATATCATGAGAAGATCTTTGGCCAAACTGTGCTCCTAGTGATACAGCCTTGCCAAGGCTAACCTCTTGCAGGAGGAGTCCGGTAACGCTGCATTCGCTTGTCTAATAACCTGAAGAGATCTAGACAGTGATATCAAATAACACATGTAATTGCTGCCTCATCACTGCTACTCTAAGTTCCTCAGTGTCGTCACAGGCCTGTATGACCACCCTCAGGTTGAACATGAAGAGACAAACTATGCATGTTTGGATATCACTGCAAGAGTCAGCTGTTGAAAAGGCCCCAGGGATAAACCGTGTGTGTGCACGAGACGTGGTCCTAAACCGACCTGATGCGCTCGCCGCTGGTGAAGGTACAGGATGGCTTTAAGGAGGAGGACCCGAGCGCTCCCGAAGGATGCGAATGAATTATTCCCAGACCATGAAGCGCCTCGGCTCGAGAGGAACACTGGCCCGTGTTGGGGAGTCCCTGGACTAAAGTGAAGCAAGACAGCACAAGTAGTGCCCCCCGACGGACACCCTGAGAAGGGTCGTCAGGGATAAGTGTGAGGACGAATACAAAATCAAAGCGAGTGTCGTTCAACTGATCAACGATGCATGACCAACGTAAACTGCGTGTCACTGGTGTACATCTCCTGCTGACACAGTGATGAGTACAGACCAGAGCGGGAGGAAGATGTTCGCTCACTGTACACAACTGATGGCTGTCCTAGCAAGGATATTACGTGCAGATCCACATGTGAGTGAAGCTCATGTTATGATCATCTTTATCCATCATTTTGGATGATGCTATTACCTACTTAGTAGCAAGGCATGAAATGCTTACATTCACTAAGTCATTACCCCAGACAATCTCCAACATCACGAGTCATTACCCCAGACAATCTCCAACATCACGAGTCATTACCCCAGACAATCTCCAACATCACGAGTCATCACCCCAGACAATCTCCAACATCACGAGTCATTACCCCAGACAATCTCCAACATCACTAGTCATTACCCCAGACAATCTCCAACATCACCAGTCATTACCCCAGACAATCTCCAACATCACGAGTCATTACCCCAGACAATCTCCAACATCACTAGTCATTACCCCAGACAATCTCCAACATCACTTGTCATTACCCCAGACAATCTCCAACATCACTAGTCATTACCCCAGACAATCTCCAACATCACGAGTCATTACCCCAGACAATCTCCAACATCACGAGTCATTACCCCAGACAATCTCCAACATCACTAGTCATTACCCCAGACAACATTACCCCAGATAATCTCCAACATCACTAGTCATTACCCCAGACAACATTACCCCAGATAATCTCCAACATCACTAGTCATTACCCCAGACAATCTCCAACATCACTAGTCATTACCCCAGACAATCTCCAACATCACTAGTCATTACTTCAGACAACACTGGCTTCAAACACCAACTGCCACTCACATCACCATTACCGTCACCACTCCCTCCTCACCATCACCATGATCACCAGTACCGTCACCACTCCCTCCTCACCATCACCATGATCACCAGTACCGTCACCACTCCCTCCTCACCATCACCATGATCACCAGTAACGTCACAACAGTGACGGTACTGCACAGCTGCAGGAGCCCAGCCTCCCTGAGAGAGCAAGACCCCACGAAGGAACATGACCACTTTAAGGCAGGAACTTTTCCTTCCCTGAATATTATGGTCTACCATTACACCGCGCCGATAAGTTGCTAGGACCGCACTGTTCTCAAGGCATACATTACTGGCGGTAGTGTAGCTGATACGAGAGAGAGAGAGAGAGAGAGAGAGAGAGAGAGAGAGAGAGAGAGAGAGAGAGAGAGAGAGAGAGAGAGAGAGAGAGAGAGAGAGAATGCTTCCGATAAACTGCGCTCATTTCGAGTCTAACGACAATACTACGCTTCTGTCAGACCTCGACTCCTGTAAGATTTCACCAAACGGGACACCAGGCCGCGTGTATGTATGTATGGCATGAGACGTGTTCTATCACCTCCACCATTCCTCGAAGACTGTAGCTTACCTCAGACGTAAACCAGAGGACGTGAAGCTATCTCTATTTCCAGCAAGTGGAAGAGATTTCTGCCATGAATTAATGGCGTGCTTGAGGAGCTCAGAAAATCTTAAAAGGTTAGATAAACACAGAGGTTGCGTATCATCACCTCGTGTGGCGTTAGTAACGATAACAGAGATACGTTCCAGGTCCAGACAGGGGAGTAGACTGACGCACCGACAGACAGACTCAGGGTTAGGGTGGAGACTCAAACGTGACGGTGGGAGGACGGGTCGGTGAGGGACAGGAAACGGGAGAGGAGGTTAGGGAAGGATGTGGCTAGGTCCAGGTGGTCAACGGGAATGGTGTATGGTGGTAGGGAAAGGAATGAAGAGGCTGGGGAGGATGGACAATCAATCCATCTACAGTCTCTCCAGACTTACTGATTAGGTCTTCTACTTCACGCTCTATAGTTGGCTGAGGAGTATGGAAGCAGAGTCTTGCCTTAGTCTTCACCGAGGCACAACAAAGTTCCCTTCTCCCCAAGTCTCCTCAGCAGCCCTGGTACCTGGATTATTTGTCTGGCTGTCGAATGTCTCGCCATGTCTCCTCTTGTCTTTCACAGCATCGCCGTGATGGTCTTCATCTCTGGTGCCTGGAACGTAGACCTTTCTTCCTTCGTCTGGGTCCTGGACTCATCTCCGTACGTCAGGACAGGCGACAGTATAGTACGACGCGTGGTTGTCTTATCATTAAAAGGTTTACACGGGTCTCTGATACTTGAATACTGGGCACCAGACACTTATGTATTTGGATATTCGTTGTTGTTCCATCTGTAAAGCCATTTCATAAGATTCATCAGGGATCTTTTAACTAACAATATTCAAGTTTTCTTATCCTACAACAACATCAACATATATTTCCGTTTTTTTGGTACCGACTACGCTATCATTTTACTTTCATTTGTCTACAAATTTCTGCTTCTTTCTCTCATCTATTCGTACATTGCTTGCAGTATGTCTTCCTTGAAGATCGTCTGGAGAGCATCACAGCTGTGCTGACCTTCTATATCACTCGTGTAGACCGACAGTGTTGGTGGTTCGGTGGTGGTGCACTCTGGCCCAGCACCAAGACAGACGACAGTCTCAGACATGGTCAGAAGTTACGTGCGTCCCAAACTCTTGTCCACAGAGTTTCAGGGAGCATTAGTTGTAGCGATCTTCACCAACACCCTACTGACACAGCAACGGTGATAACCCCAGCGCTAACCTGGTGGGGAGATACGAGCCAAGGTGAGGTTGAGCAGCAGCTGCAGCGAAGTCAGGTGAGGTGACGTCCAGCAGCAGCAGTGAAGTCAGCGGAATAGAGAGGCTCAGTAGGAATAGTGAGGTCAGTGGAAGTGAGGCCCAGCAGAAGCAGCAGTGGTGTCAGCAGAGATGATTTCCAACAGCATAAGCAGCTGTGATGTCAGCGAAGGCGAGGTTCAGCAGCAGCAGAGATGTCAACGGATGAGGTCCACCGTCAGCAGTAGCAATGATGTCAGCAGAGGTGAGATCCAGCATCAGCAGCAGTTTTGATGTCAGTGGAGATGAAGTCCAGCAACAGCAGCAGCAGTGACATCAGTGGAGGCAAGGTCCAGCATCAGCAGCACCAGTGATGTTAGCGGAGGTGAAGTCCTGCATCGGTGACAAGTGATGTCAGCGGAGGTGAAGTATAGCAGCAGCAGCAGGGATGTCAGTGAAGGTGAGGTGCGTCAGCATCAATGATGTCAGCGAAAGTAACGTCCAACAGCCGCACGAGAGATGTCAGCACAGCTGAGGCTCAGCAGTAATTGTGATGTCAGCGGCGGTAAGGTACAGCAACAGCTGCAGTAGGGCAGGAAAGGTCTAACAGCAGCAGCGAAGGTAAGGTTCAGCAGCAGTAGTGGAGGTAAGGTTCCCAGCAGCACGGAAGGTAAAGTCCTAGCAGCACGGAAGGTAAGGTCCCAGAAGTACGGAAGGTAAGGTCCCAGCAGCACGGAAGGTAAGCTCCCAGCAGCACGGAAGGTAAGGTCCCAGCAGTACGGAAAGTAAAGTCCCTGCAGCAGGAAAGGTAAGGTCCCAGCAGCACGGAAGGTAAGGTCCCAGCAGCAGCAGCGCAGGTCAAGTCGTCAGCTGAGCCGTTAGCGTCACCTTCAGTGTCACTGGGGACAACTTGTGTGACCACCGGGTACGCCTGAGTGATGGCTGCACGTGACTGGCCAGGCGGCTGAGATGGGAGTCAGCTGACTTTACTGCTGTGTCTCTCCAGCTCGTAGTACCTCGTTCCTTCTTCATTCCCGCGACAGCAAGTCTGTCTGCTGTATGTTGGCCTTGTGTCTGAACTCTCCATCTTTCTTCACTTCGATTTCTTTTGATAGTATCTTCAATTGTTCGGGGACGAATTTCTACGACTCCTGGTGGACCCAAAACCTCGTACTTTCCAGAGTACAGAGAGGCAAGGTTGTAGGGGAAGGGGAAAGGGTGTCGTTAACCCCCAAGACCTTGTGATCAGGTCGTATCGCCTCAAATGCCCCACAGCTCACGTTAATGTTTCTGATACGTGTTCGTGATATTCAAGAAGACTCCACGACATTTGCACGCACGATGCGTTTTTGTAGTTGCAAAATGAGTTACGGGTTTACGAAAGTAGGTATGTCAGATAACATACCTACACAGAGGTTTGTAACCGACGAATAACCTAAGATCACGTCGCAAATGATTTTCAGAGAACAGATGCATCCCCAACATATCTTATCTAATATGTCCATAACATGTTTTCTTCTTAAACAAGATGGTCAAAAGAGGCTCTGTTGGGGTGACCACTTCTAACACTATATCTGTGTTGTTTAATCTGTCGTTCCAGCTCTTTCCAAATCTGACCAACATATAACCTATCACAACCCTTACATGCAACACAAACCTTTCATGTGTGTTACCAATAATATTATTATGAGCATGTTGCTTTTCATAATGTTATTGTATGTGAAAGCCACCTGGACATCAAGGCTCTGAGAGCTAGAACAAAATCAATGACACTTTCGTGGAACGGTAAAGCATGTGTTTTGTGTCTATCATTATCTCTGTGATGTGCATCATCATAAAACTCACAGACGCCAAATGCTACTGGATAGTGTCCCAGGAGATGACAAAAAGAGAACCAGACATCAATAGAAACTGGAAAACTTGATGGACAACAGTCACTAGACGACTAAATGTGTCGTCTACCTCTTAGATAAGACACTTGAGGAGTACACTCACTGTGTGCAAGGTTATAGTCTCGTTTGTCCTTAGTGGAAGAAAGGCTCAAGTGAAAATAAGTACATGATCCAGATACGAAAAGAAAGGTGATAACACAGACCTTATAGGTGGTATATCGTACTATGCGTCGTCTGGAAAAAGAGATAGTGCCTGTCCTGGACGGTTCAGAATCTGAAAAAGGATAAAGATACCTACATCACAAAAGCTGACAAGTCAAATGCTTCAGCTAAAATGAACAAGAGAAATTACAAGAAAAATATCTTTGAACTGCTGAATGATCTTGATACAAAGAGAGAATTATGTACTAACCCAACAGTTCAAGTTAGCAGAGTCCAACAAACAACTCACAGTATTACTGAGAGGAAGGGATGACCTCATCAAACAGATCAGTGATCAGGATCCAACATTTTCTTATTTCGTGGTTTCGTTAAGACACAAAAAGCTTGATAATCCAATAAGACCAATGACAAGATCAATGGGATCAGTAATATACAAACTAACAAAATGATTACAAAGGAATTTGAACAGCAACAGACCACCGGATCCTCTCGAGGTTGTAATACCAATAGACATCACAAACTCACATAGATCTGGTAAGAGTAGAAAGGCATACAGATGATTATAATGAAACGGTGCAATTGATAATCATGGATTTGAAGAGAAATATCTATCAAGTCTATTCTTAAGCTTACCTATAGTATTGTTTTAAGCCACGATGATCATTAAATTATTCCATCTGTTAATGATCCTCTTGATGAAAATGTACTCATAAGCGTTAAAACATTGCCCACAAGTTTGTATTCATAACTACAAGTGAAGTCAGAAAAATCACGCCCTAGATAACTTGCTGGCTCGCGTTATCAAAGACATAACTATGATCAGACCACCTGTCAACCTTCTCTTTATTGAGCTAAGCAGATATAGGCTCTTCTGGCAGTCTTCATAGCTGTTTCTCAGTCTGTCAATGATCATGGTAGCTCGACACTGTACTCTTTCCATTCTGTCTATGTCTTTTTCACGTTAGGTGACCAAAACTGAGGCACATCATTCAGGATTGCGTCGCAGCAATGAAATGTAAAGAGTGAGGATGATTCTCCCTAGCCCTATCTCTGAATCCGAAAAACTTTTTCGCTCATTTTACAACTGCTATGCACTGTTAACTTGGCTTTAGGTCATCAGAGATTTCATCATGTCCAAGTCATTCACCTTGCTTACATTTTGTAGCTCAACAGAATTCATATTGTAGCTTAACTTTTCGTTTTTACTACCGACATGTAACTCTGCACTTACAGATATTAAAGTTCATTTGCTACCTATGAACCCAGTCCATTTGTTCATCTACGTCATTTCAGTGCTGCAGAAGTTTAGTTATACACTTATATCTCATCCTGGTATCATCTACGAATTTCGTTAGCCAAATATCATTAACTTTAACGCATATGGGAAAGAGACCCGGTCCAAAACTACATCCCCGTGGAACACCACTTGCTACGTCCAACCATTTTGAGGTTTGATCGTTAATCACTACACTGTGTTTACAGCCAGTCATTACATATTCTAGCCACCGAAAGACAACCCCATCTGAACCTTATGATTTACTTTTCTTAGTAACGCTTTTGAAAATCTAGATAGATAGCATCAATGCTTTCACTTTCATTTTGCATGTTGATTATATCATGAAAGAAACGAAATATATCTGTCAGACATGAACGATTTCATAGAAAACCAAACTGAGAATAGTTTATCAAATGATGTTATAAACGATTATGAAGGAATTCAAACAGCAAAAGACTATTGGGTCCTTTCGAGGCTGTTTGTGATAGTGGAAGATATCAGCAGATTAGTGTGATAAAAGTTTGAAGACACAGATAATTCCAAGATTATAATCGACATGCTGTCACTGTGACTGAGAAGGCGCCAATAATTCAAGTCGTGGACTTGAAGCGAAATATCTATCACGTACATTTTCAAAAGTATCTATACTACTGCTTTCAACCACTTTAACTGGTAGATCACTCCGTATGCTGAAAATTCAGTTTTACTGCGTATACTCTGAGCGTTAACACTGAGTATTTTCAGACGAGGCACATTTCAAACAGGTAATTACACCCCCCCAGTGACTCATCTTCTGCGAACAATATTGATGCGGAACTTTGTCGAACGCGTTTTTTGAAATCTAAATGGATGGCATCAACTGTTTTACTTTATCACTTGTATCACACTTGATTATACCATTCGAGAAATCTAACAGATCTAGATCAGGCATGAGCGATACCATCATATAATACATGCTGAGAATCGTAGTATATCTAAGTGACAGTCTTCTAATGGTTTACAGTTTTGTCCCGACCGTTACAAACGATTCCATAAGTTTTCCAAGTACAGACGTTAAGCTAATCTTACGATCACAGCGACTAATTACCAATTTTACACATCGGTGTTACACTGGCAGACTGCTATCACTCTGAAACTTTTCTGTAGTAAATAACTTGCTGGAAAAAAAAAAAGTTACGGGCGTAATTATAAAATTTTTCGCCTCTTTGCTTGTCTTGGATAAAGTTTCACTGTGTCTGCCTTTTCAGTTACTTTCCTTTTATTCACTGCTGACAGTATATCTTCATATCTTATGTCAATATGTTGCTGAACGTTTTCCTCTCTTAGCAATGGTATTTGATTCGGGACATGGGCTGCGTCGTCCTTCCTAAATGCGAACGCAAAAAATGAAAAAAAAATTATTCATGATCTCTGCCATAGCTCCGTTGTCTTGAATGGAGTCACCGTTTCCGTAACTCATGGCTCGATTGAGAGCGTAATGTCTCCTTCGTCAAGCTAGCGTTTGAATTTCTATCATAGTTATTTTCATAAGTAGTAGCAGTAGTTGTAGCAGTACCGAATGTGCAAGTATCTCTGTCCAGTACGAGGTCAAAGCCCTCGGGTTCTACACTAATCATTATCATCATCATTAGTGATATTATGAAGGATGATACAGTATACTATTGATATATTCTATTATTTTTATCATTGCTAATAATGGTTATGATTTTGGAGCGCTTATGTAGCAGGAGGCGTTTGAACATAACTGAATATCATTCATGAACCGACCCAACCACTGTGGCCTCAGGCAAAACCTGCGGTGGTGTGTACAAAGCCATCATTATCATGGAACAAAATATTATACCATAAAATGTCATCTTACTGAAATTCTAGAATATTTCTTTCTCATTCAAGTCGTGTAGGTAGCATCAGGATGAACAGTCTTGTTAAAAGTGAATCCCTTTTATGATTCTGAAGGAAAGAAGCCTCGTAGAACATGGTATACCCTAAGAGAACCCCATGATTCGCTGGTGCTCAACGCCAATTACGGACGACCACACAGTATTACTGGCAATTAATTCCATGTAACAAGAGACGAGCGGTTTACACATCCCTGTAGACAGTGTTTACAATGAGCTGTAATGTTCTTACTGGAGAAAAGTTGCGTACGCCAATTATGTTTTCCTTCGAGGGTAAATGACACATTTCCTTCTAGGTCCCTGACGGAGGGTATGCTTTTAGTGCCAGTGTGGTCATGATTATTTGACAGGTTGTTATATAAGTCTTCACGACACATCCCACCAACCATCGTCGAGGATCTATAGTGGTAGAGGGACTGGGCTTCCCATCACAATTCCTTGGCGTAGGCCTCCCTATCTGGACAATGAGTCACATGTGGAACACACTCCTCACACCTGCATCCATGAGAAGGATCACACCTCGTCGCTTTATACCAGGTGGGTGGGACACCAAGATGTTCTCTCTCTCTCTCTCTCTCTCTCTCTCTCTCTCTCTCTCTCTCTCTCTCTCTCTAAGGCAGCCACCGGTCAGGGAGGCATTACCGGCACTATCCGCCAGGGTGTCGAAGGGGTTGATGATGAACCGCGCCGCGACCCAGCGCTTCAGTGGCTGTCAAGTCTCACGCACGCGTGGGCTGCTGACTTTCACTCCACTAATGTACAGTTTCTCCATCTGACACACAACATTTCACATTTCTCGCACCTAAGTCATAACTAAGTACTCACTCATGTCTTGATCACGCTTTTAAAGGATTCCTTATCTAACAATAATTACCAGTATATGAGGGTACAGGAGTGCCTTCCATAATTACCCTATGTATATACTTTAGCAGAGAACGACGGGTTATTTGGAGTATGAGCTTGAATGGAGAGAACTCGTAGAAGGTGAGACACCTGGGAGTGGATATGACGGCGAATGGAACCATGAGAGCTGAAGTGAGCCACAGGCTGGGTTGGGGGACAAAGGTCTGGGGTGGTTGAGGTATGTGTGGAAAGAAAGTTACATGGGGAAGACAGCCATCAGGGAGGCCTGCTGGCCCATGTTTGTCTGTTTTGAACTTAAATCTAAAACATATAATGTCACTGTCTTTAAAGGCAAGTATGAGTATGTATATGGTAGTCCTGTTGGTGCTGTATGGATGCGAGGCGTGTGTGTTAGATATGAAAGTAAAGAACGTGGAGGATGTGTTGAACATACAATTTCTGAGGAAACTATGTGGTGTGCGGGGGGGTGATCGAGTAAGCAATGATAGGGAAACAGAAACGTAAGATGGTTAGAGGGGTATGGAATTGAGGGCTGAAGAGGATGTGCTGACATGGATTGAATATAAGAGAGGATGAGCGAAGATGTAAGACTGAATTTATGTGTCAGATGTGGAGAGAACAAGAAGGGGAAACCAAAGAAGAATTGGAAAGATGGAATAAAAGATGCTTTGAGGGCTCGGGGCCTAAACATGCAGGAGGGTGTGAGACATGCAAGGAATAGAGCGAATTGGAGCGATACGGGGGACGACGTGCTGTCAATAAAGAGGTCGAGGGAAACCATGGTGCATTACGTATGACTGCAGCAGAGGTCGAAGTCAGGTTCATGAAGCCGGTGGCAGACGAGAGACGGTAGCGGGTCGGAACAAAAGGCGTCAAGAGTTCGTTCAGCCTGTCAGCCAAGTCGCAGGTCAGCGTCTGAATCTGGCTGATCATAGGTCTGAGTTTTCACATTCCCGGACGCATACTCAACCATAAACAAGAAACTTGCTAAGAAAAAAAAAATGATTTAAAGGAGTATTTTTACATGAGTGATGGGTGAATGGAACAGAATGACTAAATATATGGTTAATGTAGAAAGCATTCATCAGTTTAAAATGTTACATGATAGTAGATTACGTTCAAGTGATGGGGCCCCACGAGTGTACATCTCCCTCCTCGTACAGAAAAAATAGCCAATCACACCAACACACACACACGCAAACACACTCACGTTAACATACACGTACACAATGACACACACAGGAAGGCAGATACACAGAAGTACCCATGTATACATGGTGCTGATGAACGCATAGGTCTCTCGTGCTCCTTACCCCACGAAAGCGAAAATATCAAAAGTGAAAATTTGGCGAGGATGTAAAACAGGTCGTTTGAGCAGCCAACGGTGTAGCAGTGCTGGGAATACTGAGGCAAATATTGCCAGCTGCAGCAGAGAGCAATACCACCCCGGTCTCAACATCACTTATGATGGTCATTTATTTCTCCTGAAATCCTGAGCGAGGGTTTTTATGTGTCATACCAGAGTTGTGAGGGGTGGTCGAGTGTCTACCATTTCCCGTCATGGGAATGAGTACTCTGACGTCACAGCTTCCCGTCCGAGGCACACAGTGCTGGTGGCAGGCCGTCCTGCCCATCTGGCACTTTACACCCTGGGGCAGAGTGGCAGTTTCTCCTTTATTAATCTAGGATCTTGTGTAGCGCGTGCGGCGTCCTGGGGAGAGTGTGCGCTACACTGTGCTGCAACTGATTTGGTTATTCCCTCTCTGAATTTATCGTGGGGAGAAAAAAAGAAGAAAAACGATACACCGTTTTTGTTTAAGATCTTAACACAAGACAGATAGACAGACAAATAGACCAATAGACAGACAGAAAGACAGACATAGATAGATAGATAGACAAAGATAAATCACAAGAGAACATGTGATTCGGGATTATGTTTGATTCTCGTGATTCACTTTCCGTGTGGCTCTCAGCCACATCAACAATGGAACCCTCAGCACCTGCTTAGATCATTCTCAGGAGAGCCGGCACCTGCTATGATAACCTTATGGACCAGCTATGATCATGCTAGGTACAGCCACCACCTGTTATGATCAGCCAACACCAACCACGATCACCCTTGATACAATCAGTGCCTGATATAATCATCCTCAGGACAGCTCACACCTGCTATGATCACTCTAAGGACAGCCAACACCTGCTATGATCATTCTAACCTAGCTATAAATCACCCTAGGGTTCCTTTTGCTATTTTCTACAACATAAGTTTCACTCAGACGTTTACCCTAATTCACTTAACTTGGATCCTTTGAGTTTCTTGTGAGCTACTTATTTCGACAAGAGACAGTCCTTTCCTTCTGGCGATCTTCACCACCTGTTATGATCACTCTATGGACAGCCTGAACTTGCTGTGATCAATGTAGAGACAACCAAGGCCTGTTGTGATCACTCAAAGGAGAGTAACACTTGCTATATTCACTATAGCGACTTTAAACACCTGCAGTGATGACTCTTAGGGAAGCCACCACCAGCAATAATCATTCTTTGGACAGCCAACACCTGCTGTGATCACTCTAAGGAAAGCCAACTCCTGCTATGATCACGACGGCGACCTTCAGTACCTGCTATGATCACTCTAAGAACAGCCAGCACCTGCTATCATCATTGTAGGGACAGCCAGCACCTGCTATCATCATTGTAGGGACAGCCAGCACCTGCTATCATCATTGTAGGGACAGCCAGCACCTCCTGTCATCACTCTAAGGCCACCCAGCACCTCGTCTTATATAGAGGTATCCACGTAGTTTGGAGTCACTGCGGGAGCTGTACCTTACACTCACGATACAGAAGAATTTCTTGAAGGGTAAAGTATTACTGTAGGTTTCCTGAACCTGCCCGAGATATGTGCTTAATGTATAGATATCAGTGTACAGTGATGTGCTTAGTGTAGAGATGTAAGTGTACAGTGATGCGTTTAGTGTACATATGTAAGTGTATACAGATGTATCGAGTGTACAGTGATGTGTTTACTGCACAAATTGTACAGTGATTGTACAGTGATGTGGGTAGTGTACAGATGTAAGTGTACATGTGCTTAATGTGCAAATGTAAGTGTACGGTGGTGTTTAGTATATAAATGCAAATGTACAGTGATGTGTTTAAAGTATAAATGTAAGTGTACAGTGATGTGGGCAATGTACAGATGTAAGTGTACAGTGATGTGGGCAATGTACAGATGTAAGTGTACAGTGATGTGTGAAGTGTACAGATGTAAGTGTGCAATACAGTGGGTAGTGTACAGATGTAAGTGTACAGTGCTGTGGGTAGTGTACAGATGTAAGCGTACAATACTGTGGGTTGTGCAGAGATGTAAGTGAACAGTGATGTGGGTAGTGTACAGATGTAAGTGTAAAGTGCTGTGGGCAGTGTACAGATGTAAGTGTACAGTGCTGTGGGTAGTGTACAGAGGCTGTGCAAGGATATAATATTGTTGACAACCATCTGCCATTTTGGTTTATGGAACGTGGTAACGACTAATATAAAAGACGTCATGTAAACTTTTGAGAAAAACTTTATTAAGTAAAACGAATTCTTTTCTTTAATGTTAGAAAACTTGGTCGTATACATGCTGTATACGACCAAGTGTGATCGTACAACACCGGGGTCACTACGCTGTATACGACCAAGTGTAATCGTACAACACCGGAGGTCACTATGCTGTATACGACCAAGTGTAATCGTACAACACCGGAGGTCACTATGCTGTATACGACCAAGTGTGATCGTACAACACCGGAGGTCACTATGCTGTATACGACCAAGTGTGATCGTACAACACCGGAGGTCACTATGCTGTATACGACCAAGTGTGATCGTACAACACCGGAGGTCACTATGCTGTATACGACCAAGTGTAATCGTACAACACCGGAGGTCACTATGCTGTATACGACCAAGTGTGATCGTACAACACCGGAGGTCACTATGCTGTATACGACCAAGTGTGATCGTACAACACCGGGGTCACTACGCTGTATACGACCAAGTGTGATCGTACAACACCGGAGGTCACTATGCTGTATACGACCAAGTGTGATCGTATAACACCGGAGGTCACTATGCTGTATACGACCAAGTGTGATCGTACAACACCGGAGGTCACTATGCTGTATACGACCAAGTGTGATCGTATAACACCGGAGGTCACTATGCTGTATACGACCAAGTGTGATCGTACAACACCGGAGGTCACTATGCTGTATACGACCAAGTGTAATCGTACAACACCGGAGGTCACTATGCTGTATACGACCAAGTGTGATCGTACAACACCGGAGGTCACTATGCTGTATACGACCAAGTGTGATCGTACAACACCGGGGTCACTACGCTGTATACGACCAAGTGTAATCGTACAACACCGGAGGTCACTATGCTGTATACGACCAAGTGTGATCGTATAACACCGGAGGTCACTATGCTGTATACGACCAAGTGTGATCGTACAACACCGGAGGTCACTATGCTGTATACGACCAAGTGTGATCGTACAACACCGGAGGTCACTATGCTGTATACGACCAAGTGTGATCGTACAACACCGGGGTCACTACGCTGTATACGACCAAGTGTGATCGTACAACACCGGAGGTCACTATGCTGTATACGACCAAGTGTGATCGTACAACACCGGAGGTCACTATGCTGTATACGACCAAGTGTGATCGTACAACACCGGGGTCACTATAGAGATTAGGATATAAGTGTGACCTTCACGCTGCTAGACCTCCGCTCGCTAACACACTGGACCAGAGCCGTCACAACTTAATGGTTGTGTTGCCGTGAGCGAGAGCTGTGTTGCGAGAACGGTACATGAAAGTGTTGCAAGAGCCGCTATTTAGAGCAGCGCTTGAAGCGTATCGTCCGCACAGAACGTCGCGCGAAATAAACTTAAGTTAATTTTGCTGGAATGTTGGGCACAGCGTTACCAGTCAAAAGGAATCATCAGAGGGAGATTTGTTCCAGCAGCGTTGCCAGTGGCCTTGGTACCTGATATCTGTGTCCTTTGATAATAATCATTCGGATGAATCAGTCGTTCTCTCGCGTCTCGTTTTCTTTATGATCTTGGAGCTCGATTTTATGTTAAGAAAATACTGAAATAGGTGATTTTTTCCATAAAAGTGCGTCGTCGCCTATCATGACTGAGCACAAGGCGTCATTAACAAGGAAAACACACTCAAACACACACACACACACACACACACACACACACACACACACACACACACACACACACACACAAATTAATAGAACGAAAATAATAGTTAGGCGTCGTGTTTACAGAAAACATTGTTTTCATGATTCATCACAACACTGAAATGTCAACGGGATTGTGTTTGATTTGAAGGCAGCCAGCCACCTGCCGTGTTTGTGGATGTTCATTGTGTTATGATCTATGACGTTTACCGTCAGGTTTACGAGTTATTGCACTGCACTCCTTATACCATGGTGGTACCTCACGTGAGGGTACCATAGGAGCCGGACTGGTGCTGTATCTGATGAGAGCCCTGGTGGTACGTTACAGTGAAGGTACCATGAGTGCTGTACCCTTGCTGTGAGGGCAAGGTTCTGAGGAACCCTGGTAGCTCTCACCACCGATCATCAACCAACCCCCACACACACAACTCCATCTTGTTCAGTGGTCATCGTAAACCTCGACGTGATCCAGTGATGTAGTAAGGTGACCTCGCGAGATCCCGGGACTTTAGCATGTGTTGTCACACGTTATCTTCAGGGTGGGAGACCTAATGTGCCAGAGACCTCCACAGCTGCTTGTAGTGGATCTCTTACGGCAGGTTTGGACTGTCTGAGGCGGAGTCCGAGTACAATTCTCCAAGAGAGGAGAGACAGGTATAGCTGGTGACGCCTCTACTGCTGAGGAATTGGCTTTGAATGTCATTCATTTGTTCAGTCGTAGATAGCACTCAGACCAAAGGAATAGTCCTTAATTCATTCTTGGAGCTTCTGACCACATTCACCAGGTTCATATACCAGTCATTTTGAATGTATCCTTCTACTGATGCTCCCTGTAATCTAGTATATCTATGAAGGATAAAGACAGTGTAACGTGACCATCTGACC
This sequence comes from Panulirus ornatus, assembly GCF_036320965.1. Taxonomy (NCBI): domain Eukaryota; kingdom Metazoa; phylum Arthropoda; class Malacostraca; order Decapoda; family Palinuridae; genus Panulirus; species Panulirus ornatus. The sequence continues at coordinate 63,287,245 of NC_092234.1, forward strand.
TGTTATCTTCTAGTGTAAGTTGCCCATAATAATGAGAGATCCTGAGAAGAAAATGCAACTGCTCTCCAGGTGTCTAGGACTCATAATACACCGACAGCAGATGTGGTCATGTCGTGAGGGATTCTACGTCCATAATAGACATGACGTAATTCTCATGTTCTACCCTTGCACGGGTCGTCCCGCCACTATCCACTCCATCCCTAGAGAAACATTGGATGGGGAACCAGTTCAACTTCTGATCAGTGCAGAAGAGTTTCCCATCAAGAAAATCCCTTCATATTACCCTGGAAAGAGACAACCTTTGCATAAAACATTCCCGGTGAACTTTATTCATGCATACATATCTCCTGAGAAAATGGAGTTGTGATACATGAGAGACGAGCGTGTTACACCGTGGGTAAGGCTGGAGGCTCCCGGTATACACCACACCGTTCGGGGTGCCTCTGTGTTGGGTGGTGGTGGAGGTGTGTGGAGGACAGCGTGGAACACCTCCAGTCCTGACAACTCTGTCCACAACTGGGCACCAGGTCCCCTAATACTGCAGATTTGTTGCAACACACACACACACACACACACACACACATGGGCACCCGTGGTGTAGTGGTTAGCGCTACTGACCATGTGCCAGTACGGACCAACTCAGGGTTAGATTCACATGGGTTCGAATCCTAGGCGTGGCAGTTGACCCACACCCAACAAGGTGTTCGTTCTCCCCTTGGAGCCGGTCGATTAATGTGCACCTATCCTAGGCTGAGGTGCATGTGTATGTATATACGTACATAAAAGTAAAGGTGTAATACAGAGATACAAGTTTAAAAGGCAAGACAATACGAGTGTAAAATTCTCTTACCGTAACACAAATGGTAATCTCTCTCTCTCTCTCTCTCTCTCTCTCTCTCTCTCTCTCTCTCTCTCTCTCTCTCTCTCTCTCTCTCTCTCTCTCTCTCTCGTCAAAACTTTCACACAAACACCTTCAACACCGAGAGGTCCGCGTCATTGCTTCAGGGAATAAATCTGCAGCGGTAACTTCCTGGGCCTTAACCCCTGCCTGCCTCACAGATCCTGTGGCGCGGGAGGAGGAGGGGAGGCACTCCGGCAGCTGAGGACGGGAGACGTGAGAGCCGGTAGGCGGGAGGAGAGAAACAAGAGGAAGGAGAGGGGAAGCAGCGGAAAGAGGAACAAATTGATCATGGAAGTATGAAGAAGAAAGTAGAATGGAAGGACGGGTGGTAAAGAGAAACTAGAAGAATTCTATGACAGGGGAAGGAATGGGATTTAAGGGAGATCAGGCCGAGGGAGGATGAGGTTAGTGGAGGGTAAAAATAGGCAAAAGAGTAAGAATTAAGAGCCAAAGGTCTTGGAGACTCACAGGTCGAGGCGGGCCATAGCACTGGTCTAGAATCTGTATGTGCAATTTGAGCTCACATGTCACCAGTGATCAAATCTTCCTCGTACCGTCTTTACCTTCTCCGTCAACTGAAATCACTCGGCGTTCCATCATCTGAGCACAGAAATGGTTATACCATCTTCATTCTACCTAAGCTCACCCACGCCTCCCCAGCCTGGTCCTCCTTCTTACAGGCATATGCACAGAAGGACCGGCAGGAAAGCGTGCAGAAGAGAGCATGCTGAATCATTCTGGGCCCGTCTTACACCCCTGGCAAGAGGCCCTTATCTCACTCAACCGTCTTCGACCAACAACGGCAGCGTACACGGCAACATGGCAATGTACTACTGATTCATACATGTATCATCACAGCTCGTACAGACAGGTATAAGAATAGTCTTATACCTACCATTGAAAACATCATTAACAAAATCCGTAAACAAGTGCATAGCTAAGCAAGTCAACAGCTTAGTTTTCTCTTAGTTAAAGTATGTCGTACGTCAACTACTACGTTACTGTAACTCAAGTCCCGTATGACTGTTCATCGCTTACTGTTCAACCGTTTGGCTCCTCCAGCCGTCAGAGATCATCATAGCACACAAGGTTCCATGTCGCCGACTTGCCGTGTGAGATGTGATGACCTACACGTACAGGCCCCACTCTCCTCCCGTCGTAATGCAGTTCACATCTGTCTCCAGGATCAAAGTTCGCCTCTCTGGACATATATCATTTTCACGGTTTTCAAGATTTGATCAAATTCGGTTTGATTAGTCTGACGATGCCGTAGGAAGGACGTTAGCTGATTGTGTAAGTTCTGAAAATGTAACGAAAATGGCATTTAGGAATTTCCACTTCCATTTCGGAAATTAGAAAAGGCCAAAACGAAACTCATTAACGCTATTTAGGCTATGGTCTTTACTGAAACATGTCTGGATGAAAATCTTCTGCCTATATATATATATATATATATATATATATATATATAATAATAATAATATATATATATATATATATATATATATATATATATATATATATACACATATATATATATATATGTGTGTGTGTGTGTGTGTGTGCGTGTGTGTGTGTGTGTGTGTGTGTGTATATTGTGGAGAGAGGACCCTGTCATACAGATACAGAAGTTGTACATTTCAACCCGCGTTGGGCAACGTTATCTGAAACTGCACACTTGCGTCTTGAAGCCAGTCGGAGCCGACATGCAATACCCTCCAAGTTGTATATCATGAAAAATGGCCACATGGCATAAGTCGCCGCCTTCATACCTCCACACTACAGTCATGGCACAGCTGCACGGACTGAGAAACACGTCTTATTTCCTTCAAGCATGTCGCCGTAGTCCGTGTAAGACAGGAACACGGGATATATTGTTCATGTAACTTATGGTGAGGTACGCAGTGATGTGTGGACCACCATACCGATGCTTACGTCTGGACACACCAGGCCATTGTGACACGGCTGAGAACGATCGCTGTGAGGTGGCTGAGGACACTGGCCCTGAGGCGGCTGAGGACACCCCCTGACCGCTCTCCTCCGCGACTCCTCAGCTTCGCCACCATGAGCCTAAGCAAGAGGTATCATGTCATTTCTCTGGGATGTCTGAGCCTGCGGGCAGCGTACCAATGGCCGCCATCGATCTATTGGAGACGACTAGGACCACATTTCTTCCCTCCACACTTCCCGACAACGATGACAACTTCCACCACGCCGTCCACCCTGCCAGCTTACCACACACCATCGCTCCCACACAACCTCACTACCCCGACCCAGACACCACCTCTCTCAACCAATGTGGCAAGTTGAGAAGCAGCAGCTGCAACAATGTCCAGTCCATTACAGGATTAGCTTACTGCAAGAACCTTGGCTCTCTTCTCATCAGCCATGGTCCCACTACCGTGCTCACTCCACTCAAGCCAGTCATGTGCTATAACCGTGGTTCTCCACTATCATCAGCAGCCATGGTTCCCCAAACAACCGTGGCTTCTCTCAGCAGGCCTGGTCCCCACACCGAGGCGCTCTCACAGCAGCCATGGTCCCACACCGTGGCTCACACTCTCAGCAGTCCATGGTCTATACCGGGCTCTCTCATCGTTCAGCAGTCCTGGTGCTATACCGTGGTCTCTCTCTCAGCAGTCAGGTGCTATACCGTGGCTCCTCTCTCTCAGCAGCAAGGTCCCAACAACCGTGCTCTCTCTCTCAGCAAGGCCATGTCCCACACCGTGCTCTCTCTCAGCAGCCATGGTCCCACACCCGTGGCTCTTCTCTCTCTCTCTCCTCTCCTCCTCATCTCTCTCTCTCTCTCTCACTCATCTCGTCTCTCTCTCTCTCCCTCAGCAGCTAATAGTGCATTCCGTGGCTCTCTCTCTCAGCAGCCATGGTGCTAAACTGTGGCTCTCTCTCTCTCTCAGCACCATGGGCAATACCGTGGCTCTCTCTCAGCAGCCATGTTCTATACCCGTGCTCTCACTCAGCATCCATGGTGCTATACTGTGGCTCTCTCTCTCGCAGCCATGGTCTTACTGTGGCTCCTCTCTCTCTCCAGCAGCCATCGGTGCAATACCGTGTTCTCTCTCTCAGCATCAGGGTGCTATACCGTGGCTCTCTCTCAGCAGCCATGGTCCCACACCGTGGCTCTCCTCTCACAAGCCATGGACCCACACCGGCTCTCTCTCTCAAGCAGATCCATGGTGCTATACCGTGGTTCTCTCTCGTCAAGCAGTTCATGGTCTGATGGGGCCGGATCTCTCTCCTCAGCACCATGTGCCTATACAGTGGTTTCTCTCCTCTCCAGCAGTCATTGTGCTATACCGTGGTCTCTCTACAGCAGTCATGGGCTATTCCGTGGTCTCTCTCTCAGCAGCCATGGTCCCACACCGTGGCTCTCTCTCAGCAGCCATGGTCCCACACCGTGGCTCTCTCTCTCAGCAGTCATGGTGCTATACCGTGGCTCTCTCTCTCAGCAGTCATGGTGCTATACCGTGGCTCTCTCTCTTAGCAGTCATGGTGCTATACCGTGGCTCTCTCTCTCAGCAGTCATGGTGCTATACCGTGGTTCTCTCTCTCAGCAGTCATGGTGCTATACCGTGGCTCTCTCTCTCAGCAGTCGTGGTGCTATACCGTGGTTCTCTCTCTCAGCAGTCATGGTGCTATACCGTGGTTCTCTCTCTCAACAGCCATGGTGCTATACCGTGGTTCTCTCTCTCAGCAGTCATGGTGCTATACCGTGGTTCTCTCTCTGAGCAGTCGTGGTGCTATACCGTGGTTCTCTCTCTCAGCAGTCGTGGTGCTATACCGTGGCTCTCTCTCTCAGCAGTCATGGTGCTATACCGTGGTTCTCTCTCTCAGCAGTCATGGTGCTATACTGTGGCTCTCTCTCAGCAGTCATGGTGCTATACTGTGGCTCTCTCTCAGCAGTCATGGTGCTATACCGTGGCTCTCTCTCAGCAGTCATGGTACCAGACGATGGTTCTCGCGTTGCCACAGTCAACTAAATGACACATACCGGAAGGGTTATAAATCAAATATAAATTATGAGTGAAGTTAATTTCAGAACAGTAGCGGACCACCTCCCAACACACAACTGTAGCGGACCACCTCCCAACACACAACTGTAGCGGACCACCTCCCAACACACAACTGTAGCGGACCACCTCCCCAACACACACAACTGTAGCGGACCACCCTCCCCAACACACAACTGTAGCGGGACCACCTCCAACACACAACTGTAGCGGACCACCTCCCCAACACACAAACTGTAGGGACTCACCTCCCAACACAACTGACGCGGACACCTCCCAACACACAACTGTAGCGGACCACCTCCCCAACACACAACTGTAGCGGACCACCTCCCCCAAGACACACAACTGTAGCGGCCACCTCCCCAACACACAACTGTAGCGGACCACCTCCCCAACACACAACTGTAGCGGACCCCACCTCCCAACACACAACTGTAGCGGACACCTCCCCAACACACAACTGTAGCGGACACCTCCCAACACAACAACTGTAGCGGACACCTCCCCAAACACAACTGTAGCGGACCACCTCCCCAACACACAACTGTAGCGGACCACCTCCCCAACACACAACTGTAGCGGACCACCTCCCAACACACAACTGTAGCGGACCACCTCCCAACACACAACTGTAGCGGACCACCTCCCAACACACAACTGTAGCGGACCACCTCCCAACACACAACTGTAGCGGACCACCTCCCCAACACACAACTGTAGCGGACCACCTCCCAACACACAACTGTAGCGGACCACCTCCCAACACACAACTGTAGCGGACCACCTCCCAACACACAACTGTAGCGGACCACCTCCCAACACACAACTGTAGCGGACCACCTCCCAACACACAACTGTAGCGGACCACCTCCCAACACACAACTGTAGCGGACCACCTCCCAACACACAACTGTAGCGGACCACCTCCCAACACACAACTGTAGCGGACCACCTCCCCAACACACAACTGTAGCGGACCACCTCCCCAACACACAACTGTAGCGGACCACCTCCCAACACACAACTGTAGCGGACCACCTCCCAACACACAACTGTAGCGGACCACCTCCCAACACACAACTGTAGCGGACCACCTCCCAACACACAACTGTAGCGGACCACCTCCCAACACACAACTGTAGCGGACCACCTCCCCAACACACAACTGTAGCGGATCGCCTCCCAACACACAACTGTAGCGGACCACCTCCCCAACACACAACTGTAGCGGACCACCTCCCAACACACAACTGTAGCGGACCACCTCCCCAACACACAACTGTAGCGGATCGCCTCCCCACCACATACCTGTAGCAGATCATATATCTCTCCATCACACATCTGTAGCAGACCACCCTCTTCCAACACACACACACACACACACACACACACACACACACACACACACTTGACGAGTACTCCTGTACCTGGAGATGACCCCTAGCACTTCAGGGCTGACAACACACTCCTGCCACTCTTGTGCCTGGAACAGGTTTATGACACTATGGTGCTCTGGCATTTCTGCGCCCCGGGGCAGATCCATGCCACATCCTGTGCCTGGAGCACATCCCTAGCACTCCCAGACCTAAATCAAATCCCTGGTACTATTAATCCTAGGCGGATCTCCTGCCTTCCTTCACTTGCGGTAGATCCTTGGCCTGGAACAGATCCCTGACACTCATATACGCCTTAACAGTTCCATAACCCTCTTGCGATTGTGAGAGGCTCCCTGCACTCCTCGGTGTATAACGCAAAACTTCGACATTCCTTTGAGTGGAGCAGATCTTGAGCCCTTCCTGTGCCTGGTGGAGCTCCCTGAGCCTCCTCTACCGAGAGCAGGTCCCTTGTGTTAAGTGCAGGTTCCTACGTTCCTTTGTCTGGAGCAGATCCTTGATTCCCTCCCTGTACCAGGAGCAGACCCTGGGCAACCCTCTGCACTCGGCTGCCTAAAGCAAATCCCTGGAGTTGCTGTTCCTGGAACAGCTCCCTGCCTGAAGTATTTCCCCGTCCAGACCCTGGCATGGTGTCTCACGACTCCGAGCATCAATATTTCAGCGTGAGGTGAGCGGGACGTCAGCCTGAGACGCACGACACACTCCAGCAGCCTCTGGCCATCCTCCTGACGTTCATTAACCAGATGAGAGAGAGAGAGAGAGAGAGAGAGACAGACAGACAGACAGACAGACAGACAGAGAGAGAGAGAGAGAGAGAGAGAGAGAGAGAGAGAGAGAGAGAGAGAGAGAGAGAGAGAGAGAGAGACTTTCAGTAACCCCGCCTGGATATAACATCGCGAGGGAGAAGACACACCAGCAGGGAGGCTGGATCATCGTTAGCGGACGTGATACGAGTAAATCATCTTCGAGGACCGTCTTGCATTAAGGATCCAACCATACTTTGCTCCCGCTCTGATCGCAGTCTTGAGGAGGTGAGGTGGTACAGGGTGCATGAACTAGGGCATGTGAAACGGCTGGGGAAAGTCTGTGGGGCCCTGGCTGTGAATAGGGGTCTGTGGTGTCGGTGCATTACACATGACAGCTAGAGAGTGGATGTGAGCGAATGTGGCCTTTCTTCGTCTGTCCCTGGCGCTATCTCGCTAACGCGGGAAACGGTTATCAAGTGTGAAATATATATATATATATATATATATATATATATATATATATATATATATATATATATATATATGGGGATAGGGCAGAAAGAATACTTCCCTTGTATTCCCTGCGTGTCGTAAAAGGCGACTAAAAGGGGAGGGAGCGGAAGGCTAGAAATCCTCCCCTCCTGTTTTCTAAAAGAGGGAACAGAGAAGGGGGACAAGTGAGGATACCTTCTAAGACTCAGTCTTCTGTTCTTAACGTTACTTCGCTAACACGGGAAATAGGCGAATATGTATGAAAAAATAAGATATAAACATATATATATATATATATATATATATATATATATATATATATATATATATATATATATATATATATATATATATATAGCAAACATGCTATGGCTGCGAAGGATAATGCCCAGAATAAGATGAGGTCCCAGGATACAGTCTATTTTCTCAGTTTCCTTCAACATCTCGACCTCTGTGTGTCTCCATACACTCCTCCATACCAACACCTTTCACACGCATCATTTCACACTAACTTCCCCTCTTACTCTAGCCCCTCAGTTTCCTCTTCCTTTCCCTAACTTTCTCGTATACGCCTCACACAGACTCCCTCACTTACTCTTTCCATTTCCAGTTAACCCATTGCCCAGAATATCTCCGAATGTCGTCCAACACTTTCTCGTCCACTCTTCTCTCGTTGGCATGTGTCCCTCTCTGGTTTCTTCGCTCTGCATTGTGTCTAACTCCTTCATCTTATACCTCAAGACACCCATCACCTATGCCTTCACTCCTCAGTTGTTTGCAGACCCTGATGGATTCACTCAGGCGCACTACAGTAAGATGAACCTGGCCTTTAACACACAGCCAGACTTAATGTTTTACACTTGACCTTTCATCACATCCTTCAGAGTCTCAGCTATGTGCTGGCCTGTGCCTGTACGACTTTCTCCGTCCTGTGATCGTATTCACTCTGTTTCCCATCATACGTGTTCCCAGATCTTTGAAAACCTGAGCACATATCAACCACCCCACGCCCGACCTGATAATATAGTTTGGGTCAATTACTCTTTCAAATATGGATCACATTTCTTATCCCTAAATTTTCAACACATTTTCAACCATCTTATAAGTTACTTGATGTGATCTGCTAGATTTTAGTCAAGGATCCTTTAGCATTCTTAATCTTCATGTTACGTCCCTGTCTACACGGTGCAAGTCCATCACATGTAACGTCTTGCTACATCCTGATGTGTGAGGCTGGACTGTGTCGTTGTTGCCAGACTTCCCTGAAGTCCTTTGGCTCGGGTGTTGCATCAGATGTTGAATCATAATCGATGCAGAGAGCCAGACTTAGTCCTCGTCGATGACGGTGCGACCCTTTCAGAGTTTCTGGCGGTGCAAGTCTTGGTCGATGTCGCCCGGAATAGTGGGGTTAACTTCAGAGAATTATGGCAGTCGAACGTTTAATGACATGAATGAAATTGAATGTGTTTCAAGAGAACGAGTTCACAAAATTCTAAAATTGACAAAGACAATGATGGTGTCCACGCGCTCGTATACTTAAGCAGGTTCAGGTCGATGGTGGGTCGGACGGAAAGGTCAGTAGACGGCACGTTAGTGGTAATAGGACACAAAGAGAAGTCACTTGACGACTAGTTAGTGGCAGGTTGGACACAGACAGATGCCAGTAGATGGCTACGTCAGCTGCAGGACACAGATGTCAGTCGAGGGCTAGGTTCGTGGTAATAGGAGACGGACAGAGGTCAGTAGACAGTTAAGTCAGTGTAATAGACCACGGACAGAGGTCAGTTGACGGCTAGGTCAGTGGTAGGTGGGACGTAGACAGATGTCAGTAGACGGCGAGGTCTTCTCGTCAGGTTTACATGTCGATGGCCAAGAGCTGGAAAGATGGACCGACGACGGTTGTGCTGTGTTGCTGGTGTGTATATGTCCTCTAACACCACATTGACTGCTGTGTTAAGGCCTCACTGGCTTCCTTAAACGTCACTTTACCTTCCGCTTTAAACTCGTGCCAAATCTCCGAAATCAGCATAAGACTAACGTCATCTTATTCTCGATTCATGTGGGCATGACACTCGTTTTCCACCTTATGTGCTCAGATCCTGGTGGGGGGAGGGCGACTGACACAAGGCTCACAGACTTGTCTTCCTTGACGGATCAACTGGTCGTGGTGAGAGGCTCACGTTGGGAAGGATGTGTGTGTGTGTGTGTGTGTGTGTGTGTGTGTGTGTGTGTGTGTGTGTGTGTGTGTGTGTGTGTGTCAAAAAGGTAGAGAAAAATGCTAAATACATAAAGAAATACAAATCCAGAGGTATGCTATACTGAGGTAGATATTACAAGCACCTGCGTGAATTACGGATGAAGTTATGATCATGACGACAGCTTTGTGAACACGTCATAACTTTTGGCGCCGGAAGGCCACACTGAGAGGCAGTCAGGTGTGCCAGTGCAGACGTACCCTGGCCGACGGATGTCCTGCGTCAGGCCATCTGTGAGAGGGATCGGTCACTCGATCACCACCGATCGGGCCACAGTTGCCCCACAGGGCGTGGGTGAAGAGCCCATCTTTCCAGCGCGGGCGCCAAACATCCCCTGATTATTCGCTAATGTTTGGTCGGACAATGACTCAACTCGCTGGAATTCATTTAACGAATCTGAGTGGCTCACAAGACACGGATCTCACCGAGGGAATCTTCTAGAGTAGCAATCATTCCAGAGTTGCAGACGTGACTCAAAAGTTAGGAAGAAGCGAAATGTTTTCTGTTCGAAAAGAACGTTGATTGTAAAAGTAACTCTTCTTGATTGAACATTAAGAAACTCCTCCTTTTGAAATTCGCCAAGTTTCATTCATATCATATCAGTTAAGTATGTTTGCAATGCATTCCTGGCTTTCCCACTAATGGAGAATTCCTAATTGATTACACGGTAAAGTCTGGAAAAAGTAAGACTTGAATTTCTACCCTGATATCTCATTTCACGATAAAATGTTGGTGATGGAACTGTGAGGGGTAACATGTTGGTGAGGCAAGTGCAGGGGTAACGTTTCCACAATACCTTCCAAGCTATTTTGCAAACATATATGTTTTCCAAATAAATGCACACAAACAAAAGATTGACTTTGATATCTTTCTTACGCACTGGTGGGCGGTCGTCGTCACCCTAGTGCACTATATGGTGACGATGTTTTCACCTGCCAGTGTAGCACCTATACCTGCAGGTGGGTCACGTCTCCCGCACCGTTATTCTGGCCTCAGAACAATAACATACATCACACGACACTCCACGCTTCTGAGTAACGTCAGTGAACTAAACATCAAAATCGTATAAAGAGGGACCATTAGGTAAGCCAGCTACCATATGGCTATCTCTCATCCGCCATTACTCTCTCCTATCTGGCTTATATGCCACTCCCTCCATTCATCTCCAATTTGGTCTCCCGCTTCTCCTTGTCCCTTCCACCCCTAACACACATATATCCTCTTTATCAACCTCTCCTCACTCATTCTCTCCATATGTCCAAACCTTTCTCTTACCCGTTTATTACCTAAGTGATCTAGCCCCTTCATACCATATGTCCAAACCTTTCTCTTACCCGTTTATTACCTAAGTGATCTAGCCCCTTCATACCATATGTCCAAACCTTTCTCTTACCCGTTTATTACCTAAGTGATCTAGCCCCTTCATACCACATGTTTTCCTCACATTCAATTTCCAACAAATCTACCTTCCTCTGCACATCCTCAAGTCCATACAACATCACTGGGACTACTATATCTACAAATATACCTATTTTCGCTCTCCCAGACAAGGACCTCTCTTTCCTCAATTCCTCAATGCTCTCAGAACCTATGACTCACTTCCACTTTCAGGGTTCCATTCTCTGCTACGCCTGCTTCCAGGTAAATTTCTATTTTTCAGCATTTTCTTCATTCAGTCTCACACAACAATTAACCTGTCCCTATACCATGCTAAATCTTTTATTCACATTTACTCTCAAACATCTAATTTCACACATTCTCCTAAACTAAGAAACCAACTTCTGCAGTTTCTCACTCGAACAAGCTACCAGCACAAAGCCATCAGCATATAAGAACTGACTCACCTCACCATAGACGGGGCTCCTTTGCCACACGGTGAGAACACACACAAGATTTCTGGTGATTTTTACGAGTCTCAACCTCCCCGGTGAGGCTTGCATAGACTTTCTATCTGTCGTGGCCCTGATGGTGTGACAATATATGTCGATGGACATTTGTTCGTCCATCGACATATGCGTCACACTACCGGAGCTGCGATAGAATGAAAAGTCAACCATTTCCACTCCAACGTATCTACAACACTTCACTTCCTCCAATCTTTTTCCATTCAAACTGACATTCCAATTGACCTGACCCTCAGCCATGCTAAATAACCAAGCTTTTTTTCTTAAGTTTACTCTTAACTTTCCCCTTTCACACACTATTCCAAACTCAGTCTAACTTTTCCAGTTTCTCACTCGAATCTACCACCAGTGCTGTAATCATCAGCAAACAACACCTGACTCACTGCATACTCTCCCTTATCTCCAAGATTTTCGCATTCACCTCCCTCACCACCCTGTCCATAAACAAATTAAATAGCCATGACGACATGACACATCACTGCCGCAGACCAACCTTCACTCGGAACCATGCACTCTACTCTCTTTCCACTCTCACATACTTTATACATCCTATAAAAAAGTTTCGCTTTATTTAAGCTTTAATCCCAAATAATATATCCCTTACACCTTTCACAAGGCATCTATATCAACTCTATCATATGTTTTCTCCATCATAAATACCACATACACACCCTTCTGTTTCCCTAAGTATTTCTCGCACACATTCTTTCAAGCAAACACCTGATCCACACACCCTCTACCACTTCTGAAACCATATTGTTCCTCCCCAATCTCATGTTCTGTACATTGCCCTCAACCTCTCAATCACCACACTCCCACACAGCTTACCATGTACCCTCAAGAAGCTTATACCTTTATCCCCCTTGTCTTTGTACACTGGCGTTATACATGCGTTCCGCCAATCCTCACACACCGCACCATGATCCATACTTAATTAAAAATTCTAGCTAACCAATTAACGACATAATCACCCCCTTTCTTAGGAAATTCAACTGCAATGCCATTCACTCCAGCCGCCTTGCCACATTTCATGTCACGTAAGGCCTCCACCGCCTCTTTTTTCTTCACCAAACCACTTGTTGATTCTCTTACTTTTCAAATACTTTACATCTGCCATCCTATCAATGAACACATTTAAAAATCCTTCAAATTACTCACTCCATCTCCTCCTCACTTCACTACCTGTTACCATTATCTCATTTGCCCCCTTCATCGATATTTCTATATGTTCTCTTGTTTTTCGCTCGCTATTTACCTATTTCAAAAACTTCTTTTTCCCTAAACTTTACTGATACATTCTCATCCCACCTCTTCTTCAGCCCCGGCACCTTCCGCTTGACCTCCTGCCGCTTTCTCTTATATCTGTCCCAGTCATTTGCACTCCTTCCCTCTAAGTACTGCCTACATAAATGATTATCTGTTCTCTTTTACTAGCAACTTCGATAGTTCATCCCACCACTCACTACTCTCCGTGATATGTCTACTTCCGACCTTACTCATGCCACACGCATCTCTCGCACAAGCCAACACTGCGTCCTATATATCTTCCATTTCCCACCCCCTCCCTTAGCTTCGTTTACTATCACCTTTTGCCATTCTACATAACCTCTCCTGGTATTTCTTTACACAAGTCTCTTTTCCAACCTCACTCTCACCACTCTCTTTTCACCCATAACGTTTCCTCTCTTTCCGAAAACCTCTACAAATCTTCACCCTCGCCTCCACAAGGTGATGATTTCAGACAACCCATCAGCTGTCATTCACAGCAAATTCATATCCAAAAGTCTCTCTTTTACAAACTTGTTAATTAGTATGTAATCAAATAATACCCGCTAACCATCTTCCCTAATCACATTCATACACTTGTGTATGTCTCTCTTTTTTAACCAGGTATTCCCAATCACTTGCCCTACTTTAGTACACAACTCCACAAGCTGGTCACCATTACCATTCATTACACTGAATATACCATGCCTCCCAATCATACCCTCAACTACCGCATTACTCACCTTCGCATCTGTTTGACCCATCACTAATACTCGGTCTACTGCATGAAAACTGCTTACACACTCACCTAACTGCTTACACACTTACTTAACTGCACTATAATGATCTTTCTTCTCATGGCCAGTTGCAATATGCATTAAAGATTGTCCATATTCATCAAGCTAACACCTTTCTTTGTATGAGTATGTTTTGTATCATTAACATATCTATCTCCCGTTGTCTGACAAAGTCCTGTATATACCAGGAAATCATTCTATAACCGCCTACATGTTCCTGTGTATACTTAGTCAGCTCTGATGAAAAGCCACAACCTCCGTTGGATATCTTGCCACTCACTATGTCTGTGAGGAGGAAGTGCAGAACGATTATGCCTGACTCAATCTTTAGAGAATGTATCTTACAAGCAGAAGAAATGCTAATGGCGGTTTCTTATCTTACTTACTTTGCCTTTCGCCCTCTACAGAAAATATCCAAGAATATTCAATCAGTTAATACCAGATGTTATTCTAGTTATCAAGAGAGTATAAGTAAATTCCTCGTGGTATGAGTCGTAAATTGTAAACACCGACAGTATCTTACTATCTATACGGCGAGCAAGAAGGACTCCTCTCGACTTACAGTCATCAGATGTCGGAGGAGTTGATTGATACAATGGCTATCTAGTTCGGATGGGAGCAATATGATCTGAAACTCATTGACTGACTTTCGTTGTAAACAGAAGATTTAATCTTATTATCAGCAACACGTGTTATAAGCTCATGGCTATGCTTCTGTATTGCACGTCGACGAAGATGTAACCAGAGTGCAGCAGCATCTGCCGAGTGTCCTCTCCTGTCAGCGTCACTCACGATCCTCACACACTGAACAAATGTCTTGCTCCCCAGAGGTCGCGTCCAACTTCCACTCCACTTGTTTCCTAAGCTTCGCATGACCAACCCTGGATGTGGGGCCCAGGCGAAACTTCAGACCCACTCACAGTCCAGGATGGGAAAGTTGGCCAGCCAACAGCTGGTGCCTTGCTCCTCGTCCCTCAGTCGTTACTTGTCTCTCAGAGAACAACGCTCGCCGTGTGACGCAAACACTCGAGTGTTACTCTGCATGAAGCACAATAACTTGTTTACGTACCACAGCTTGTCAGCAAACTCTTGGTTGTGAGACCATTTGGCGGAGAAGGTTGTGTTGGGGTGGAGAGACGAACGACCATATGTGATGCTTTGTACAAGGGTTGTAAGACCTGCCTCAGGGTTGTGATTTACACATTAGGTCATAGGCAACTGCAGAAGTTTTGGTTGAGGACAGAGCAATGTATATGTACTTTTTACCTTACAAAACGTGTCGGGCTAGTGAAGTCAAAACTGGGTTCAATATCGAAAGAGTTTGAGCGATCGGGACCTGAATACCCAGGAAGGTGAAAAGCGTGCACCGGATAGAGTGAACTGGAACGATGTGGTATACAGGGGTTGACGTGCTGTCACTGGACTGAACCAGGGCAAGTGGAGCGTCCGGGGTAAACCATGGAAAGACCTGTAGGGCCTGGGTGTGGATAGGGGGCTGTGGTTTCTGCGCATTACACATGACAGCTAGAGAATTGATGTGAGCGGATGCGGGCTCCCTTCATCTGTTACTTACGCTACCTCGCTTACGCGGGAAATGGCGATCAGGTATGAAGAAGAGAAGTCCTTTTCCTTGTGATTATCTACAGATTTTGCTGACATCATTTTGTAAATGTTTTGTAATGTGGGTAACATAAGGGAAAGTTATTTCTAGCTTGTAGCATTATTCATTCCCAGGGACTGTGGGAAAATGAACCAGCGCACTCCTCTCTCTCTCTCTCTCTCTCTCTCTCTCTCTCTCTCTCTCTCTCTCTCTCTCTCTCTCTCTCTCTCTCTCCCTACCTACCTATCTATATATCTATCTGACACCATGCTGTCTTTCTGGCTATCTAAACACTTCCGTATGAACAACATATAATTCTCTAACTCTACCGAGAATTGCCACATCTTCCTAACATATCTGTGTACATTCTTGACAGTCACGTATCACCCTGACGTATCATCTGTTTCGACTGATATGTATCTGTCTGCCGAGCATCTGTCCGATATGTATCTGTTTTTACTTGCATCTACCTGTCAGTCTACCGTACATGACTGATGGATTCATCTTACTTTTCATGTGTGTTTGACGAGTGCGTTGTGGCTCCTGCCGTGTTTACCATTCATCAGTGTATAGTCATCACAAATCACAACACTACTGTTTCCCTTCCTCCCTCGCCATAATCCCATCGTCTTCTAGCATCCTGACTTCGTTCTGTTACATTCCCCTTTATTTTCACTTACGTATCCTCCTCTATGTCTTTCACGTATATTCCTGATTCACCTGTAACGCTTCCCTCTCTCTGCCTGGCCATCGCTGGGATGACTCCCTCTCCATAGCAAAAGTTCTTAAAACTCTCGACTAAACACTAGAAATATCAGGTGGCTCCGGAGGGGACTACGCCGGCACAATACACTTCCCCTGGGCTATGTTCTCAGGCTCTGTTACCTGTGTTCCCAGGCTATGTTCTTAAGCTCCGACTGTGTTGTCGTCTGTGTTCCGAGGCTCTGACAACTGACTGTGCTCTCAGCCGTGTTCCCAGGCTATGTTCCCAGACTCTGGTGCCTGACTGTGTTCACGGCTGTGTTCCCAGGCTTTCCTCCTACGCTGTGCTAACAAGCTGTGTTCCCAGGCTATGCTGTTGGGATGCGATCCCAAGCAATGCGTTCGAATGCAACTCAGAACATTTGAGATACTTCCTTTAAGGATGAGATCAAATGTCGCGATGTAACTGTTCTGCGACAGACCTTCATGGCGCTAAACAAGTGCTGCCGTAATAAGGGTAACACAACACCAAGACGTTGTAGAAATACGATGTAGTAAATGTCATACCGGTATGAATGCTTCCATCAATGCACTGCGTCGGATCAAACTACCAAACTGGCTATTTCGTTGGTCCTCACCCCAACTGTGTACTGTACAACTGCGAAGCAGATTGAAGCCAGGTAGGTGATCAAGTATGGCGGGACATGTGAAATCTTCGTGACTGGCTGGCGACTGAAAGATGACATGGCAGAATCGGAGGTGGAGTGAGGGCACAGCACACGCGAAGCTTAGAACAGCAGGTCATCCCAAGCCCCAAGCCAGCAGGGTGTTCACGGCCGCCTGTGTCATCTCGCTGTTGTGTGTATACATGAAGCAGACGCAGGTGGCACGTTGCTGCGGGTGTGTGTGTGTGTGTGTGTGTGTGTGTGTGTGTGTGTGTGTGTGTGTGATCACAACATCAGCCTGAGGCTTTGAGACATTACTCACCTGCAGGAAAACCTTACCTCTAATAACAGTGGGCTGTCTTATGTTGATGACGACGCTCTACATATATTTCCATCAGTTGTGAATAATGTATGTTAGCGTCGTGCTGTTATCTATAGATAACGTGAGTGTAGTGAGGGTTATGGTAGATACAGTCTATGTTGTCAGTGTTAGATTAAGATAAGGATAAAATGGGCTATGAGTAATTTGTCAACTGTGTTAACAGATTACTAGTATCAACGTGAGCTGTGTTTATCTTGCTTGGTTACCAAACAAAGCTATGCATCTATGAAGTAATGTCATGACGTAGGGGGAAACAAGAGAGGATTCATGAGATGATCTTTGGACAAACCAATGAGTAGACACCACGAGTCGGAGTGGAACATTTGTCTGTTCATCGACATGCTGGTCACATCATCGGAACTGCAATACTCAGACGAGAGAGAGAGAGAGAGAGAGAGAGAGAGAGAGAGAGAGAGAGAGAGAGAGAGAGAGAGAGAGAGAGAGAGAGAGAGAGAGACGGATAGATAGATAGATAGATAGACAGATAGGTAGATACAGATATTCCTTAACACTGATATATATTTCCATCTACGTATCTTACAGCAACTACATTTCCCTGCAAGTCCCAAATACATTAGAGGACTGAGGTCAGTAGCGGCAGGGAAATAGCCTCTTGTTTTCACATTGGAAACTTTGTCCTGAGGAGCGCGTGTTGGCTGACGTCATGCTGAGATGTGTTAACTTTTTTTTGTTTCCTCGTGAGTCAGGAGACACTCTCCTGCTTGAGAGGTGCAACTCTGACGAGTGTGCCTTTTTGCCTCCATGCTCTCGTGCAAAGCTCATCTGTCTCAACTTAGATGGCGCGGCAAGACTGGAGCTGCCTTCATCATGTGGGTTAGGGATCACGTCCCAGCTTAGTTTGCCTGGCATGATTCCCGCTGCCTTCATTACCTGGGTCAGGGAAGGGAGGATGGATGAGCCGCCCTCACAACGCCTGCGTAGATACTGTGGATTCCCGCAGCATTCATGGCCAGGGTCAGAGGTAAACCGGTCTATGATGTAGGAATACTGTGGCCCTTATCAGACGGCCTAAGGTTTAGCGGTCCCAGCTCAGCTTTGTGCTGTAGGACAAGCGAGCGCTTCCTGTATCATCTGGGTCAAAGTACAGGCTTCCGTAGAGTTTTGATATGATAAATGATGCACGAGGTTTTTATCACATGAGGCAGCCATGGTCAAGCTGTGGCCCACGAGAACATAGTTAGCCAGGACGTTTGATCATCAGGGAGAAAACAATGAAGTTCTGTGATTCTTTGTTGATTTACTCGAACACTGCAGGATCTAAATTGTCAGATCAACCATTTCTAGTTATTAGTTTATAAATCTGAGCTTTTTTAATGACTAGTGGCAAGATGGAACGTTGATTCACACTTCATCTTGTAGATGAGGATTGTCTCTTTTGCTCACATCTTTTTTTTCTTAAATTTGAGAAGAATAATCCTCAGCGTCACCCAGACTCATGGCAGCATTAAAACTAGTGGCTTGCTGTTCTAAGCTGACCATAACTTTTCCAGCATCATTGTTTGTTTCATATGTAATTCATCATCTTATGTACATCACTGCACGAACAATCGTAAGCTAGAGTCATGCAACAACAGACGGTGTAAACTGGAGCAGCATCGCTGTTGCTCTCTGTCAACCAGCTCCACCTTTGAGTAAATATGTCTGTTAAGCTAAAAAGAATCAAACGCCCCTGTTATAGGTCAAAACTGCACCAATGGGACAATAGTATCACTGTTATTGTTACCATAACCATCACGAGCAAGGATCATGACGACGTGCAGTGTGTTGCAAGAGGTGTTGATGTTCGTGTCAACAAAGAGCAAGATCTTATTCCTCTCAAATGATATGGTAAAATCAAGACGCAGGTTTTATCATGACGGACACAGACATTCTGGTGTGTGTCCTGAGACCACATTTTGTGTGCCCTCCCCCACTACAAGTGGTGGACTGTCTACTTCAAGACCACTCGAGGTGTAGGTGTCACGATGGCCACAAGACCACTGTCAGTCGTGGTTTGTGGGACCAAACACCATCTCTATGTGGTCTTCTCCATTAAAGGGGATCTTAACTTAAGACAAACTGCTGTAAGTCTGTCACTGTCTTAGGTAATGTGCGTCTTCCCCTACACCTTTTGTATGTGGCCCAAAATGTTCAGTAATAAAGTGTGTGATCGAGGGTACTTGATGTGTGGTCATCATCATCATCACCACAGTTGTAATTTGTAAAATGAAGACAACTTGGTTCATAGCTGGCACCATCAGTGCCTCGAGATCAGTACGTTTGAGTCCGTCACAATCAACGTTTACGTGCGTTTGCCGACAGGATTTGCCGTCAGTAGCAGCGCTAAAGCGCGTGCACCGCACAGATCACTCTGTGGGTGTCCGTCACTACCGTTGGTAAAATGCGTGTCCCGGGACTGCCTTGTGTACAGCCCTCACTGTCAGTGGTGACAATGTGTGCTTAACTACATAGGTCACGTTGGACACACCACCTCCTCCTCTTGGACTTTGTTCACGACTACAGTGGGTCGAGAGCCGGCGCTGAGTCTTAACCCACTCAGCCGTTCGTCGTCTTGCTATGTGTCTGTCCCTTGAACGAGGCTGCAACAACACACACGGACACACCGTGAGCAGGAGAGACCCAGTCTCTGGCCGACCTAAATCCGTGGAATAGCAGTGGACGTGGTTGAGTGATAGCCTTCGGCCATCCACAGTGTCTATTGACAATGGTTGATCAGGACAGTGCACCCACCACAGCCAAACCTGACAACCCACCATCAGTGGATAGGGAGGCAGTGGGTGCCCCTCCGAGGAATCCTAAGAGACCTTCTTTAAGAGAAAGCCTCCTTCTCCTCCTGGGCCAGAAGAAACAGCAACTCCCCACCACAGTAGCACTCAGCCAACAGCACAGTGGATGTTGTTCCGACTTGCATACAGGCGTCATGCGGTGAGGATCGTCCTCACACATGTGCTCAGGGCCGTGAGACATCATAACTCGCCTTGAAGTTTGAGTCAGAATTGACATCTCAAATTAAGCTTAAGCATACCCTTCCAACTCACGACTCTAACGGCATCTTAGACTTTGAGTCAACATCGATAATATGGCAACCTCATTAATTCCATTTCACAAATCATATCCCTTTAGTAGATAACTCATCACTACGACAACTTCATCAGCTGTTATTATGTTATTATTTACTAAATCCAGTTAGTGTAGTATCTTGTTGAGGCGTAGGACTAAAGCATATGAATACCGTGTCTCTCCATAACACATCACCGACGACACCATACTGTAATGTAGCCACCCTGGGAGATCTCCAGAGGCGGCAAGGTTGCGGCCGAAGTGGACACCAAGAGTATGAAATCTGACCACATAACACAGCAGGTGGGAGGCAACACCGTCATGTCTGAATACAACTGAAATCAAGCAGCAACAGACCGTCGGGTCTTAACGAGGCTGTTTGTGATAGCGTAAGACAACAGAAACTCACGGATCATTACATGTTAATCTGAATGTTACATACAACATTAAGGAAAATCAGCAAACACGGATTGTGGATCGTTGTGTAGCTAACCATGACAGTGTGGTGGTGGCGTTTGTTTGAGCAGTTAGTACACACACACACACACACACACACACACACACACACACACACATACACACACACATCACCACCCCCGGTCTGTATACGTCACCCTCCCCCCCAACAACCACCATCGTCCAGCAGTGAGCATATAAGAGCCACTAACCTTACGTCTTGTAATCTCTATGTAAACTCGAACCAAAAACGTGAAACATCAGCGTTGATAGAAGCAGGAAGATGTTCTTACCAGCACGATAGTAGTCAGATGGTGGTGGGAGGACTTTCAATAACTGGCGAACCATCTCTCCCCGCCCTCCACTCCCGGCACAGGGACCACCTTCCTCCCCCCTCACGCCATGGTCTCCATACGTCACATCACCGCGCCACCACCATCATCATCATCCAGGTTTATCAGACAGAAGGCAATAACGTCATATCTGGTAATCAAACTGTAATTCATAACCAAACACGAAGTGTCAGCATTCTTGGGTAGAGGAAGAATTCTATCTTAACACCGTCGTCTGACACCATAAAGAGGTTGCCTCTTCCCAATTAATCTAATATACAACGATGTCAACAAACACATTTCTGCCAATTCTCACAAAACCCGTCAGCCATTGTACCCTTCCTGAGTGTTAGCCATTGTACATAAGATATTCCATCTCGCTTGGAGTGTTTCTTTCTGTAAGATGCACAGGGTTGTAGTGATGCCATCTACATCGTCTTCAGCTAGAGAATTTCCTTACACGAAGTTTGTTCTGAGTTCAACACACGCTCCGGGTTACTGCATTTACTGAAGTTTCCCTGAAATAATCTGGTGGCCACACCAAGCTCAGTACTATATGTATCATAGTTGTAATGAGATGTATCACACATGTGAATAACCACAGGCGCCCCGAGCCATCCAGGCGTGTGTCCCTGACACTAACAAAAGTGAAGTGTGTGTCCCGAAGCAGCTTGGTACGTGGCTGTCTCTGCCATTATGGTGAAGTGTGTTCTCGGAGACAACTTGGTATGTGGCCGTCAGTCTCAGCGGTGAAGTGCGTGACCCGGGTCAACTGCTGTGTGGCCGTCAGTCCTTTGGGGAGTTCAGGAAAGTTTATATTAAAAACAAAACTTAAGTCCTTTATTGAATCTGAGGCCCAGAGGATTTCTTCGGTTTTTCTATACGCTCTATTCGTTTTCCGTGGCAACCTGACGATGTAGAGGGAGAACGAGAGAGAAAATATTTCATGATCATCAATGTAAATGTAATGTAAACAAGGTGCTGCTATTATCATAACCAGGATCTACCAGCCATAAGCCAGGTCTAAGATGGTATACATATTTCTTATGTGTATTATGACCGACATGACACGGGCGAAACATGCTCCAGTCAAGGAAATCTCAGGTAAGACGAACAATCGATGGGTTTAAGAATGAAGAAATTACTTTGAGTTCTGCGGGTGTCTGTAGACCTGACTCTTAAAGGTCGGAAGGTTTTATAAAGA
The DNA here is from genome assembly GCF_036320965.1 of Panulirus ornatus. NCBI lineage: Eukaryota > Metazoa > Arthropoda > Malacostraca > Decapoda > Palinuridae > Panulirus > Panulirus ornatus. Next base: position 63,309,453 of record NC_092234.1, read on the forward strand.
GGGTTGACGATGGAAAGAGGAGAATTACATAGCTTTACCGTTCTAGGAAGGATGGTTCTATCACAACGGTCGATCCTCGTGTGGCTGGTCTCCACACAGGAAAGTGCTTCGAGTCCACAGCTTGACGGCAGGGGACACACGTAGACAGCTCACGAGAGCAGTGGCCAAAATAATGCCTGCAGAACAGGAAGAGAACAACAACACCGCTGCAGACAGAAAGGGATGGTTGGAGAGCGGACGTGCCAGGGGAATTAATGAAACGAAAGGCTTTTGATTCCACTCTCACTAATACAGTAGTGAGTGAAGATTCACCCCAGATATGTGAGTTGTGCGCTACACTTAGGTAAAGTGAAGTCTTGTAGACATAAAACATCTGCCCACACGATACAAATCTTACAGCACCTACACAGCACCCACGTCTGAGGGGATGCAGACTCGATGATTCGTGGTCTCCAGAACAGAGTGGAGGATGTGGTTTTATCTAACACATTTCCACTATTATCAGGCTGAAATATGATGTCTCGAAACTGAACGAAGGTAAACGAGTGGCACTCAGAAAGAGACATATGGAAAAAATGCGTTTGAGCATCGATAGATTTAACCTGTGACTGCTTCCTAGCGTCAAAATACTGCACAGGGTCCGAGTTTAAAGGAAATATATTCATCACGGAAAAGAATGATCATTAGAAAGAAAAGAGGAGGGAGAATAATATGGAATGTGCAGAGAGTAATCATCAGTGTTAGATAGAACTGTGTTAAAAGATGAAGAGAGTTCGCTGGCAGAGAAAAGGAAAAGAGCAGAAAACAGGCCAGAACCCTGAGGAACACTACCTCCGGGAGTACAACAAGGGGAGGTCGCTCCACCAGTGACGCCAGCACTGGACAACACACACCAGACAACCAGAAGAGGCAAACAAAAATAATGATAACGAAAGTAAGATTATAAAGACCTGTGCCACAAGTCGTCAAATGCTCTGGAGATATTGAGGGTCATGAAAAAATATTGACTGAGAGAGGTGGAATACGCAGATATGAAGCACGTAGAATAAGTCATCAGCAAACTTTATGCTCTTTAATAACGTCAATTTATATACATATCATTGTGGTTGAGAGAAAGAACTCTGCCTCCGTGTTACCTGCATGGCGTAGGTGACTAAAGGGGACGGGAGCGGGGGGCTGGAAACCCTCCCCTTCTTGAATTCCAATTTCTAAAACATGGAGAACTCACCAGGACAGAGTGAAACAATCAGTGGTCATCTCAGTTTTAACTAATGCGTACCGCACTTGCAATCCAGAATTTCTTGATAGTGAAATCAGCAAAATTAATGAAACTGTATCGTCCTTCAAATACCCCAAGACCTTCATATGACAAATCTTTGTATAGCCAGAAAGATTTTTTTCAACTCGAAAAACCATGAAACCTCAAATCACAAAGAAAAAAAAATTCTAGTACTATTGAATTACAGCTTCCGAGGACTGTCCCAGCTACTTAAGTACTCTGATATCAACATTGTATTTAAGAACAGCAATATAGTGAAAACCTGGCTCGTAAAAACACTGGTCTGAAAACTCAAATGACTGTCATAATGTTCACTGAAGAGAAACTGGAAAAGATCTGAATGCAAGAATAAATCAGCATCAGTGTAGTGCTTGTGTTGTTCAAGAATCAAGCGCTCTATTCCTGAACATGTGAGACTTCAGCCACCCTAATGTCTGAAAGATTGTAACTTGGCATTCAGTGGTAGATAAAAACATCAGAGACTCTAGCATTATTAAACACAGCTTTCAGAATAATCTCAGCGTCAGGCTGAGCACGCATGAATTACATCCTTCCATAATCAAAAAAATTGTCAACATGTCTCTGAGCAAATTCATGACATGATACTTGCCTTTGATGACCTGATCCTAACTTTTGACGACCCGACACTTACCTTTAGTGACCCGACCTCTGTCTTGGGTGATCACATGTCTTATTTGACTTTCCCGCCCGATCCTAGTTATTCCCCCAACTTTTCATACATATATGGTATTATCTCTGTATCCATGACGATATGAATCAAGGAAGCGCTTAGATCTTCGTGTTTCATCTGGCTCGTGGCTACCAATATATATATATATATATATATATATATATATATATATATATATATATATATATATATATATATATATCCGTCACTTGAGCTCTTTACTCTCAAAGTGTATCAAATTGTAGCAGAAAAGACGCAATAGTTTTCCATTATTCATGTAATTCACATTCAACATTGTTCCGAATATGAAATAAGAGTATGTACGAGGTAAGACGGTTTATGAAGAATAACAGTTCAGTTTTCACTGTAAAGGTGGCAAAAACAGAATATTTTAGAATTTCTCCACTCGCCAGCTAACCTCCCTTACACACGACCTCAGCGAGATGAATGCAGCAGTATTAATGAATATGTTCACGTTACCATGAGTCTTGTGTGGGTGTAGCGCAGGGGAGTGTGGGAGGAAAACAAGCTTAATAACAAGAAAGAAATATCATTTTCGTTTCTTCTTCTCGTCGCAGGATCTGCTAAGCTCGTTCTTCACAGCCGGTACAGACAGACGTCCACATGCCACTGAACTACTCCAACACAGAGGTAATGAACACAACTTTCTGTTTATTTTCTGTTTCTTTTGAATACTTAGGTATCATTTCAGGAAGAAAACATTTTTTTTTCTTTTCGTTATTTTCTTTATTTTTTGCGCACTCGTTGAGGAAGTATGTGGCTCATAGCATCATTTGAAGGGCGAGACGTAACAGCAGCGGCGCCCCCTGGTCGTGTGACCAGACTACCGGGACAACAGATGGTAGACGAAGCCTCAACTGGACTCAAGCTATCATAATGATGGAATCAGATCGAAAGTTAGTCCTATATTTTTAAGTTTCTTCATGGTTGCCGAGACGGCACGGGCAACTCAAGCCTTAAAAAGGCCATCTCATTAATGCAACACACACACACACACACACACACACACACACACACACACACACATATATATATATATATATATATATATATATATATATATATATACACACACACCCTAGCCTGAGCTAGGTACTCATTTCATCGACCAACTCCCTTAGAGATGGATAAACAGCTGAGTTGACTGTGGACAGACTGCCGCACCCAGGATTAGTACCTATGCGCTCGACAGTGGGCGGGCCCGTGAATGCGTCCCGGTCAGAAGCACTAACCGCTACACCTGCTACACCAAATATAGCACACTGGACCAAAGCGCTACACCAAACATTGAGGTAGGATTCGCAGTAAATCTGATGATTAAATTATCCAAATAGAATAAAGGCAGGAAATGTAGTATCAGCTCATAATTCCACATACGTTATTTTGAAAATTAGGAAAATTGGTTTAAATGGCTTGTATCAGAATCAGAAAATTGGAAACATAAACGGGATATTTTGTGCGAAAGCTGTGGAAACAGTTTGAACTGTTATTAAGGCTCAAATGAGCATCACATTATTGGCTTTTTTACTGGATTTTTTTCTTGCAGACTCGACGGTTGTATCTCTATTGATCATGGTGCAGACTCGTCCTTCCTCGTACCTTTTATCGGAGGTGGTGCAGCTGGGGATCTGGGAGGTGGTGCAGCTGGGGATCTAGGAGGTGGTACAGCTGGGCCTCTCTAGGAGGTGGTGCAGCTGGGCCTCTATAGGAGGTGGTGCAGCTGGGGATCTAGGAGGTGGTGCAACTGGGCCTTTCTAGGAGGTGGTGCAGCTGGGCCTGTCCTAAATGTTAAAATTATGGTTTCCATTTTCTGCCCCTGAGCTTGCTCGTCCCTTTCTCCTGGCGGTACAGTGACTTATCCATGACACTGTAAGTTCAACCACTAATCCTGAAGCATGATACTGTGTTGCTTCTGAAACTTAAAGACTTTGATAGTGTGTTGCTTCTGAAACTTAAAGACTTTCTGCTTCTCGTCTGCACCATAACCAACAATCTACAACTACCGTATTCAAAAATGAAAAAAAAAAAAGTATGAAAAAACATTTGCTGTACAACTTCTTTGAAGGAAATCTAGTGCAATAACAAGTCACAGGATGAGAGACAAGGCTTACAAGTTCCTTTGTGTTCAGTTGACAACACTGGAGGATTAGTGACACCAGAAAGACACTCCAGTGGCCCACTGTCATCACATCTAATCATATCCCACTAAAGATAAGCCTAACGTTTTCTGTGAACTTCTAGATTAAAAACCTACACTCGTCTCTCTTTGACTATAAAATGATGGATAACTATTTCTTTCCAACCTGAATCCACATCCTCGAGGGAGGAACTTCAGGCTAAAAAAAAAACCTCGTACTTATCCTCTTCTGAAGCATCGTCCTTTTCAGTTCCACGTGATATGAACCTGACTAAGTGATTCTCTGGCCATTATTGTTCTCATGATGAAGCTCGCGTGTAAACATTTCATTATATTACGGATGATCTTTAGCCAAAGGCAAGACCTGGAAGATCAACCTACGGAAAGATTTCATGAAACAAAGAAAAAGTCACAGTAAACGCTTGGATAGTTCAGGTATTTTCTGCGCATTTTCTACGTATTTCCTATGTATTTTCTACTTATTTTCTCATCAGTTGTTTGTCTCCGGATTCATCAACAGTTTAGCATTAACATTTTCTTCTTGAGAGCAAATTCATAAATCATAACCTGGCAAAATAACTTGACACATTCGAATGCTTTGGATCAGATGAGGATCATTATGATCTTGTAAAGGTGATGATGATGTGAGCTTGCACAGGCCACAATGTTTACAGAGCAGATGGTTGGTCGTACACGCAAGGGTGAACTTCATCAGTGAAGTCAAACCTGCTAGAAACATCCGGCTGGTCCAGATGAGGATAACCAAACTACCTAAGCATATTCACAGACGGCAAGCGTCTCCTTCATCAGGACCAGTGTGACCCGTCACGAACCCATACATATCTCAACTGATCAGAAAGCAAGCGGGCACGAGATCTCCACTAGACTGACGGTGTATTACGCCAGACATATTCCCCACACTGCTACCTACTTATGGCTCCACTTACCTCGCAAAAGAAAACAAAATCTACTTTACTTGACTATTACTAACATTGTAAGGAAAAAAAAAAAACTTTAACTTACAAAATAAGTTACATATTTTTACATTCTCGTACATTATGTACCTGAATAACACGGAGAAATGTATAAGTGAACGAAAATTTTATTACAAATCTAAAAATCATCACTCCCCCATTCTGTTTATACATTCATCCTATTCTTCTTTTCTGCGATGTAAATCCATTATGAAGTCATCATGGAGGATTCTGTCTTTGTTCCATAAGTAAAGTCTTCAACTGCAGGTAAAATGAAGTTACACATTCGTTGGCAAGTAACTATTCGTTATAGCATACATGAGGAGCGTTCTCTGCAGCAGTGTGATGTCTGGTATAAATACGATCACATCGGCCAATCTAAAGACTTGCTTAAATCCACGCCTGAGATGGTAATCTGGCACGAATATTACTAATTCATGCACATATCCAAAGATTAAGAATATAATTAGAGCATTAAGAATGTTGCTCCGCAGACCTTTCATATGTTCACTACTTACACTTGCTCCATATCAATATCTTTATCCAAACAATTTGCTTTTAATTTGACATTCCTGAACAATTCATACACATTGACTGACAGACCGTCAGATGTTTTATCAGCAGTAATATCCGTAAATCCAATGATTCATGTATTTTGCCTTCATGAACAAGAGGGAAATTTCATTAGATGAAAACAACGTGACTGAACTTTCTCTTTTTTCTTATAAAATCTACAACAACATTAGATATGGCTTTGATCTTTTCGATGAACAGAGTTAGAGACATTCCTTAGAACACACATGATATATTCAAACAAGTATCTAAACGAGAAACATAATCTCGAAGCTCTCTCACTCATTCTGTACAATTACACTTGTTCACTGAATCACTAGATTCATCGTGGTGTCATCAATGAAGCTCTTGTTTAGCTGTGTGGCATACCAGATCAGTCGTCAGTTTCAAAGCTACCAGATCAGTCGTCAGTTTCAAAGCCTATCTTCTTTATAAACCTGTTCCTAACATCGGTTTCCTCCACCTTTCCGTTGTTTGTCAGTGTGTCAGTCCCTTGTTTTTTTTAATCATCTTGAGATTGAGAAAAGACTGAATACGTAATTGAGAACTCCAATGTCTTCGTTATGTTGTAAGTGGTGGAAACCAGACAACCAGTGTTAATTTGAGAACCGCAAACAGGGCAGCAGAGAAGTCTGTAACGTTTTCTCCAACGGTCATCCATTCTTCTGTCTCACAAAGTGGAATAGAAAAGTGTAATGTTTATTCAGATCTTTGTTTCTATATTCACAAAGTAAACTTAGTAGGACCAGACAAGACCTACTTCCCGTCACAACTTTCAACTTACCCTCGTTGGAAAGGATTGAAAAAGGGACGCTCACTAACTCTTTAACATTATTTACCATTTTGTAAGAAAGGGAAAAGCCAAAGCAATTGTCTAAACTCGACGACTAGGACGCCATTTGGTAAACATGTGATTACCAAATGGCGTCCTAGCTTCGTCTCTTCGATGTATATCAACTGACTGTTATATTCCTCTCTTGTGTCTCCCCTGATGGTGTGATTATTATACGAAAGTGCACTTGGGAACTTTTCGTGTTTCATTTTCCCCGTGGACTCATAGGAACACACACACACACACACACACACACACACACACACACACACACACACATATATATATATATATATATATATATATATATATATATATATATATATATATATATATATATATATATATATATATATATATATATATATATACTTTTACATATTCGCCATTTCCAGCGTTAGAGGGGTAGCGTTAAGAACAGAGGAATGAGCCTTTGAGGGAATATCCTCACTTGCTCACTTGGCCACTTTCTCTGTTCCTTCTTTTGGAATACTGAAAACGAGAGAGGACGATTTCCAGCCCCCCCGCTCCCTCCCCTTTTAGTCGCCTTCTACGACACGCAGGGAATACGTGGAAAGTATTCTTTCTCTCCTATCCCCAGGGATAATATATTTATTTATTTCGTGAAAGCTGTTCCCGATCTTCATATCATTTAACATAGTTCCCTCCTCCTTTTTCGCCTTCTTCCCTCTGTCACATCTCCCGGCAGACTTCCTCTTCGTAATAAATGTCCTCCCAAGATCTATTGTCCTCGGGCTATTACGTTATGTAAACTCATTCCTCTTCTGCCTTCCGTAAAATTTCTTCCTCCCTTTGATGTTATACCCAATTAATCTGCATTATTCTTCTCCAGGTCCACTTTTCAGAACTCCCTAGCAGTCTCTTACCTTTCATTTTACAAAGTCTGTGTCGCAGCACCAACCAGAGAACCTGGCTCAATATTTACTCTCCGTTTCGACAGGTTTTAGGTTAAGCTTACCCGTGTGAGCGGCCTTCTGTTGTTACTGTAAGCTGTTAAGCAAAAGGTAAATGTGGGAAAAACAAAAACCTTGGGCGTAATATAATCTCAGGTGACCTAAAACCATGTAAACTGTGAGAAGAGCAAACAACATTTTTCGACTCGGAGATAAGGCTCTCGAGTTTAAGTCTAGGAAAATCATCCCTGCTCTTTACAGTTCATTGTTTCGTCCCCATTTTGAATATTTTTCGTCAGCTTTGGTCTCCCAACTTTAAAAAAGACATAGACTGTTTGGGAAGATGACAGCGTCGAGCTACCAAGATGATTGCCCAACTGAAAAACAAATGCTATGAGAGCCGACTAAACTACTTGAATCTATCTAGCTTAGAAAAAGAGTTTTAGAGTTGATCTAATAAAGATATCCAGCATTGTCAAAAGCTTTCATAATCTTGATCTATAATGGTATTTGTGTCTTGATTCGTCTGATCTCACTGGTAAGAATAGCTAGAAACTCGTGGCCAAACGTTTGAGCCGAAGTATTTTTTCTTCAACATGATTGTTAATATGTGGAATTATCTTTTCCAATTAGAGTAGTTGAGAACAGTACTATAGATACGTTTAAGAAGAGACTTGATAGATATTTCCCATCAAGTCCACAGCTTACATTATCACCGCCTACTCTGTGATAAGGACAATTTGGGGGTTTTTCTGTAGAAATTACTTATCTATAGCCATCTGACCATTACCATACTGATCTGTGAGTTTCTGATCTCTCTCACTATCACCAACAGCCCTGCAGGGACTCGGTGATCTGTGGCAGCTTGAATGCCTTGGTGATCATTATGCCAGGCAGTCGTTACCACCACCAGCCTCATCACAAACATTCACGAGGTCCTGCGAACTTTACTCCCCGTACCGCAATCCATCACACACTCTCCCCCTTATGGGAAAAGGTGCCACAGTTCAGCAATGTAGGATAACAAACCTATGTCACGAGCGGCCAAACATTACCACAGTGGCTTATCAGACACTAGTTACTGAGGAGGCACGTACACAGCCAGTTCTCATGCGCAGGAGACCGATGTAGAATCTATAGAAAAGGGAAACTGAACTCAGAAGAAGTAACTGTAAAGACGTAGGGAGTACCTGTAGATCTCACAACAGAAAATGGACCTGATCTGAAAGATTCAACGCCAGTTTCATTCATTACCATATGAGTGATCTGGGTTATTTACTGATAAAGAAAGATCTAGATAGATAGGAAGACATACGTTGGCAAGACAAAAGGACACAGGACAGACCAAACCGGGAATGGAACGACTGTGAAACTTGATATGAGGAAACAGAAAGAGAGAGAGGGGAGCTGAGAGAGGGGAGCTTGTAGGGCAGACATCCTATCAAAAGCTTTCAAGGTATTGAGAGTTGCGACACAAAATTTCCTGGGGACTTCCAGGGAAGAAAACCAGATATAAGAACACAGGAAAGGCTACCCCGAGAGGGTCTCGCCTCGCAAACCCCTTGCTGGTGACACAAGAGAACACCGTCAGATTAAAGACGCATCAGGTATACGGGAGTTGACGAAAGATCCAAAACCTTTAGAAACAGTAAAAGTCAAAGATTTGGAACCAGAGTCAGAAGGGTCAGAACAGGTATCCTTGACTGGGATATGTTATACTACGCATCTTTGTAAGAGGAAGAAAAATGACCTTTTCTTAGGCAAAATTAATACGGACGGACAAACACATACGCCATTCCGTTATAACATGAGGAGGGATATCTTCCAGTGTGTACGCTTTTCTTGTGTCTAGAGAGACAAGTGCTTTATGGACTGTACGAAAAGACAGTAGAGGAATGGTCATGGGATTAGTAAAGGGTGAATCACGGGGTGAAGGAAGGGTCTAAGTTATGCAGTTATGAAGCCTGATTATTCATCTGTATGAATATCAGAGTAGGTAGATCAAGACACTAGAGACAAACTGAGCCACAGAACAGAGACCTGGCAGTGAAGGAAGAAATGAGGTCATCACAATGTCTTTATATAAAGGAGACATTTACCTCGTGAACAATATATTTGCAGTGGTTTCGGCCAGGCATGAGAGATGACTGAGGGTAGAGATGGAAGGAGAGTTCTCCACGTCTGATAAGCCAGGTCTCTTGCCTGGATGGCTTTCAGGCAAAATGTATTGAGCCATGGACTTCCATGGACTAGATGAAGACGTATCCTTACAGAAAGAGCGAATATGAGTCTTCACATTCCCTTGCAGTAGAGCCTGTGTCGTACGCTTGACGAAGGAGTTGTATCACCCGAGGAGAGGCAGTGATTTTTCTAAGAAAACTCAGAAAAGAATTTTGTCAGTTCAGTCTGCTCAAATAAAGCAACAATACACAGGAGAGCACAAGAATGAAAAAAAGAGATAACGAGAGGCCTAGTGGCTTATGACGAAGTTATCTGACAAATCATATTCTGATTCTGTTTACATCTGTATCCTAGACAGATGAGGTTGGAGAAATAAGAACGCGGTTCCTTCCACTCATTCTATGTAAGATCAGCCAGCGGGGTGTCCACCTGACGGAACATCATCTGGTGTTCATGTGATTCCAAAGTGTGTAACTTTATGTTTGTTCATTTGTGCGATTTTCTAAGCACTACGTTCTTGCGAAATATTATTCTTTCAGTTATGCTCATAAAATCTTGATTTCTGATGGCAGTCAAGTTAGATACATGGAGAGAAAACCTTCTTACAGAAATATTAAATACTGAGAGGGTGTGTTTTCGTGGTGCCAAGGTGAGACATGTCAAACTTTAATGTGAACTTTATCATCACAGTTCAACCATTATTTTGAGGTTATCATGAAAAAATTGAGCATGGGCATAAAAAAGGTTCATTTTTTGTACATTTCAGAGCAGTATTTTCAGTAAAAGCAAATGGCAGAGGCAATACTACAGAAACTGCGAATAGCAAGAACACTACCTACAGAGGTTGTAAAAGACAAGATAATAATCTGACCAAAAAGGTTATGGAACGAATTCACGTTTACTGATAAATGACTGAACAACGACAATTGGGTTTCACCGCAAATAACGGTATTAACATACAGATGTAGGGAGCTTCACCGTGCAGCAGCTTCTCCTGTATAGTCACATCTGAGCATTATGCATATCACCGAGACGGCCCACTAGACCAGTGGTCAGCGATGTCATCGTTGCTACCACCGTATTGTCCAGGTTGAGGATGATGCGTTCGATTTCTTGCGCCGTATTTTCATCATCACCGTTAATACCGCTCGCGACGCCATAACCAGTGCCATCATGGGTCGCTATCGCTGTCGTCTTCACTGCCACTGTTGGTGTAGAGGCAGCCAGCAGTGTGGTGAGAGGCATCTTGGTTCCTACTCACCCAGGCGTCAATGTCAGCGCGCCTTTCGGGCTGGCGAGTGTAAGAGCCATGCTCTAGAGGCTGAGGCGTGAAGGGATGCTTGGGAGACATGAGCTGCAGGCGATAATAGTTCGGGTGCCGGTGATTCTCACGTCCACGATTATCTGCCGGGGACCAAACCTCACAGGTATGGGTGGATGACGTTGGCATCATCGAGGAACAAGGCTCCCTGCCCACCCACCAGTAACGGAGGAAGAAGGCTCTTCTCCTCCCCATCCACACGCCTTGGCTGTATCTATTTTTTTTTTTCTCTCTCTCTCTCTCTCTCTCTCTCTCTCTCTCTCTCTCTCTCTCTCTCTCTCTCTCTCTCTCTCTTTCTCTCTCTCTCTCTGGCAGGAGCCGTGGGAATACTTTTAACTGCTGGTGTATCTCATTCATTCTGTCACTGCACTGTATGTTTTTTTTTTCTATTTGGGTTTCGATACTTTCTGTCAATCAATAATGACTACTTGCTAATGAAAAGCCTGTCCAGGGTTGTACTCCTGGTAATGGATGATTGAAGCACATGCATTTCCTGACGTGTGCGTCAGTTACTTGATATCTGGTTTTGTGGATTTTCTTTCTCTGCAGATAAGAATGTAATCATCAGTAATGTTATAGTTTCATGATAACCTGTAGCAGTCGGCTTTCAATGAATGATGTCATTCTTTTAACGTATGGCAGGGAACATAATGCAGATCACCTCCTCAGTGAAGAACAGGTTTGCATGATACGTGCAAATTTTCTTGACTGTTTGGGATAAAATGTGAATGAAGGAGATTTTACTGAATATACGGGTGGACTGGAGGGTCTGATGTTAGTGGGCTGGGTGACCATGCTGGCACAGACAGCCAGCCATGCCAGGAACTCACATTACCTAAGGCCTACCATAAGTACCCTTGGCTTAATCTCGAATACTTACAAGAATCTATGTGGTAATACGACAGGATTTCCGCTGCGCGGGTATGACTGACAACACGAAAAACGAATTTGAGAGGACACTCTGAGGTCATAGGGGTTTTGCTCTACCTGTTTGTTGATGGTTTACACTCAGAGATCCTCTCTTAACTCACTATCTTGTTCACTGCACAGTACTGAGTGACGGAGGAAACTCAGGTTAATGCCACGTAACTCTTTCTATTCCGGATGCTTTTCAGTGGGACTTTTACTTGTTGGTCTCTGTGCTAGTGTGAATTGATCCTTAGACAACTACATACACCTCGGTAACTTATATTAAAATCCTTCCTTGAAGTCTCTATCAACTTCTACATCTTTCTATAATTTGTGAAAATACCGAGATGTTCTTTGAAGTTTGTATTCACCCGCTATGTTCACCTAAATCTACGATACCCACTCCCACTTTCGTAATTTTCTTTTCATCCACAACATAGTTTTATACGGTCTCCTCCGTCTCCCGTTGTGTGATCAGAAATCTAGAGGGAGAGGCTGCCCAACGCAAAACATGACCTGAATTTTGCTTTAATATTTTTTTTCTTCCTTCTTCTCCGGCTTGTGTCGAACTCATCACATTTTCTGAGGCCAACGTAATCCTCATCTTTTCCTTTTCTTTTCTTACCTGTGTTGCCCTGTAAATATTCTCTGGGGTCCTATTTTTCTATTTTTCCATATTGTTTTAAACCTTTGTTGGTATTATAGTGTCTTCAGAATAATTTGGGATACATATATTCTCTCACTTTAGGAAACGTTATTATGCATTACGGACTGTCAGCGGATTAATGGTTTCTGAAGTCTGTTTGAAGGTTTTTAATTTTTCTTATGTTACCTGAGATGGTACGGGCAACTGAGGCCTTCATCAAGGCCATCTCATTAACGCTATAGAGAGAGAGAGAGAGAGAGAGAGAGAGAGAGAGAGAGAGAGAGAGAGAGAGAGAGAGAGAGAGAGAGAGTACTTCCCACGTATTCCCTGGGTGTCGCAGAAGGCGACTAAAAGAAGAGGGAGCGGGGGCCTGGAAATCCTCTTTTCCCGTTATTTTATTTTCCAAAAGAAGGAACAGAGAAGGGGCCAGATCTCTGTTCTTATTACTATATCGCTAACGCGGGAAATGGCGAATATGTGTGGAAAAAGTATATATATATATATATATATATATATATATATATATATATATATATATATATATATATATATATATATATATATATATATATATATATATCCCTGGGGATAGGGGAGAAAGAATACTTCCCACGTATTCCCTGCGTTTCGTAGAAGGCGACTAAAAGGGAAGGGAGCGGGGGGCTGGAAATCCTCCTCTCTTGTTTTTTTTTTTTCTTTTCTCAAAGAAGGAACAGAGAAGGGGGCCAGATGAGCATATTCCCTCAAAGGCCCAGTCCTCTGTTCTTAACGCTACCTCGCTAACGCGGGAAGTGGCGAATAGTATGAAAGAAAGATATATATATATATATATATATATATATATATATATATATATATATATATATATATATATATATATATATATATATATATATATATCTATATTCATTTATAGTCGCCTAAGCCAGGTACCCACGTCATCAGCCAACCCCTAGGAATGGACAAGCAGCTGAACTGACTGTGTGAGTCATTTCATTTTTGTAAAGCTTGTTTTCTTCATGTACTCAGAGGCCTGAGTTGTCCCCTGTATGTTTCCTGAAGGCTATGGTAAGAGCCCATGTTCCCTAAAGCCGATGTCGGTATTCCCTTACGCTATGCAGTTTTATTCCAGTGTTATTATGTTTTCTGGGTCGTCTGTTGATGTGATAAAAATTTGTGAATTCTGTGTATTTAATAAGAATTTCTTTTTTTTATCATTTTGTCCCCAGTATGTACTGAACTCTGTTAATCGAAACGGTTATCTTAGGCTTGTCGACTTTACTGTGATTTCCAGAGCTTGTGTCAAGTACACTATGCTCATTATGTTATCTGAATCCCGTAATGACCCCCACATTCTATGCATGATCTTGTGTCGTCGTTACTGGTATATCTAAAACTGAGTCGTCTCTCACAGTTCTTTCAAAAACTGTTTCGTTCGAACGAAAGCCAAATCAACATCAACTAGTTTTTTTTAAGTCTATGATGAAACCAAAGGACTGTCTCAGTCTGTACTGATCCTAAGATGTTATTATTTTCAGTTCTTGTATCATATTACTGAACCTCATGGTCACACCAGCTACGGGTATTTCATCCTATGGTTCACTGTTTCAAAGATTCACAGGTCCGAAGAGTTTAGTGCGGTTTGTTAGGGACGAAAGTTTGTCATACCAAAGTTTTGTATCTAGGAAATATCATAAGCAATACATTACAAGAGAGTCCCCAGCAATAACCTTATATTCAATCTGTATAAACACTATTTAACCTAATGTAACCTGATTTTATACACAGCAATATGAAATATGTACTGTGGGACAACTGGATCTTCGGATCAGCGAACCAACGAGCTAGCAAGTACTCAAGGCTTCAGAAACTTTAGTCTAGCCAGGCTCTCGGTCCAACAGACCTTCAGGAGTTAACGTATCTTCGGAACAGCAGACCTTCGGACTGGCGCAAGTCCGGGATAGTGGACCTTTTGCGTGGTATTCGAGAACGTTAACCATAATTTAGTCGTTTGCGTTCCCGAATACACGTTAAAGGTCCTGGGTTCGATTCCTAGCTGTTGGAGGGTATGTTATATATATATATATATATATATATATATATATATATATATATATATATATCGTAAATAAAATGGCGTTGATTATGGCATTCAGTCGCCCGTGTCTTCTCAGCTAGCATGAGAAAAACAAAATCATCGGAGCATCGGGTCATCGGACAAACAAATATCTGAACCAACAAACCTGAAAGAAAACGAATGGTTGTGCAGCGTCTGTTGACATCGCCAAGCTCTTTGAAGCATGTGTCGACTTCACAGTATCTTCTCTCGCTGTAGTTTTAACGATATTTCTGAGTGTCTTCATGACAATATTTCTTAACCCATAACGAACCGATTCGTTTTCAGAGGTCCATATTGATCCTAGAATGTTTCTGAAACTTTTGTCTAACTCACAAGAGTTTCTGATGTCTACTTCGATCGCTGCGATATATTTTGGTTTATGATACCTTCTTATTTCATGAAGCCTGATTCGATTCTTACTTGTGAAGCAACACGTAGCAGCCTCAATTTTTTTTTTTTTTTTTTTTTTTTTTTATACTTTGTCGCTGTCTCCCGCGTTTGCGAGGTAGCGCAAGGAAACAGACGAAAGAAATGGCCCAACCCCCCCACATACACATGTACATACACACGTCCACACACGCAAATATACATACCTACACAGCCTTCCATGGTTTACCCCAGACGCTTCACATGCCTTGATTCAATCCACTGACAGCACGTCAACCCCTGTATACCACATCGCTCCAATTCACTCTATTCCTTGCCCTCCTTTCACCCTCCTGCATGTTCAGGCCCCGATCACACAAAATCCTTTTCACTCCATCTTTCCACCTCCAATTTGGTCTCCCTCTTCTCCTCGTTCCCTCCACCTCCGACACATATATCCTCTTGGTCAATCTTTCCTCACTCATTCTCTCCATGTGCCCAAACCATTTCAAAACACCCTCTTCTGCTCTCTCAACCACGCTCTTTTTATTTCCACACATCTCTCTTACCCTTACGTTACTTACTCGATCAAACCACCTCACACCACACATTGTCCTCAAACATCTCATTTCCAGCACATCCATCCTCCTGCGCACAACTCTATCCATAGCCCACGCCTCGCAACCATACAACATTGTTGGAACTACTATTCCTTCAAACATACCCATTTTTGCTTTCCGGGATAATGTTCTCGACTTCCACACATTTTTCAAGGCTCCCAAAATTTTCGCCCCCTCCCCCACCCTATGATCCACTTCCGCTTCCATGGTTCCATCCGCTGACAGATCCACTCCCAGATATCTAAAACACTTCACTTCCTCCAGCCTCTCACCATTCAAACTCACCTCCCAATTGACTTGACCCTCAACCCTACTGTACCTAATAACCTTGCTCTTATTGACATTTACTCTTAACTTTCTTCTTCCACACACTTTACCAAACTCCGTCACCAGCTTCTGCAGTTTCTCACATGAATCCGCCACCAGCGCTGTATCATCAGCGAACAACAACTGACTCACTTCCCAAGCTCTCTCATCCCCAACAGACTTCATACTTGCCCCTCTTTCCAAAACTCTTGCATTTACCTCCCTAACAACCCCATCCATAAACAAATTAAACAACCATGGAGACATCACACACCCCTGCCGCAAACCTACATTCACTGAGAACCAATCACTTTCCTCTCTTCCTACACGTACACATGCCTTACATCCTCGATAAAAACTTTTCACTGCTTCTAACAACTTGCCTCCCACACCATATATTCTTAATACCTTCCACAGAGCATCTCTATCAACTCTATCATATGCCTTCTCCAGATCCATAAATGCTACATACAAATCCATTTGCTTTTCTAAGTATTTCTCACATACATTCTTCAAAGCAAACACCTGATCCACACATCCTCTACCACTTCTGAAACCACACTGCTCTTCCCCAATCTGATGCTCTGTACATGCCTTCACCCTCTCAATCAATACCCTCCCATATAATTTACCAGGAATACTCAACAAACTTATACCTCTGTAATTTGAGCACTCACTCTTATCCCCTTTGCCTTTGTACAACGGCACTATGCAAGCATTCCGCCAATCCTCAGGCACCTCACCATGAGTCATACATACATTAAATAACCTTACCAACCAGTCAACAATACAGTCACCCCCTTTTTTAATATGTCTTCTAAAACTTGGTCGACTCTCTCTCTCTCTCTCTCTCTCTCTCTCTCTCTCTCTCTCTCTCTCTCTCTCTCTCTCTCTCTCTCTCTCCGTTCCCTTTGACATTTGAAACACGTGATCAGATGTCCAAGTGCCTCTGACAGTGAGAAATCAAACAGTACCTCTCTGCAATATAGACACCGGATTTTTCTCAGTTCATTCTCATGGGGCGTTACACATCCCTCCCTTGTTTGGAGAAGTGATCCCGGTGTCCTAATGTTCTTCGTGTAAATCTCGTTATGATCAGGTCTGTGATGTGACGTTGTTACGTGGTCAGACTGGGAGAGATGACTGGATAACAGGTGCTGAATGACAATAGAGTGGCTTTAAAGTCTAAATATGTGATATCTTTAAGTATTTCGTTCAGAATTATGGGAAAAGTGAATAATTATGTGCGGTAATAGGCCTTCTCAGGACCGAGAAGGACAGTAGAAGATGGGTTTGGACAGAAATAACGTAAACAAAAGAGAAAAGAAAATATTAGCCCTGCACCCGCGGGCGGAGGGGTAGGGCCGGGCGAGCGGGAGAATAATTTTCATTTAGTACAGAATGTACGTAAGCAGTACTGTTGTGTACCCCTGGTGGAGCATGGAAACAATAACAAGTTTATACGAAACAAAGATAATCATTACTTTGTGTTATTTCTATTTGTTTCATTGGATAGTTTCACTGTGATGATTTTGTTTTACTAATACAAAATCACAACGTAGTCAAGTCGATTGCAAGCATCGTAGGAAGAAGCCTGTTCAAATGATCAAGAACATACCCGTATTGCTTTAAAGCAGATAACAGAAATAAATTTGTTTATAAGTAGTACGGTAGAAGCAAGAAAGGAAATGATAAGGCTTGGTTCATGTTATAATGCATAGAAAGGAATCAAGGAAAAGCAAATAATCATTTTACTATAAGTGAGATCTTTGCTGGTTTGTACCTGGTTGTGTTGAGAGGTGTGGTATGCAGCACTACCTTCTCCATTAAGACTACTCCTATGATTAGAACCAGATTGAACAAAGTTCCTCACTGACGACAATGATCCACACGAATATATAAACGAAAATACTGATGATAGATATTGCCAGTGCTACGTTTTCAGTGACTCATAAGTTTCAGGAGTGGAATTCCAGAGTTTCTGAGCATCATTCTCTGCAGTTTACAGTGTTGATCCGGTCACCAACTGATCCTTTCCAATACTGTCTTGCTCAGCTCTCTACTCGGCATATGTTTACCTCCATACTGGGCTGCTTTGTAGATTAATCAATTGTATCATAAAATTACTCAGATCATTTCATGGCTACATTTTCAAATTCGTTTGTCTTTCACATTGTATTCGCTTTTTTTACTTTTAATTTTGCATTTTCTTTAAAAGACCTAAATTGTGTCAATCTTGAACAGAGTTGTTTTCGATGATTGAATCCATTATGGTCTAAAATTACATTTTGAAAGCTATGAATGCCCTTTTTCATGAATTTCAGGAACAGTTATGTTTCCGTGGGTTTTGGAAATATTTAAAAGCGCCATTGTCGACACCACGTTAAAAAATGTTCAATTTGATTCCAAAGGCTTTTATGTGATCAAACATGATATCAGTGGTTTTGTCAAAGCCTTGTAATCTGGTGGTCATTTAAATACGAGGGGAAATCTGCCCCCAAAAATAGATTTCTTTTTTTTTTTTCAAACTATTCGCCATTTCCCGCATTAGCAAGGTAGCGTTAAGAACAGAGGACTGGGCCTCTGAAGGAACAAAAAATAGATCAATGAAATAATCTACAAATCCACACAACGTCATATGATTATTGAATAGACATTTTTTTTTCCTTCTTCAAAAACTACGAATTTCATCTACGACTCAACAGATCGCTCAAAGACGGTACCAGGTCGGTGGTGGTGATGACGTCACACCATCAATACCCCCCCCCCAAACACACACACACACACACACACACACAGTCCACGTCTCCGGCGGAATGTGGATAGCGGTCCAGCGACCGTGGCGGGAAACGCTGCACGTAAGAGCGCCTTCTGCCACACTGGCTGGCGGTTTGTTGGTGGCTTTTCAGCTACATCGGGGTGAGGTGAGGTTATGGCGCGTGACGTCCAAGATGCACTCCATCACTGAGGAACAAAAGTACACTGGCTGGCTGCTGGGCTGCTGCTTCCGCTAGCTGGACGTAGGCAAGATACGTACTACATGTTTGAGGGAGTTTTTCGTTTCATTATCTTCGCAGTGAATTTCCCCTCTTCTCTCTCTCTCTCTCTCTCTCTCTCTCTCTCTCTCTCTCTCTCTCTCTCTCTCTCTCTCTCTCTCTCTCTCTCTCTCTCTCTCTCCAAATTGTGAGATTATCAGACATGCTCGCCCATCACTCCCCTCGGCCTGCCGCCCGCTCCACGCCGCCCCTCGCTCCTGGACTGGAAGGAAAGCGTAGATGAAAATTCTTGAAAAAACTTAGAATACAATCATGTCTGAGGCGGCTCAAGTTTGCAGAGAATTTCTCTCAAACGTCTGCGGCTCACGGGATAAAACTTCTCAAGTGCAAGGTTTCCTGAAGCAAGAGGCCTCCTGTGTGTCCTCTCTCTATGATCCTGGTATAGAAGGGACCCTCGAGAACTGATATTATAATCGCAATAATTCTACGTCTTCTGGCTGCCTCGACGACGTGACTTGTGGTTGACAGTGTTGTCAGAGAGTTGGTGTTGGACGCCAGCTTACTATGGAGGTTGACATACGTATGTCTTGGCTTCCAGGGTCTAGCTGGGGACTATGAATCACACAGTGGGTTCCCCCAGAGCATACAAGCCCACTCTACTCTACTCCAGGCTCTTGACTCTCTCTCTCTCTCTCTCTCTCTCTCTCTCTCTCTCTCTCTCTCTCTCTCTCTCTCTCTCTCTCTATCTCTCTCGCTGCGGGAGCTGGGTGCTTGAATGCTTCACCCAAAAAAAAATTGGTTCTGTCCTTAGCTGACATCAATGATTACAGTTGTTTGTTTCCAGCGGTCTAGGGTAATGAAGGATCACGTTAGGCTATTGCTCGATTTGTCTGGAGAGATAAGGATGATAATACGATGTAATTCATCTAATTCATAAGGACATTTCGTATGTCCAGATGGTCCTAACCTACAGGCTTGGTGTGTCAGCATGATGACGACATCCTCAGTCAGTGTGTGCCAGGTACTGCCCCTCTCAGTACTCAGTCAGTGTGTGCCAGGTACTGCCCCTCTCAGTCCTCAGTCAGTGTGTGCCAGGTACTGCCCCTCTCAGTCCTCAGTCAGTGTGTGCCAGGTACTGCCCCTCTCAGTATTCAGGAATGAGGCCCAGCAGTCCCTATGCAGTCGCCATAATGTCAGCTTCATTCACTCGTCTTCGCTCTGCTGATGTTCTTTTGAAGAGAAACCGGTACAACCAGAGAAGGTCGAGAATAGATGGAATATAGTGAACAGCCTGGCCACAGCTGATTTGCTATGATGGTACATATTCATCCTCTCTGACGACACTTTAACGAAAGCTAATATGCTTCCTTATTGCTTAAGGCAGGTATAAGAAAGTGGGTAACTTCGTAAGTGCTTTATATCAAGGTGGTGATGCATGTCGACGTAAACCAGCACTGCCCATCGACGTAAAACAGCACTGGCCGTCGACATAACAAAACAATGACCAGTAACATAACATAGTGCTGGTCGTCGCATAACACAGTACTGGCTGATAACGTAACACAGCACTGAACGTAGACGTAACACAGTACTGGCTGATAACGTAACACAGCACTGGACCCAGACGTAAATCAGGGTTGGCCGTCGACGTAAAACAGCGCTGGTCTTCCACTGAACACAGTTCTGGACACGGACGTACACAGTACAGGCCGTCGAGGTAAAGCATCCAAAGAACTGAAACGACGTGAACGTTTGTGTTTGTAGTCAAGAAAATACAATACTGAAGGATGAATCTGTACCGATGCTGCTGATACGTTTAATAAAGATGAATTCCAAATATATATCAAAGACTTAATCCACTTCACTTATGTTACCAGCTTATTGCTACCAGACCACTGATGGTGGGACGTTACTGCCACATGTGATACCACACCACTTGGAGGAAAATTCTACGCGTCATTTCAATAGACAACCATTTGAACCACGACAAAACTCAGTCGACACTGCGAGTGCGATGAGTCAGTCTCGCACATTACAACCAGTTCGGTTATGATATTGTGGAAGAATTTGATAATGTAAGTTTGCCCGGTAAAAGATTACCTTGCAATCACGCTGATGTCCCGGAACAAAAACCTGACGATGCCAACAGGTGAGCCACGACCGCGGTCCAGACACGGCCAAGTGCGCCTCCAGATTTCCCCTGAGTGTTCTGACGCGATCTCTGGGTCATGCAGACCCACGTCAGGGACCGTGCACAAGTGCAAGGGTTGTCAGGCCAGACGTTAAGGAATAACCAATTCCTCCAAACCTGTAGTTCAGCACCAGGCGACGCTTCACCAGATGATGACAAAAACTCCTTTCTGAGAGTGGTACCCCAGCGCGTCTTGGTAAGTGTGGCCTCATAGTGGTATGGTTTCCGTCATGGTAGACGTGGTTCCCCATTCGCACAACCTGCGTCATGGTAGGTGTGGTTCCATACTATTACAACCTGTGTCATAGTGTTGTGGGGTAACATTGTGTTACAACATGTGACATGGTAAGTGAGGTCGAATGGTGACACAACCTATGTCATGGTAGGTGTGGTCATAAAGTGGTATGACTGTGTCATGGTAGGTGTGGTGTGGGAGCCTCCACTCAGTGCTCTGCCAGTGGTCTGTTTTCACTATAGTTATAACGTAATGAATTCTTCTGCCAGTGGTCTGTTTTCACTATAGTTATAACGTAATGAATTCTTCTGCCAGTGGTCTGTTTTCACTATAGTTATAACGTAATGAATTCTGGTGAAATGATATTGTTCAGATTAATCCACCAGATGGGGTCACTAAACCCAGTCATGTTCTGGCTTGAGGACAAAATTTCACTTGATAGAACGGAAAGACTCGACAAGAAAATAGTTACACATAGTTCACAAGAATAGAAATTCTTGATTAAGAACTTTCTCCGCAAAAAAAAAAAAAAAACGCCAGTAATTAGCAGATTACTCCCAAGACTAATTAAGACAACTTCACTATATTGTAATTAGTGAAGAAGTCTAAATGTGGTGTTCTGAATGCATGGCCCAGCACGTCCTCTGCTTTCACCATGATCTAATGGCTGTGTGTTCGTCTGTTTGTATATGTTACCTTAACCGCCTTCCAAAGGAATACAAGAAGAATACAAACACCAGCAGACCACTGGGCCTTCTCGAGGCTGCTTGCGGAGTTTTCGTTCGTTTTAGTTATTTCTCATTATACAACCACAGGATCCCTTTCACGGGAATCCCGAAGCATGAACACTGCTCTACAATCAGTAGCAGGGGAGGAATGGAGTCATTCGGAGCGAAAAGCTCCTCGACGAGACTGAACTCCTTTTCATCCACTGCCGAAGGTGACTTCTCACTTTGCGCATACATACATACGAGGCTTTCGGTCTGTATCCGGATTTCCTAACAGCAACATAAACAGGATCACTTATACATCACTTGACCTTCAGTGTACCTCAGCTTAGTCAAGTATAACCAACAGCTATTACTGGCGTACTCGCATATCTTGTACCTAACACGCCTAAGAAGGTTTGAATACGTTAACCATTTATCATGTTGCATGAAGAACATACATGGAGAGCAAAGAATCTAAGGTAACTTTTCGTAAGGCATTGTTGTACTTATACTTGTTTATCAGTTCAGTTATGGTGAATCAATTTTATCACGGTACTGCGAAGCGACTCTTCCTTCAGTCTGTTGGTGGATCATGTGTTCTTGATTGTGATAATGCAGTAGATACAGTTACAGCATCTCATGCAACACGAACGTGTTTGAGCTACGCTGCATTGCAGTGGCAGCACCAAATGTGTTACACGTAGTGGATGACCTTTCGGTCATACAGAAATTATTAGAGAATAATTAATTCAAGAAACATTGTAAAATCTACAAATCAAAAATATTTTACTTCTATTTTCGGTTCAGTATTGCTCTTCTCGCTGTAAGAATTAGTGACTGAGATTCTCTTAAATTTTTCCAGAACGAAATCATTTGGACCAGAACGTCTTTCACCGTTAGCTCAGATTCCTCAGCAGCCCTTGCCTATGGGCCTAACATCTGATTCTCTCGTGGAAAACGAAGATCAACATGGACACAAAATCCCTTGGCTTTCCACGGAATTCTATTCAACAAGTACATAGATCGGATTCGAACATGCCTAAACACTAAACAGAGAGGCACTCACTTCACAGTTTGCTGTGACGACCATCTAGTAGTGTCGTGAGGACCTGATACAGCACTTCTAGTAGGAACTTCACAGTTTCCGTACAGACAGTTAAAAGTATTAACCTGTCTCTGTGATGTGTGAATGTGTTGTCACTTCCCCAGGAAGAGATGGTGCATACGATGGATCAAAGGCAACAAATTTGTCAATTATCGGGTGTTTTATTCAATATGCTCTGTGATTTTTCATAACGGTTATGTATCTACGAGGGTATATAAACAAAGTGAATAACCAGCAGTGTTCAGTCTCGTGAATCAAGCACACTGATTCATGAAATCAATGTGAAGAAAATGAAGTATTTGTGACCCTGGAGAACTTCAAAACTGATGGTTTATTTCTTTTTCCAACAGAGTTTTCCGTCAACGATCACTATGCAAGTTGAATCCAGCAGAGAAGTCCTGCAATAGAATAATAATACAAAAATACAGGAATGTAGTGGAACAATATTTTAATATATATATATATATATATATATATATATATATATATATATATATATATATATATATATATATATATATATATATATATATATCCCCACGAAAATAATGAGCATTTTAATTGAGCACTTGCCACATCTTGACATCGTTCGTTAGGGAATAGAAGAATAAAAGTATTTTTGAGACTTTGTTTTACCAGACTAATTATGTGGACACTCTCACGCCACAGTGGGCTCTTTCATCTCATACAGTAATAAGTAAAGTAAGCTTGCGTTTATGAGGTCGCGTCTGGCAGCTTCTACATTATGGGCTGTTCGACGCTTTGGTCTAGCCGAGGGAGTTTCCATCATGGGGGTTCATTCTTCACCTCGAGCAGGCCATGTATTCCAAGCGTTGCTGATTTTCAAATGATTCTCAGACTACAAGTTGATTAAGAGAATACCTGTACTGCCCAAATATTTCCCAGCTTATCACAGTGGGAGGCTGTAACTCTACCTATTGGCCAATTGGTGTACAAACCTTTGTTTTCAGTGATTTCTATGTTACTTATTCTAGAACTGACACCTTCAGTGGGTGGTTGTCCTCCAAGGCAATTTTCTGTGAGAGAGATAACATAATCCTCTTGCTAAACCTCCTCCCAGTGCTTTAGAATTTTGTCTTGGCTTCCAACCTTGGTAGACATCGAATCTAGTCTTCTGCCATAGACTGAGGACGGGTAAAGGGATTAGAAGAGTCCACGTCATCACCGAAATAGGTTACACGGCGATTGTTCACCTTCATCTCACTTTCAACCAGCCTGTGTTGTAAGTTTATCCTCAGAAACGCTTCCTTTGAATGGAACTTTGCAGACGCAAGTTCTAACAACCCCTGGATAAAGTTATCAGAGCCTGCCGTTTTCTTAAATCTAATTTCATCCATTGCTGATAGTATCTCTCCAACTTTTGTGTCAGTATATTGGAGAATGTTCTCCTCGCTTAGCAATGAAAGTTGATTCGAGAAATGAGCTGTGCCTTCAACCGTGAATACAGAGGCAAAAAAAAAAAATAATTTTTTAAGATCTTCATCATGGCTTCGTTTTCTTCAACCAGGTCACATTCTTCGTATTC
This sequence comes from Panulirus ornatus, assembly GCF_036320965.1. Taxonomy (NCBI): domain Eukaryota; kingdom Metazoa; phylum Arthropoda; class Malacostraca; order Decapoda; family Palinuridae; genus Panulirus; species Panulirus ornatus. Next base: position 63,334,125 of record NC_092234.1, read on the forward strand.
GGTGAACCAGTTAACTGCTTAATGACTCTCTTCCTTCTAGCATAACTATAGTAATCTTTTGGGTTTCATTTGCATTTTCGGCACTTTATTCGTCATACTGACGTTGACGTATAAGTCTGTTAGATTCTCTACGCAAATTTACATCATTTACCTCTTTAATGTTGATTACTAGTCTCATTAAGTTTCTTTTGTGCTACTTTCTTAGACAACAGAAACTTCCGCCCCTTTGGTTTCGTTTTGGAAAAAAAATAAAAGGTTACTATGCAGTGTCACATATGTTCCCTCTACTGCTTTGAAAGTCTTACTGAAGCTTTCCAAAGTATGTTCGTCTTTTTCACTGACAATATCATCCCAAATCTGCCTCTCAGTAACGATGTGAAAATCATTAAATTCGCAAGTCTAAAATCTTGTATCTTTACACGAATTTCGTGCTGACCAGTATTACTTGCAGTATGAAAGCTACCTCAGAAGTGATTTGTCGGTGATCGTTTGTACCAAACTATTCACCAGCATTAACATTATTAACGATATCGTTGTTTGCAGCTATAATTAAATCTATCATGTTCTCGTCATGAGTAGGATTCACAGCTAATTGGATTATAGAACCATGATACAATTTCAGGTAGAGTCCGCACCCGGAGCTACCAGAAAGGGATTCCTCATGCTAACTGATCACAGTCTTTCGTCTACCCTTTATATGTATGCGGAGGAACCTATAAACTATTCCAAAAGTTACTCTTCTACGAAGCTTATCTCTAATTTCGACTAAACTGAAGTCGATGTTACATATTAATGGCTGCAACGTTTTTCATCACAGGATGAATAATAAGCTTTAACAAAGAGCAAGACACCAGCACATACATTATTTCCCTTATCACTGTCAGATGGAGTGACCTGAGATTGCGTAGGCGGCTAGGATATCTAACCAAGATTCAGAAATATTAATCATATAACGATTCTCTTCTAATGCAGTTATCATGAAATATTTCGATATGAGACAGAAACTTACTTCGAAAAGTAACCACGGGGGCAGGGAAGGGGATGGGTCTTCTCCACACAAGCTGTGTTATTTGACCAAAACGTACGTGTAGACTCACCTCACAGCCTACAAAAATGCACAGCTCCCAGTTTATTTAGGCGTAATCCGTCATTGTTAAACACATTAGAACACATGTACAAATGCTGCTGCATATCTACGAGTTCAACTCCCTCCTGAGAGCAAAGTTAAACAAATCAATTACTTACTGCCCTACTGAAGAAAGTAGAAATACTCCTGAAGTCATGATGTCATTAGCTTTGTTTCGGAAACTGTCGAATAAGCTGGCGATATTTCTCCAACAGAACCACTGATATCTCCTTCAGTACTTAAATGACACTTAACGAATGAACTATCGTTAGCACCACCACCTATCATCATTTACACTCGCACCTACAAGGCAACAACGTTCATCGTGCTAAAGGATCCTGACGTAGAGTTACCCCAAATGCCTTCGGATCATGTAGTCACCGACGAGACTTACTTCGTGTTGGCTATCCTCCACATTGTACAAAGGCTGAGACCCATTTTATGGTCGTAATTGGCAACAGAGGCAAACGTTTAAGGGGTTCAGCACCTCGTTGCACTAACTGGAAGGGTCGGGTGTGCGAGTAACATAAGCATTACCCTGGGTGTTTCAACACCCCCCCCCCCCCCCCCCCCCCAGTGTGCTGCTTCTCGATGTGAAGTGCAAAACTTTGTTGAGAGATGAAAGCTCAACGACTCTGAGATGTGTTAAAGGAGAATTTGTAGGACGTTCACCTTTATTAGTGACTACAGTAATGTTTACAACTTGTCCTTTGTGCGTGGGCCACTCAGCTGACTAGCAAGGCCAGACGGATCCTGTAAACCAATGTTTATACTTGGTTTTCAAGTTTGCACCAGTCGAGAGTACACCTTTCGGGCTGGATTTAGTCGGCTCGTGGAGAAAGAAAAGTTATGAAGCAATCTTCCGAATATCGGCCCTCCTGTTCTTGATGTCCGGCGTTTTCCAGTTGACATTTCTCACCCACTGGAGGGCGGCTCCGATATCGAACCAACCCAAACTTTCCCCATTGTAGACGAGCACGAGTGTTTTCACAATATGACCAGCCAGCTGTGATACTGCTTGAATCACTTCGCGTTCTAACTGCGGGAGAGAGCAAGTGTTTCATGAGTGCTCCCTGCCCCGCTGGGGTCATGACGAGACGTGAAGATGCATCACAGATGTAGGGAGCTGATGGTCTGAATCTTCATGGTATAACATTCAGGGGAACACTATAAAGGTGAAGCCTTCGTTTTCCTTAGGCTACTTAAGAGCAGTTAGTGGGGATGAAAGGGGGAAGATGACTCGTCCCAACATTCTATTAATCTTCAAGCCTCTCTCATGAGCACTTCACTTAATGATGGTGACTCGTGGAGACAAGAGGAAATGGGTCCAAAACTTAATGATGGTGACTCGTGGAGACAAGAGGAAATGGGTCCAAAACTTAATGATGGTGACTCGTGGAGACAAGAGGAAATGGGTCCAAAACTTAATGATGGTGACTCGTGGAGACAAGAGGAAATGGGTCCAAAACTTAATGATGGTGACTCGTGGAGACAAGAGGAAATGGGTCCAAAACTTAATGATGGTGACTCGTGGAGACAAGAGGAAATGGGTCCAAAACTTAATGATGGTGACTCGTGGAGACAAGAGGAAATGGGTCCAAAACTGATCAAACGAACAACGGTAATTTCCTCTTGCTCGGGATACCAAGGATTACACGAACAGGACATTTCAAACTTAATCTTTTGGTACACGTCAGTGAAGACCTAGTTATCTTCTGGTACACGTCAGTGAAGACCTAGTCATCTTCTGGTACACGTCAGTGAAGACCTAGTTATCTTCTGGTACACGTCAGTGAAGACCTAGTTATCTTCTGGTACACGTCAGTGAAGACCTAGTTATCTTCTGGTACACGTCAGTGAAGACCTAGTTATCTTCTGGTACACGTCAGTGAAGACCTAGTTATCTTCTGGTACACGTCAGTGAAGACCTAGTTATCTTCTGGTACACGTCAGTGAAGACCTAGTTATCTTCTGGTACACGTCAGTGAAGACCTAGTTATCTTCTGGTACACGTCAGTGAAGACCTAGTTATCTTCTGGTACACGTCAGTGAAGACCTAGTCATCTTCTGGTACACGTCAGTGAAGACCTAGTTATCTTCTGGTACACGTCAGTGAAGACCTAGTTATCTTCTGGTACACGTCAGTGAAGACCTAGTTATCTTCTGGTACACGTCAGTGAAGACCTAGTTATCTTCTGGTACACGTCAGTGAAGACCTAGTTATCTTCTGGTACACGTCAGTGAAGACCTAGTTATCTTTTCGTACACGTCAGTGAAGACCTAGTTATCTTCTGGTACACGTCAGTGAAGACCTAGTTATCTTCTGGTACACGTCAGTGAAGACCTAGTTATCTTCTGGTACACGTCAGTGAAGACCTAGTTATCTTCTGGTACACGTCAGTGAAGACCTAGTTATCTTCTGGTACACGTCAGTGAAGACCTAGTTATCTTCTGGTACACGTCAGTGAAGACCTAGTTATCTTCTGGTACACGTCAGTGAAGACCTAGTTATCTTCTGGTACACGTCAGTGAAGACCTAGTTATCTTTTGGTACACGTCAGTGAAGACCTAGTTATCTTCTGGTACACGTCAGTGAAGACCTAGTTATCTTCTGGTACACGTCAGTGAAGACCTAGTCATCTTCTGGTACACGTCAGTGAAGATCTAGTTATCTTCTGGTACACGTCAGTGAAGATCTAGTTATCTTTGTGTTATATTTGTCATTTACGATCGAGTCGTTGCACGACATTCTTAATAACACGTTCGCCTTGCACAGTTCTGTATTTACATTTACGTATATTTCAAATTGTTTCCAATGGGATTTTAACCCTTGAATTGATGCACAGAGAAAACGTAATTAATGATTTCACTGCAGGCGTTGTTAGACTTCCCAAACGAGTGTCTAACGTAGTTTGCAGCAGAAAGGTTGCAGTAGTTTGCAGTAGACAAGTTGCAGTAGGTTACAGAAGACAGGCTGTACCACAGCATCGATTCATTTAAAATGATAAAAAAAAAAAGGTAGAAAAAATTCATGAAATGAGGCCCCGTCATTGAGGTCTGCTCTATCAACAAACTCGTCTGCCTCAAATATCAACAGAGTGTGTCGAACCCATCACCCATAGGTCATTAATAAATGGGGTCCCTGTTTGAGCCAGTAAATATCTGACCTTCAATGAACGTAATAATAAAATTCCATGTCAGTGGATTTGAATTCTACTTTCCCAGAGGACAGAAGGAAGGTCTCTTAATATAACGACTGCAACGGAAAGTCACGTCTGAAGCCAAGAATGATATTGGTCAGCTCAAGTGGCCCAGGAACTAGCATGAATTCAGTCCCCAAGTGTGGTGCTGGGCTAGTGGCACTAGGGAGCACAGCCAAAGTGGCACTAGGGAGAAGCGCCAAAAGGGGCGAAAAGTAAGAAAAATATGCATTTTATAAAACGCAACATCTGGCTGCTACACACACACACACACACACACACACACACACACACACACACACACACAAAGCAACGCACAAGAAGAATCCCTTCTTACACAACACTTGATCATTATCCTCACCCCGGGACATTATCCTCACCCCGGGACATTATCCTCACCCCGGGACATTATCCTCACCCCGGGACATTATCCTCACCCGGGACATTATCCTCACCCCGGCAGTATCCAAACAACACGCTGGATGATAAGAAACTGCGTCTCCACTTGATGATTAATGACCAAATCAATTCAACTCAGGGCAACAGTTAACTGGTATAATTGGGTGTAATATATCAATTACATACTGAGTTACGCTAGGTAATCACAGTGATAATTATCGCTCAGCATGGAAGCACTTGATGATCAGGATGTGTTAATAATTGTGTCACAAAACAATTATCGCCGGAGACACGCATGATAGATATTGTCAGAATTTCTCTTTTTATGTTAGTTGACACGGCACGAGCAACTGAGGCCCTGATCAAGGCCATCTCACTATATATATATATATATATATATATATATATATATATATATATATATATATATATATATATATATATATATATACAGCTAAGTTGACTGGATCGACTGCCACAATCAGAACTCGAACGTATGTGCTCGACCCTGGGCGGCCCTTGTATGCGTAACAGTCAGGAGCGTTGACCGCTACACTAGAGAGGTCCACAACCACCTTAGCAACGCATGATCCTCAAGAAAAATAATCACTTCTGAAATTCTGACAAAGGAAGTCAGTTACAGTGACCGTGAGGTTCACGAGTTAATTTGAACAGAGATCCTATTAAGCCGCGCTACGATCAACGGCATATCGATTGCAATCCTAACCTAAGCCGTTTTGCAGGCTGCTCCCGGCAATTGGACCGAAGCAAAACAAATGCGTGAGCTCTCTCTTAGTTACAACTGGCTGTAGAGGAGGCGAGACTACAGCTTAGCCTTGTGTTCACTGTAGCTTCGTCAAAAACAGGAGGTCGTCAGGTGGTCGCTGTGTAGCGTAGACGGCCTGCAGACAGATGGTGAGGAACCATGATGTCTCAGTAGACACCGCGGGAACGGAAGACAACCTCAGCACTGTCAGCTGGAGGTGTAGACGTCGGCGTATCTCGTCGGTGTGGCACAGCAGGGTTTGACAGAGGCAAGTTCTGCATTACGGAATAACGGTGCAGAGAGCACATGCTGCGTATAGTGAAGGTGTGGCACAGCAGGGTTTGACAGAGGCAAGTTCTGCATTGCGGAATAACGGTGCAAGGAGCACATGCTGCGTATAGTGAAGGTGTGGCATAGCAGGTTTGACAGGGGCAAGTTCTGCATTCTGGGCTGGCGGTGCAGAGCGTAGATTTGGGCGTAGTTTGTAAGCGTGACCCAGCCGGCTTGATATATATATATATATATATATATATATATATATATATATATATATAGAGAGAGAGAGAGAGAGAGAGAGAGAGAGAGAGGGGGGGGAAGGGGAGGAGGAGGAGGAGGAGGAGGAGGAGGAGGAGGAGGATCAGGAGGGAATGGAGGGTTGCATAGGAGTGCAGGACAACGCTATTGGAGTTGAGACAATCTTCTTGATGCTTAAGCTTCCGGTCATTTAATGGGATTGTGCCACAACCAATCATTTCGAAGAATTTCCCAGCCTTGCCACACTAGCCCATGACTGGCGCACGCGTTCACTCCAGTGCAATCTGATAGCAATGGAGTTGACTCGAAAATGGACGCAAAATCTTTCCACGTTTACCTAAAAGTACAGAACTGAAAATAGCATGGGAAACTCTCTTACATGGCCGGGATCGAGTGTTCGAAGTGGGCGACATGCCGCATTCACTTGTGCGTGTAGTGTAGTGTTGTATGCAACGTGCATCTGTAGGTATTGATCCCGGGGGCAAGAAGCAATCATTTTCACTTACACAGCGTGAGAGTAGGTAAATACAATGCTCACTTACACAGCGTGAGAGTAGGTAAATACAATGCTCACTTACACAGCGTGAGAGTAGGTAAATACAATGCTCACTTACACAGCGTGAGAGTAGGTAAATACAATGCTCACTTACACAGCGTGAGAGTAGGTAAATAAAATGCTCACTTACACAGCGTGAGAGTAGGTAAATACAATGCTCACTTACACAGCGTGAGAGTAGGTAAATACAATGCTCACTTACACAGCGTGAGAGTAGGTAAATACAATGCTCACTTACACAGCGTGAGAGTAGGTAAATACAATGCTCACTTACACAGCGTGAGAGTAGGTAAATACAATGCATGACATGACGGAGTCTCTGCAACATCCTTTTGAACGGCCTGATATGGAAGGGAACAGAAGACACTACTGGGGAAGCATAGATTACACTCTTAATGATCTTATTTTCTCCCTGAGTGGGTAAGTTGACGATAGTGCTGTAGATACCTTCCCCTCTGATCTCAGATTTCTGACTGGTCTTTACAGCCGACCGAAGATCATAGCATATCTCACGGGATGGGAATTGGACAATCCACTTTCCGGGATAACTTTATCCAAAAGTGATTATCTTCATATCATACAGTATCCAGGTAAGTCTGGTTAGAAAGTTTGTCTTCAGATGGAGACTTGGTGGCATAAGGATCAATTGTCTCTTGTTCCCAGGGTTTGCACACCGGTCTATTCACGTCTTTTGTCACATCAGTGACTCTGTGTTGGAACTAACCCAGTACATTTTGTCTCCACGATGGCGATCTGTATCTCTCATGGCTTTGAGGATCGGTCATTATAAATGCGACGCTACGGTAGGTAGTCACCGCAACGATTACGAAGCCTTATATTCTCTTTGGCGGTGAGACTCGTGGTGTCATTTCCGGGAAGCTATTCATTACCCGTTTTGAAAATGGGTATTACACTAGGAAGCTCCCGTTCCTCTGGAGCTTTTCACGTAGCAAGTGGCTTGTTGAAAAGAGCAGTCAAGGTTTCAGCTATCTCGTTTTCCTCTTATTTCACTGTCCTCACACATAACTTATCTGGGCCGACTGTTTTACCGTATTCATTTTCATCCCATTTAGTGCAGTCAGTAAGACGCAAAACATTTACCTCTGGGAGAAATGGGACTGGATTCGGACACATGAGCAGTATCTTCAACTGTAAATGCAGATGCGGAAAAAAAAGAAAATCTAAAATTTTGCCATGTCTTCGTTGTCTTGATCCAAGCCACTCTTTCCAGTTTTCAATGGACCGACCGACTGAGTAATGCCTCTCTTGCTTCTAACATGTCCATAACAGTCGTCTGGGGTTCTTTACCTATTTTCAGTAATATGAGCTTCATGATGGCGTTCACTTTGACGTATAAGTCTCAGTTTCTCTAAGCAGACTTACATAATTTGCTCTATCATGTTGGTTATTGGTCTCTTTGAGTTTCTCTTGTGTTGCTTCCTTAGAGAATAGACACTCCTCCACGTCATCTTTCCACCATTTTAGCCTCGCATTAGAAAAAAAAAAGATAACCTGTCTACTACACGTCGGTACATACGCTCCTTCCACTGCTTTGAACGTAGTACTGAAGCTCCCCCGAACCTACGTCCATATCACTTTCATTACTGATGTCATCCAAGGTTTGTCTGTGAAGACCAATGCAAAGATCTTTGAAATTTGCATATCTACGTTTTTCTTCTTTTTTTTTTTTTGCGACTCTCATGTTGACCAGCGTTACAGTCAAAGTTGGAAACTAATTCAAAAGTAACTTGCCTTTGATCACTTGCACCAAAGTTTTCTCCTTCAACACCGTAAACGAAATCTCTATTTGCAGTTAGAACTATAACTAATATATTCTCAACACGTGTAAGTTAATCAGCTAATAGTATTATGGCACAATCAAGTAGATTTAGGTAAAGCACACGCTCGTATCTACTGGAAAGGGATTCTACCCACTCAGATGCCGGTATGTTAAAATCTCTTATGATCGAATCGTGGTCGTTGCTAATTTCTGCTATCTCATCATACAGTCTTTCGTCTACCTCTAGTGTCTGTGCTGGGCCTATAAGCTAACCCTAGTCATTCTCCGACGATAAAATCTTTGATTTTTATGCAACCAAGGTCTATTTCATCAACAGCTACAATATCTTTCCTGCACAGGAGTGAGATGAGCTTTAACGAAGAGCAAGACACCAACGCCCAGTATACCCAGGTATGCTGTATTCGGCGAGGAACTCTGTATTACTAACATCTAACCAAGATTCCCAAAATACCAATTATATCATAATTTTCTTACAACACAATCGTATCTATCTCTGAAAAGTTATGTAAACTTCATGCGTTAACATAAGATATCCTAATAGATGATTAAGACTTTTCATTTGTGGTGTGTGTGTGTGTGTGTGTGTGTGTGTGTGTGTGTGTGTGTGTGTGTGTGTGGAACAGTGACACTGGAGAGCCCGCCCAAGTAAACATAGTCCGTAACGTCGATGTTAAGCTTTAACTCTTCCAACGCCTCCACTACTCAGGCCGGGTTCGTGTCAGACTCTGAGACGCGCCACCTTAAGTTCCATGTGATATCTAGTGACCAGAAGCCTTTGCTGGTTAAGGTGTACGGGATAGTTTCATGTGTAACCTGCTCATTAGGTCTTCAGTGGTGAAGGTACAGTTACGGACTATAGTTGGTAGAAACCTACCTAAAGAAATATGGACTTGGAATTTCTGAACTTTTGCGTGTGAAGCTTTGTGTTTTAGTTTATTTATTTACCGACAGATAGCGTGATTCTCTGAGTAGGCTGTTGCGTGTGTGTGTGTGTGTGTGTGTGTGTGTGTGTGTGTGTGTGTCTGTCTGTCTGTCTGTCTGTCTGTCTGTCTGTCTGTCTGTCTGTGTATCTGTCTGTCTGTGTGCATGTAACTGTGCATGTGTGTGTGTGTGTGTGTGTGGACGGAGACATAACAGCGTAGACTGTACCAGTAATAATTACACACGCATATAAACCGTGGTGACATTAATATAAAGTATTTTATATGTTTCTGCGTAACATTTGCACCAACTGTAAATAATATATGAAGAACGGAATTCCGACAACCGGCAAAAGACAGGTGGGCGAACTGTGTGTGTGTGTGTGTGTGTGTGTGTGTGTGTGTGTGAGTGTGTGTGTGTGTGTGTGTGTGTGTGTGTGTGTGTGTGTGTGTGGAGACCGGGAGAGACATACTGCAGTGCATGATAGTGAATGACATTCTAACCTGCTTCGTTTGTAAAGGGATCTCATCATATGGAGTCTATGCGTTGACTTTACGTTTGTATATATGAATGTATGTAACCGGGAGAATGCTTTCTTCCTCTTCTGAGACAGACACGCTGGGAGGTTGGGGGCTCAGTAACTCTAGCATCATAGGGTTCGCAGAGTATCAAAAAATATCGAACCCTGAATGTAAAAATGGAACGAATTTCCAAATATTTGCTGTGGAGATCCAAATTCCATATACTGTGAGTGATATCATCTGATATCACTTCTGGCAGTGTATGATGTATGATGTATAATTCAAAATCGTGTCCCACTTTATCATTTATCATACACTATTGCATGTCACTGATCATATGCAGGTTCACCAGTACACATGCAGTCAGTTGCATAATATATGTCTGACAAAAGATGTTAGAAAGTAGAGGAAAATGCATTATTCCACCTCACTGTGTTGATAATTTGTGTATTATACCTTCCGGGCCCAGATTGCAAAGTGTTTATTTACTGTAACCATAAAAAGGTCCAAATACATACAAGCTCCGCCCTCATGTGCATACTGACCGTGGTTGTTAGTGTTAACATCAGTCGTCTACTTCAGCATCACAACACATATGTGGTCAGCAGGTTTATGTATGGGATCCAGCTCTTTAAACCCGTGTCAATACGATTGGTTCCTGTAGGCTGAATGCCAGAAGGTCCACATTTTGTGTCAGTATAAACAAAAATGTTCTCCACACTCCTTCTATGAAATCATTACCATTTTCATAGTCATTTCTATGTACAATCTGGTGTATCTTGTAGATTGTAGATACACATGCATCATGAATGCTGAATATGATGTATGTTGTCTAACATTTTCCTTACACCTGCTCATTTTGTGTGGTTGAAAATAAAGGATGATTTGATGTTTTAGTGTTTATGGGAATTTCATTTTTTTTTAATGATTATTTGTATCACTGTCATCAGATTATGATAAACACGTCCACCAGTTAACTGGAGGCATTTTGCCACCTGTTTTTAGACTGAAGGATTAGTTTAGCTATGTATTATCTCATGATTATGTTTATTCATTTGTGATTCATTTGTTTACCCATTGTTAGTTATCTGAGCAAACATTTGGTCAGTAGACATTATAATGGTTAAGGAAATACGTGACATCTCGTGTTACTGAATCAATATGATGTCCAACGTGCGAGTTAATCGAACCAGATATTCGGACGGCGTCTCACTAACGCTCATATGACCTCCCGTGCCTTGCTTTCTATGGCCTGGGTGTTCTGAGCCTCCCCTCACACCCCCATTCCCGACACATGATAGCCCACAGGTGACTTGGCCCAATATTCACCTCTATCCCGGGATGATGGGAGGGAGGGACAGTCCTTAACTGCATTGTTCATACGAATCGACGAAAACCTGTCTTGCCCTAGTCGATTGTGGTTTGGTTGTGGGATCGCCGTGACTCGCACTGGTGGCACATCCTCCAGTACTTCAGTACACGTTTCTGTTGTACATCCGCCCAATATCATAACGGGCTCCCCCAACCCACGCGCCCACACCCACCACCAAGCTCAGGTGTCGACTCTCCGGCTGGCGACACTTTGTTGAATGCGATCTTCCCCACATCGTGTATCCAGGACTCTGCAGCAGCTGTCGTGTCCAAGCCTTCCCACACGTGAAGCATTTATCATCCGTGAATATCACAGGTCTCCAATGGGCGGGGTCCACGCCGAGATGCTCCGGGCAACCCCAGTCGAGTTTCCTTATGTGCCAGTGTGATCCCATCTCTCCTCGCCCGGATGCACCCGTGTCTGTCGTTTAGATGAGGGAGTCGTCTGGTCGTCTGAGGACGGCAAGGCAGGTGCAGGTGTCGTGTCTAGCTGCACGACAGAGGTCAGTGGCCGGTGTCGTATTGCCTCCATAATCCTTTGATCGTCCTCAAGTGTTGTCGCGCGTGGTCTGCCGCTGCCTGGCCTCGTCTCCAGAGTTCCCTCAGTTTACCATCTTGAAAATACACCTCGCAGGATCGTGTGCGGTGAGCGATTTCTCTCCAAGGTAAAAGGGTCTCCCACATCCTGGTGATTCTCCTAACAATCTACAAGTACCCTTGGGGGCCTTCAGGCGTCCTCTTGTCATAAATGAAAAATTTAACTGTATTTCTTTCAGTTCTACATAGGGTGTTTGCTATATACTTATTTAACTCATCTGTCACATTCAACAGCAGTGGATCGTAAAAGTTAAATATAAATCTCTAATAATCATGATTTTGGTACTCTGATATATATCATGTATATATCAAAACTACGTGCTATATCTACAAAAAGCACGAAGTTGATCATTCGAATTACAAATAAGGAAACTACTACTTGTCCTCCTTATTGTTCAACTGTAAGTAGACAACTGTATGGAGCGCCAAACTCCTGGTGCACTGTCACTTGGCCTTGCCCTTATATACCCCAGCAACACACACACACACACACACACACTACAGTTCGTCCCAACTCTCGCCGGTTGCTGGAATTTCGTTCTTCATTTCGTATTCACAGTCGGCTCAGCGGTAAAACAGAAACGTGTCAAATTCTTTGTATTGATGTCTTTTGACGCTCACGTTTGGATATTAAGGTTCGTATGCGTGAGTGATTATAGCCGTTATCATCGACTTTGTTGTATCTCCAACTATATTACACACACACACACACACACACACACACACACACCAAAACCTACTCAGAGAAGCGCGCCATCTGTCAGTAGACAAATGTTCAGAGATTCAGTCTATACATCCCTACGTCTGCCTCGGCGAAAGCGTTTGTCCGTGACGGTACCTAGTGACCACTGATCAAAGAAAGCGTTCGTTACCATGATGTGTGGTGGCAGACCTGCACCGTGGCAGTTGGCAGAGCCAGGAATATGGTGGGCCCCCTCCTCTCCCTTAAAGGCCATAGCTGATAGCATGGCGGTCGCTGCCTCCTCCCTCTTATGGTCTGAAGAGCTACTGTTGTCTCCCTCAGTTACTCGGGTACAACGCCGTATGCTGACTGCCGTTTTCACACGGTGGTCATTGAGTAATGTAATATTACACTCAACAGTAGGTTGTCTGGCGCTAACAACACACGTGGCACACCTGCCTGATGCCTACAGTCTGTCTTGCCTCGACCTTATGGTGGTGAATATAGGGCCATTGCTGGCGGAATGTTCATAGTGGCAACACACACATAAACATACTGCCTCAGTGCCTGTCGCACAGACTTGGTGCGTGCCCATGGCAACTGTCATAAGGACAGTGAATGGTTTCAGTGAGGAAGCAGTATTAGTAGTTACCTTCCTCAGTAACTCTGGGATATTATGTTGTTCTATATTAGCGTTATATGTAAAGTTAGAAGTTCAGCTGTTTGAATTTTTCTCAGGACTTGTTTATTCTTGGTTTTCGGTGAAGTACTGGATGGCATTCTTGATGTCTTCCTCCACTTGTTACCGTAGCTATAACCATCTCAAACCTTAACGTGGAAATGTACGGAGTAACTTATATTCGAGTGGGTAGTTGGTCCCGCCAGCATTGCTCTTATACTGCCTAAGATTTCAAATACTGGAGTGGTAGGCACTTGAACAGGTTCTTAAATCCAACAAGTTGTAGACCGGTGGTTCAAGATCTATTAGTGAACGATATAGGTTGTGTTTAACCTGGTCTTTGTTGACATATCTGTCTTGCTGGGCCGCCGAGGGAACCCTCTAACTTGCCCATAAGGTCTGGTAGCCCACAGTAAGTTCTCGGGCTGGTGCTATGAGACAGAACCTTAGGTAAGTCATCTCATCAACGTTTGAAGGATAACTTCGATCACCCACACAGGTGTGAAAGGAATTCCAAACGGGAAGTTTCTCCTTCCAATTTCGAGGGTTTAACATTAAATGGTTTTTGGTTTGGAGAGACTATTTGTATGATGATTTGATGTTTGACTGCTAGTTGTACGTGGTTCTTACCTTTGTTTGCAGCTAAAGTAGGTTGTTAGTGACATCCTCCTATTAGATTTCTATCGTGATTCATAATGATCAAGAAGAGAGTCTGGATCACCTTCTCCAATGTCAACACATCAGCTGGGTCGGTTGACACATGTTGATATTCTCGAACGTTGCTGACGATTCGTCCAGCCAGAACCGACACGTTAGCCTGCCTTCCTGTACACAACGTTGCACTGGGTCTGCTGTCTCAAACCCAGGCGTCTCTTACGCTTCGGAGGATGTTTACCATTTAGATCTCGCTGATGGATATCCTTGCATGAGGGGTTGCCAAACTCCACTAGATTACTCGACTACCAATGGAGATCTTCTCTCTCTCTCTCTCTCTCTCTCTCTCTCTCTCTCTCTCTCTCTCTCTCTCTCTCTCTCTCTCTCTCTCTCTCTCTGGAACAGCAGTAGACTTCTGGAGCAGTCTTCCCCAGGTGACTTAATGGTTGGAATGATCTAAATTACATTTTCGTTGGGCAGCAGCTGTTTCAATTACAATCTAGTATGGGAAACAACCGCTTGTGGATATGGTCAATGTGCAATCTACGGCACAGGCTATAATATAGGAGGAGACCAGAACTGTAGCAATGGTACCTCACTAAGTCTGTAGCGATGTCCACAATGGGAGCATTAAAGACCCAAGGAGCCCTGGCGAAGGACCAACTCTGCAAGGGGAACGGCCCTAGCTTGGGACCAGCCCTGACGGAGGACCAGCCCTGACGGGGGACCAGCCCTGACGGAGGACCAGCCCTGACGGAGGACCAGCCCTGACGGAGGACCAGCCCTGACGGAGGACCAGCCCTGACGGGGGACCAGCCCTGAAGGAGGACCAGCCCTGACGGGGGACCAGCCCTGACGGAGGACCAGCCCTGACGGGGAACCAGCCCTGAAGGAGGACCAGCCCTGACGGAGGACCAGCCCTGAAGGAGGACCAGCCCTGACGGAGGACCAGCCCTGACGGGGGACCAGCCCTGACGGAGGACCAGCCCTGACGGAGGACCAGCCCTGACGGGGGACCAGCCCTGACGGAGGACCAGCCCTGACGGAGGACCAGCCCTGACGGAGGACCAGCCCTGACGGGGGACCAGCCCTGAAGGAGGACCAGCCCTGACGGAGGACCAGCCCTGACGGGGGACCAGCCCTGACGGAGGACCAGCCCTGACGGGGGACCAGCCCTGAAGGAGGACCAGCCCTGACGGAGGACCAGCCCTGACGGGGGACCAGCCCTGACGGAGGACCAGCCCTGACCAGCCATTAAATGCCAGGTGAACCTGAGGCGCGACAGCTGGTAATTTTTTGGTCTATTTTCTCAACATATTTAGTCATAAATGATCGTTTTATGATGTTATGCACAGTGATAATAGCATTACATGCTGGCTATTTCTGGTCGTACATTAAACATCTCTGCGCTTTTGTTTTTGAAAATCATTTCCCTTCCATACTGAATGAAAAATAATTACATTATGCACCACCAGTAAAGCCATCACAGTCATTAAAATGTTTTATTAAAAAAATATTCCATATAATGCAGCCAGTTTGCAGAACGCCACAATAAATATTTGTTAACGCAATTTATTTTCCCCATTCTATCTGGCTATGTATTGCCCTCTCTTAGATCTGATGAACCACATGAGGGAAAAGAACTACGATCATCGGTAAACGTTTAAAGTGGGTGACGTAGTTACTTTCTCGTAAGATGTTCTTTCCCATCTACGCGGGTTTTATTCGCTCCAGTATGGATGGAATCATGGTCACACATCTGGGGCCGCTCATCCTCCAGCGATCTATTAATATTACTGCTATCAAAAGCCTTCCGTTTCTTTAAATTTTCCATGCATCACGTCTCCTCAACAACCTTTCCTTTCCGTACGCCGTGATGCGCTCTCTCTCTCTCTCTCTCTCTCTCTCTCTCTCTCTCTCTCTCTCTCTCTCTCTCTCTCTCCCCCTGCAAGTATCATTTTCGCCGTCATTCTCGTCAGCTGTCTGAATGTGTCCCCACCCCCAGGATGCGGACCAGTAGCACGCGTTCGGCTGCTGCGTCCCTAAGTCTGTGTGTGGAGACCGGCCACTCGAGGATTGGCCGTTATGATAATTCCACCTTCCTTCAAACAGCTAAGATGTGGAATTCTCTTCCTTCTTTTGTCTTTCATTCTTCATATAACCATTCTTTGAGAGTCGGGTCTACAAACACCAGCAGAAGTCTTTTCCTTATTTCCTTCACTCGTACATTGACTTGGGGCAGGTATTGTCTATACAATGTCGGTCACTATAGAGAAATAATTGAAAAAAAGTGATGCAGTTGTTACTGTCATGTTAATGATCGTTCTTCTCTTGTATTTGAAGAAGCGGTTTCTAACTATTTCATACATTAATATTTTGCCATATCTCAGCAGGAACTCTTATATATTAGACAACATCGGACGTTCATTCTATGTCTTTAACGAAGTTGTTTGACTGTCAAGCTCGTTCTGGATCCATGAGGAACATCTTGAGATAACATGCCTGCAATTAATTTTGTGTCATCTGCTAACCAGATGTTATCAGCCGAGACTTTGTTTACATTCTTGGTAGTATTATGACATAGCTGCGCCGAGGACTGTCTTGTAGTACTCCATTAATCATATGTCATTATTCAAGTTACCTAAATGAGTAATAGATTTAAGCGGTTTCTTTTTCTATCGTGACTTTTCCCCTTTACTTTATCAGAGAATTTGTTAATGTCTGGATGAACAATACCTAATGACATGACTATAGATTATACCTAAAGACGTCTCCAAAGATTATGTGACTCTCTGCTTAGTCCTGCAGAAGTGTTACTGGATTCGACCTACTTAAGGTTCCACCGCGAGTGAAGAGTCACCTTTGGCGAGGCTGTATGGTTGGTAATGCAGTCTTGAAAAAGAACGTCTCACTGCAAAGGAGTCTGCATTTCCCTCCTACTTGATGTAGCTCAGCCATCTGCTGCAGGAGCCTTAAGAAAGGTCGTGGGTAACACTGGGGCTTTTTCATAAAGAATCATCCTGAAATAATTACAGACAAATGAATAACATTCCTGCAGTAGTACCAATGATCTATCGTACAGATAATATTCCAATTTTCCTCTGTAGGTTTCATGTTCATTCTTCATAATGATCTAAGACTTGTCGGATGGGAATCTGGTGTGTGTTTTGTCTCGCCCTTTCTTGTTCTATCTGAGAAGTGTTAACTTCACTCGCCAGACTGGTAACTTTCCGCCTACCAATTGTCATGTACATAAGCCCGGGGAGCAAAGTTATCGTTTGTATTCTTGAAATACTCTGAGCAGAAGGATGTCCTGGGATTATCTTTTTCATCTGAGGTACATGGCGATTCCTTCTTCAATCTACTTTCATGGAATTTCTCCATTTCCTTTGATGGAAAGTTTCTGGCGAGTCAGGAAATTTGCTATGTATGCCAAGGAGTAGACTGAAAAAAGAATTAGATTTGATAAACATCCTTTTACCTCCTTTTGCTATAGCAGGTTAGCTTCCCCATCTTCATCACCAGAAGTACCAACTGTGATCTGTATAGATCCTTTTTTACTAGTTATGTATTCATCAAATTCTTTTGGAGTTACTTTTTTTTACTTAATGTTCGTTTTTGTATTCACCAAATTCTTTTGGAGTTACTTTTTTTACTTAATATTCGTTTTTGTCGATTCGTAATTTCTTTCTGTATTCTCTTTGAGGTTCTTCCTAAGTTCGGTCGTAATCCGACGTGTTTGAGGCTTTCATATTCTCTCCACATTTCTTTGTTCATGTTGAGCTCTCGATTGACTCACTCACTCAAGATTTAACCATCGCAGTTTATTTTCCTTTCCAGCCGAAGCAATTCTATTTTTGCTTTTAAGATCAGGGTCCATCTCTTTTGTCGTTCGTGCATTCAGAACATTCAGCTAATCCGCATTTCTGAAGCGTCTGTACATCAGTTTGGAGCTACCGTTCTCCTTTCTGTGTGAGAATCTGTACAGTAATACCGACTACTGCTCGCTACACTCCCGACCATCTCCTCTGGTTCGTGAGGAAGACTTCATGCTTGTCTGCTTACGAGTTAAGGTAATATAACAAATATATGTATTTTTTAAAATAGTATAACCTTTTTTGTTGAGGCTATGTGCATACATAGATGCATATGTTTGTGTGTGTGTGTGTGTGTGTGTGTGTGTGTGTGTGTGTGTGTGTGTGTGTGTGTGTGTGTGTGTGTGTGTGTGTGTGTGTGTGCAATGCTAGCCATGTACACACTACATACTCAGCCTATTAGGTACAACCATGGTATATACACATGCCTGATCGTTGCCGGATGTTTTACAATATTTCTACAAAGTTGTTTTCAGTCACCTGACAGCTACATCCTTCTGATACATGACTGTCGAACGATGTCGCACCATCTTGGTTTGTTAATCAATAACTGTGAAAGCAGTCGTCTTCTACAACGGTAAACCTCGACCCCCTTGTGATCTTGCCCTGGTTGTCTTACTCCGTTCTTGTCATCAGTTATACATGGACACTACACATCCCCCTCCACAACCAGGCTCCGCAACCCTTTCCGTGGTGTCCTCCCGTTGCTTCATATGCCCTACTTCAGTCCAGTGACTGCACGTCGCCCCATCCTTCCAGTTCATTTCATCACATGTACACTTTTCACCCTGGTATGTGTTCAGGCGGCGAGCACTCAAAGTCTTTGTCACTCGATCCTTCCATCTGTTCCAGTCTGATCTCCTTTTCCTTATCCCCTACACTTCCAATACACAGATCCTCTTTGTCAACCTCTCCTCACACACACACACACACACACACACACACACACACACACACACACACACACACATGTATATATATATATATATATATATATATATATATATATATATATATATATATATATATATATAAGGTGGTGACTCACACAGGTGTGTGGGCGTCTGGTCACGGAGCTGTATAAGAGGAGTCGTATTCCTCTTGTCAAGAGGTGCTTCGTCCGCTCTCATGTGTAAGTTATTGCTACATCAGAGCACAGGTCTTTGTGAGGCACTAAGTCTTTCTCTGTCATGATGGTTCATCATTTTACCCCAAGCTGCTGTACTCCAGACCCAATATTGTCTTGGAGTTTACCATATGCCACTTGGTCTTTCTTCCAACCATACCGTCAAAACACAATATCCTGCTAATATCTTCCAGCCTCTGTTCTCATACGTACTTCACGTTTCCTCTCATCATCTAAAGGTTGCTGAGTACTGTGACATTATTATCTTGACACGTGGCTTCAGCCTACACTGTACCACACTGTACCACTTCACAGACACACGTAGAATTACAGTTACTGTCTTCTATGTAAACCCGAAACGAAACATTTACCTCTCGACAGGAGAATTGGGCAACACTTTGAGAGTGTATCGAACTCATCATATTTTTCAATCATCTTGTGGATTCTTCCCTTAAAATAGTTTTCAGACATCTGCTTAAAACCAGCCCCAGAGTAGTTTATCAATACCCACCCCGTCGCGTATATCAATCAGTTGCTCGTGAAGGGGTTGATTTAAAAGTAAGTTGTCAGCATAAAGAGGGACACGCGATCTCCCTCTTCTCTAACATATTATCTTAAGTAAAGCGAATCACCTTCGTCCCAGCTGGTGTGTGTTGCATCCACCTCACACCAACTCACTCGGGACAGCTGACACCTGTCATTCTTCATGAAGACGGTGTCACCGTCCTCCTCCTCCTGACTTAATTAAAGAACCTGATCCCCACTGCAGCTTATGAAGGCGGGAACCTCTTATGGAAAGGTAATTGGAAAGCTAACCCCCTGCTCCCATGATGAAACATTCTCTGATCAAGTTAGCTGGGTCGGTGGCTGCCTGCTGGCTGTGGGTGACGTCATCCTCGGGACAGCGTAGCTGGGATGGTTGATATACGTCCCTGCCGATGGTGGTCAGGTCATCGTCACGACATGACAGCAGGGACGGGTGATTTCTTCTGCCGCTGATACGAGTCAACATGGCCGTCATTTCTAATCCCGTGATGAATATCACATCATCTTCCTCGTGGATCAGCCGCAACGACTTATCTCTGCCATCGATATGGGACATGGCATCTGGCTCCTCTTCCTCGTGTGTAGCGTGATGGCGAACCTCTGCCACCACTGACGAAGATCGCGTCACCCTCGCTGACGGTATATTTACGACGGTTGGCGGTCGTTGGCATCTCTGTGGTGAGACTTCGTCATGTCTCCAAGACCAAACTCTGGGATTCTTTATCTATTCCTGACTTCCCTAACACAGCTACGACCTATCCCTAACGGATACGAACTAACCTCCCTTTTCAACTTCCTCAAAAAAAAAAAAAGTATTATTTTCCATTCTTTTTTCGTCGCCAATTTGGTATCCAATTTCATATTCCATTCCTGGCCCGGTACCCAGGACGTAGCCTCTGATTCCTTCAGCTGTGGAGGTAAGTGGTGCCTTCCTATCCACAACAACCCAAGCGATCGCCTCAGTGAAGGAGAACTGCAGAGACGTCCTATCTCTTAGCGTTCCCTGCTACGTGGACCATTGAAGCATATCTCACCTGGGGACCTTGATCACTGCAGGGGAAGACGCGAGGACAAAATGATGATGTAATCAGTAACAAACTGCGCAACACACTGCGCAGAGCACATCAAGTGGACGCAAATAAAAAGTACTCTAAACACTCTCAATCGTGTCACCGACCTCTCTGCTACAACAGAATCGCTAACGAAACAATTCTAAAAGCTTCGCACCGGCAGCAAACATGGAATATTTCTCACCAACTGCGAGAGGAAGAGACACACATCGGAACAAGTAAGGGGCGTCATCCATTGCAAGAAATTTCATTAGAAAAGTTTATCCGTCTGTACGTTTCAACTTCCGTGCTTCGTCTTAACTCCATGAGACACCCAGAGGTTAATTTTGGTCTGGCAAGCATCCTTGTCTCCAGCTCACACCATCATAGTACACTGCTGGGTTGCTGAGATACATCTGGGTTAGAGACTTTGAGATTTTTCAACTGTGTGAACGACGAACTTCGCAACATTCTTCAACGCTGTCATAAAAACGTGATTTTTACAAGAAATTCATCGGAATAAAAGGATTTCAATCATTTCACGAAATCATCGATATGTATGTAGTGCTTTTCACCGTAAAACTGATGTATTACGAATTAAATGAAACACATCAAAAGCAATGACAGCGAGTGGCACCAACGGTAGTGATGTACGATGATCTGCTAGACAGCACGTCGAACGTCATGACGCGTCACAACTGATACAAAATCCTGTACTACCAGTGACATAATGATGCAGAACAAAGAACATTTAAGTGACACTTAGCTCTTATGGGATAGACTACGAAAGAAATGTGTGAAAACTCTCTGTCGACCTTCCACCCTTCCAAGACAATCATATGTTTACCAAATGGCGTCCTCTACGTCTCTTCGTTGTATATCAACTGACTGTTATATTCTCTCCTGTGTCTCCCCTGATGATGTGATTATTACACGAAAGTGCACTTGGGAACTTATCGTGTTTCATTTTCCCCGTGGACTCACAGGAATATCTTGATCGCGTGCAAAATTGTGATCCTTTCCAATATATATATATATATATATATATATATATATATATATATATATATATATATATATATATATATATATATATATATATATATATATATATATATATATATATATATATATATATATATATATATATTCCATTAGTACGTTACTGAGAATGCGACTGAGGGGATTTCCCATGGCCAGACCGAATAAGAATTACCCTCGTCATCTCGGAAGACATAATTGGAAACACCAAGTTTTAATCAGTCAATGAAA
The DNA here is from genome assembly GCF_036320965.1 of Panulirus ornatus. Lineage (NCBI taxonomy): Eukaryota > Metazoa > Arthropoda > Malacostraca > Decapoda > Palinuridae > Panulirus > Panulirus ornatus. Next base: position 63,355,800 of record NC_092234.1, read on the forward strand.
GTCTTTGTGGGTAGGGGCAGAATGTGACCGAGATCCGGTACTTTCCTCCTTAAGTAAGTGATGGTTACAACCAAGGAGGCTTTAGTGAACACGAAATTCACATCAGAACTCATGAGTTTATGACCAGGCTCATGAATGTCCCTCACCCTATCAACAAAATCAAGGCTATCTAGGCTATTCCCCTTATCGCAGTGCGTTACTGATTATCATATACAATCCTTCACCTCCTCCCAACCTCAGTCCTTAATCTTGCTCCACTAATTGGGTTTAGCTCGACCCACAGCCATCATGGCTGACTCATCACAAGAACAACCACCTGGGAACTCCGCGACCCACCTTCCACCAGGACGAAACCAGCTCCAGCATGGCAGACCAGGATCCTCATCATCCCGGGAGGGAGGTCTAATCTCCCACCATCACCGATGCTTGCTGATCGCTACCGCTCGGGTCTTATGGCCCCAGAGTTAGGCCAGGTCCTCACCATCCGTCGACATCATCCTTCCCCAGCATCGGTCACCTACCTCTGCCTCAGCCCTCAGGGTTCTCCAGGCCCTATTACCACTTAATTTGCCTTCTCTACCCACACATTCCGGGCTAGCTTGTCACTACAACTCCCAAGGGCTTAGCTCCAATTACCCAGCAATAGAAGCGGAGCCTCAAGGTTGTCTCTGTCTCCTGCACACGACTATTGTGGTCTCAGACTTGACGTTCTGCACCAGCCACTCTCCGCCTGTTTCTCTCTCAATCTGTTTAACGTGATTTTCGACCTTTTCTCTTCCCTACTTTATCATAGGATGATCATCTTGTCCTTTTCTCTCAATCCTCTGGGTCGGTAACTTGCCCTTCTCCTCTTTCCCATTCTCAAGGAATGATATACGATCATCATTATTTTTCCCGCTCATACAAGTAGAGCAGCATCCCGCTCTTGCTCCTCTCACACTTATTTATAGCGGATCCCAGCTATTTTCAGTCATCTACCAAGATCGAATTACTTTCCTTTTTCCTCTCTCTCATGTGGTCAAGACAACTATCTGTCTTTTCCTCTCCCACGAGCCTTACTAGAGTGACATTCACTTCTTTCCTCTCAGTCTCTCAAACGCGTACGCACTGTTTCTGTTTCTCTTTTCTTTCTATTTCCTGTTGTTCTGGGACACGTCGCTCCTCTCACCCTGACTCGGGCATAGTCGTATTTCATCACTCAATCAAACAGAGGCCGTTCTCCACTCTCATCTACCTTGTCAGTCTCTTACGTCGCCAGAAAACCACGTCAGGTTCATTCCTTATCTGTCTCCCACATTATTCCTTATCTGTCTCCTACATTTCGCTGGATGAATCACTCATCTCTCTCGGAGCCCGAGTGAGGCCTGTTACACTAAGATAATATACACGTCACTCTGGGACACTCCCAGACGGCACGTCGTCCAGTGTTGCACACGGTAATAACAAACACAATGTAAATCAAACATACGTAATTTTCCAAATCTAATGTGAGTCACATATCAAATGATAATCCTACTTACATTAGTTTCTTATATAGAGAGATCAACGTAGCACACAAGTCAGGACTTTATGTATCGATGTGATGATATCAATATGATTTCTTAAGGAACTTCCGACCTGTGTTGAACAGCAGTATGGACTAAGTACAGAGCTATTGGCGGCAAATGGTCGAGTCACTCCCAGTTCTTGCAAGGGACTTGATCCTCAATTAATTTCTTACTGCTACTACCGCCTTTTCCTACAGTCATTCTATTCTATACAGGATTTTGGAGTAAGTATCACTGATGGTTGACAATATTGTTACGCAAGACCCTCAGGCCATAGTTGCCATGATGGAATTTAAGTTAAAGAATTAAATCTTTGACGCCTGAGGTATGACGTATGCAATGAGACACTGAGGTAATTACGAAGATCGAGTGCTGAGCTATTTAAGATATACTAAGCAGAATCTAGTTTCCCTGTAGTGGCTCTTAAAATTGTGAGACGTGAGGCACACGGCGTGTATGAAAGTGGAGGTACATGGCTTCGGTAGGGATGCATTAGCGTCTGTTGCATTTTACCGAGTGAAAACCAAAGCCAATCTATATCTTGCATAACTTAATGAATCTGGTAAATTCTTATGAAACATAAGCCCTCTAAAGGAACGATTAAAAAAAAAAAAAAAAAAACGATCGTCGAATATGACTGAAAATGTCGATTGTTCTCATTTGTATACAAAGTTTGTTTCTTTTGAAAACAACACATACGCCGTTTTCATTGCCTCTGTATCAAGTCTCCTTAAAAAATGAGATACAGAATCAAACTTAGTACCATAAGAGGTAGTGTATCATTACAGTCACCTGTGTCATGGGTCAACGGATACATACCGACTCATGTACCATCACAACCATATCATGAGTCAGTACTGGGTGTACCATACATAATTACCACATCATGGGCCTGTAGTGGATGTACCGTGTACCACTATGTAGTGTATCATGTACCATTAAAAGCACATCATCATGGGTCAGAATGAGGTGTACCATGTACGTCCCTTGACTGGCACACGCGGTGTGAGGGGTGTACCGACCCAAGGACCATGACAGACACAAGGGACGCCAGCAGCAGTCCACCATCCCAGGCACCTGCTGCCACTGTTGGATCGGGTCTGTCCAGCCCTTCAGACACAGGCGCCATCACATGCACGCTAGTGGTGTGTCTTGGCTTCTACTTCTCCCTATAAGCGATCTTGTTTCTTCTGCCTTCAGCCTTATTCCTCGTCGTGCCGATCATGACGTACTTCAACTTAAATCCTTCCCCAACCTTCCGCCACACTCATATATTCTCTATCCTTAATGTATTAAACGTATCTCCTACGTAATCAAGACCTGCGCAGCATTTCAGAATGGGGAATGAAACGCGGTCGATTTCAAGAAAGCAAACATGTAAGTTTCCAATCTCTTTACAGATGTCACACAGTTCCTATTAAATTTCAGAGCTCTACGCTTCATCCCCGTGAAACAAGAACACGCCAGGGGTAACCATATCCTCAACCTAATCTTGGAAACTCTACATCATGATCATCACGAAATTGACAAAGGTGCCACGATCAGATTTCTTCTCGACAGCTATTCCACATCCAAGTTCTCACTCACCCAAGAATGAATTGCTGCTCTTACATCTGGGGTGGCTCATCTTCCAACTCTTTTTTAATTAGAGTAGAATTAAGAGCAGCAATCAGCATTACCAACACCATTCCTCTACTTCCTCCTCTGTTTCCCCCTTCACCTTGTTCCCTCTACTGCAGACGTAGTCACCCTCTCGTTCACTTATCCTCTCCATATTGTTTGTCCCATTTAAGCACACCTCTCCAGCTCTCTCTCACATATGTTTCTTACCATCAGACCTTTCTCTTGTCCCATCATTATTCTTTTCATTCTTTTCAACTCTTTTGACACGACACATTGTCCTCAAACTTTTCAACGCATCCACCTTCTTCTGCGCATTTTGGCCAAGCAGCCGACATTGAACGAACACAAGTGTGTCCCAGTCATGGTCATATCCAATGAAAGGTGAGAAAATAGATATGAAGGAAAAAATGCAGCGTGGAGTAATTTAAGCTTCTTGGGTGCTCGAAAACCTGATTCTTACACGCGGGAGACGTTAAGACAAGATATGGAAAATTCACAGTTTCACCGTGGCTACTCTCCACACAGGAATCGTGGGAGGCAGCAGCCAGATGCATGTCGAGGGCTCACACCAAAGAGGCTGGGACACATGCAAGCAGCACACAAGGCAATGACTTAAATCATACCTGTAGAACTGTGTGACCGGGAAAGGTATGCTCAAACAGGAAATGGAAGGAAAGCCAATATGGAGGAAGGATGATGATTCCTCTCCGGCTGAGGAAAAGGTGGAAAATGAACCGCGCCGATGCATGCAGGAAGTTCTTCCACACTGGATCGAATGAGATGCTTGTAGAATATAATGGCTGGACGCATATATGATCACTGATCCACTTGTACGACAATAGAGCTCTTGGGAAGCAAGTTTTCCTATGTTCTTTGTGTTGGGTTTCTAGGAGACAGAATAGGAGAGTCTTAAACCCAATTCTTTCATGCTATAATGTCTTGAAATTCGATCAAAGAAGACGAGAAAATCTAGAAAAAAGATGTTCGGTAGGGAAAGCGTTTTTTCACTACTGATATCTAAGCAGGTTACTGTTTCCACAATTCCACTATGTTGTACAAGTCGAATTGAGAGAAGAAACATCTTCAATGAGAGAGAAAAAAAAAAGAATAAGTATCAGAGGGTGAGGAGAGAAAGAACTAGCATCAGAGGGTGAGGAGAGAAAGAAAAGAGAACTTAAGTCCAGAGTGGAACTGCTGGGGTAAGAGAGACTGGATTACAGGTTGACGGAAGTTCACAGGGAGGAGAAAACGAGTGGCCGGTAAGATACAACCCTGAGGAACCCAGCAAGGTGAGAGGAAGATGTTGGTCCATCACCGACCACCACAATAGAACGAATGCAAAGAAAACTACGCACTAGAGAAAAGCCAAAAGAAGGTCAATAGGTAAATAATTTTGCCACACCCTGTGGAATGTTTTAGAGACCTCGAGAATCCCGAACAAATATTCATCAAAATTCCTAAGAAAGGAGGACCAAAGATCACCGGTAAACCTTGGAACATGAAAGCTGTACTGGTGACCTGGAGAAGGGAATGAGACTGCAAGTCCTCAATAAATTAGTGAGAGTTAAGAAGAGTTACGAAGACATCATATACAGCTGAAGTAAAAGCCACAGTTGGACAGTTTAGAACGGTATTCTTTCTAAATGATGGACGGAATCAAGGCAACTTACAAGAATTGAGAGATTAGGACTTTAGATAATAGGCGAGCAAGACTCGGCGTTGGCTCAGGGACACACTTGCTTCGGCCATCTGGACCGTGAGCCTGGCCCACTCTTAGCTGGGAGAGTACGAGGGGAACCTGACCTGAAGTACATACAGGAAAGTGCGTTAGAGGGGAACAGGTGCAGAATCGTTCAAAGTAGTATAATGAGCAAACAAGATGCCGGAAACAGCAACTTCATCTATGAGAGAGTTAGCTTCAGTCTGATCCTGTCGGTTGAGCTGTGGGAGTCGTTGATGTCTCGGATGAGGAAAATTGGTCCATGTCGGTCAGGCAGCTACGATGAGTGAACAGTTCTCCAGCAGGTAACACGGTCGTAGATCAGCTGGTCGAGTAATCTGGATGTTCCATGTATCCTCCACACCCACCCCATACCCCATAACCCCTTCCACACCCCTCCCCTCCCTTCCTGGTCTTGCCTTTACCTTTTCCGTCCCTCTCTACAACTTCCTCATCCCCCTCCACTCCTTTATCTATCCCCCCTTCCCCCTTGCGCCACTTTACAGCCAAGTATCGTGTTTGTGTGGAGGATGTGGCACATTCCAGTCATGTCGGGGGTCACACACATCGACTGGGATAAATGAAATGATACAAATGTTATCCGTAGATCACAACCCTCTCATGTTGGGTAATGGTGAACAGGGATTACGGATCACACTTAATCATTAATCTCCCTCTCTCTCTCTCTCTCTCTCTCTCTCTCTCTCTCTCTCTCTCTCTCTCTCTCTCTCTCTCTCTCTCTCTCTCTCGTAAGTAGGACGTGATAGGCAGCAACTGACCAAGGGAGTGTATTACCAGCACAACAACCCCGGTAGCGGGAGGGGCCAGCCAAAATTTCAGTGGTTGTCAAGGTTTACTCCCTTGACTCAAACTGTTACCTGTTTTTTTTTTTCTGCCTCATCCACATCTCAGTAACTGGCATTTAGTGTACAGACATGCCACCTCTCCATCACACACATAACATTGATAACATGTAATGCAAACAACTTGTTCTTCCTAGCTCTAGATTTGCACTGGGTGAGAAGTGAGAGCTGTCTATCTATCAGTCAGTTTATCTATCAATCTATCCATCTATCTATTCATCTATCCATTAGTTAACCTATTTATCTATATCTATATACATATATATATATATATATATATATATATATATATATATATATATATATATATATATATATATATATATATATATATATATATATATATCTGCCAATCTATCAATTCATCCATCTATCAAAGTCTATCTTTCTATCCACCTATCTTTCATATATCTTTTTATCTATCTACTCATCTATCTATCAATATCCGTCCACCATTATTTATCTACCTATCTATATATCTACCTGCCTTGTATCTATTATCCATCTGTCCGTCTATCTATCAATCTATGTTGCATTCATCTATCTATCTACCTATCTAGGCGTGTGCATCTCCACGTACACGGTTGGCTACTGTGTGACGTGAGCAGGTCTGGAGCGTCACTGTGGCCGGGAACGGAGCCTCGAGTGTTTAATGGATTACCCTGAGCATGTGGCCCTCGAGAGGGACGAGGAAGTGTGCTGGGCTGAGGGTAAGTCCACTCACGCCACCCTCCACTCTCCCCACCCTCTGACACTCCGCCTCTCACACCTGACACACTCGCCTCTCTCTCTCTCTCTCTCTCTCTCTCTCTCTCTCTCTCTCTCTCTCTCTCTCTCTCTCTCTCTCTCTCTCGCAGACCATCCTTGATGCTGGTGGTGCAGGAGGGCCAGTGTTGTCATGTGAGGGGGGCCACAGCTGCTGCTGACGGCGTCCTAGTGTTGCAGGTTGGCGGGTTTTATGCTTCGCCACACTCCCTCTTGCTCGCGTGTGTTTACCCCCCGGACGGCAGATGTACACTGTTCCTTCCTTGTGTTCTCGTTCTCTCGAGTTTATTTTCATCTTCGTTTAGCTTTGCATTCTCTCTCTCTCTCTCTCTCTCTCTCTCTCTCTCTCTCTCTCTCTCTCTCTCTCTCTCTCTCTCTCTCTCTCTCTCTCGTAGGCAACCACCGACCATGAACTGTGTTACCCGCCCGGGGATTTAATAGGGTTATTGACGGCTGTGCAGAAAGCCAGCATTCTAGTGCCTTTCAAGTGCCATTCCTGTGGCCCAGGTAGCTATCTTTGCTTTCCGCCTCACCCACACGTGGGCTGCTGGCATCCAATCCACACACACACACACACACACACACACACACACACACACACACATACCGGTCTTTCCATCACATGACAACACATAACTGACACAATTTGTTCGTAACTCGATGATTTCCTGCGGTGAGCGTTGCGCACCGGTCCTCTCTCTCTCTCTCTCTCTCTCTCTCTCTCTCTCTCTCTCTCTCTCTCTCTCTCTCTCTCCATTGAATATCAAAATCAAACTCGCAGGAATTCTGCCAATCAGCAAGACAGAGAATGATGCAAGAGAGAGACGATAAAAGTCACAAATGACCGAAAACGGTAAAGCCATTGCTGACGACAGACAAGTGGCCATCGTACCAGACACACACACATCCTTCATCTCTGTAGCTACACAACGGTCGGGGGGGGGAGAGAGAGAGAGAGAGAGAGAGAGGAGAGAGAGAGAGAGAGAGAGAGAGAGAGAGAGAGAGAGAGAGAGAGAGTTGCATCTCAAGTATAGAAAATGTTTCGGGGTTCTGGCGATGGAAAAAAAATATATATAGGTGATGGGAAGTGAAAGTTCTGATTCATTAGAATCATTATACGAAATTAAAGCAAGTCGACACTGGCCCTGATAACCTAGCACCAAGATCCCTGAAGGAGGTGAGACGGTAACTGATATTTCAGTATGAAGCAAATCATTGACATACAGTAAGGTTACCATACCTCATAACTGGAAACTGGTAAATGTTTTCGTTATATATGAAAAACGATATGAAAAAAAAAATGTGCCTTAATTTACCGTCCAATTAGCCTCATGTCAGTTGTAGGTAAAATGATAGGAAAAAAAAGGGGGGGAAAAATTCTAAATTTCTCGATCATGAAATGATATCAGATACCCACTATGGCTCAGACAATAAAAGCCATAACCTAACCTAACCTAACCTAACCTAACCTAACCTAACCTAACAGAATTACTAGAATTACTCTATGTTACATATGGCAAGTGTGGACTCAGAATTACTCTCTCATGTAATAATCCTGGACCACTGTTTTGCAACCCGGTTTCCCAGAATTTTGGGGTTCCGCAAGCATCCTTCAGAGGGGTTCGACGAAATTCTATGATAACTAAAGACAATAATTACGGAACCTCGGTGGTCCGTAACTTACAAGTGGAGCTCTTTTAACTTGAGCCTGATCAGTGGTTGCCATAAAACTGTTTATGAAGTTTGAAGAGAGATGAGAAAATGGAAGGAGATGATCGAAGTTCCTGGACCAAGTAAAGGTTGGAAAAAGTCGGTTAGACTTTCAAAAGACATTCAATAAAGTACTATGCAAGTGACCACTATGTAGAGCAAGAACACACGGAGAAATCACCGCTATGTAGAGCAAGAACACATGGAGAAATTACCGCTATGTAGAGCAAAATCACATGGAGAAATTACCGCTATGTAGAGCAAAATCACATGGAGAAGGGAGCGAACTTTGTGCCTAGGTTACTGACTGGCTCACCGACAGAAGGTGACGTGTTTGTTTACATTGCGAAGCCTCAGTGGCTCGGTCCTGGTGCTACTCTCTTCATGATATTTATCAATACATTAAGTCCTTGGTGCTATTCTCTTCATATACATCAATACATTAAGTCAGTATCGTATGAAGGTAGAGTAATTTAACGTTAACTGTGGTAACAGTCTAGCAGAATGGTCATTCGAATGGCGCATGAAAAGATTTTACGTAGACAAGAGTACAGTTATTCACTTTGGAGATACGAATACGAAACACCACTACGAGATATCCAGAAATCCGCTGGTTCTGACAGTGTTCATCTGCAAGCATGATAGAAAAGTGAATGCTAGGGTTCATAGCAGGGAATATCGACGAGAAAACATACGAAACAATTCTAAAGCTTTTGAACGCCGTAGTAAGACCCAAACTACAAAAAAGATACGGAAAAACTGGCATAAGTAGAAAGGGGGGCACAACACTGACTCTAGTATTCAAAAATTTCCTGGACAAAGAGAGACAAAAGAAGATTAAATGTCTCTTTTCTTTCGGAGCAAAGGCTTCGCGGTGACCTAATACAAATTTTTTTCAAACCCCTGTATATATTCGACAACATATATCACGAAAAAATGTTGTAAAATACAAGAAAATACCTTACACGCACAAACCTGACAAAAACTTCGATCAAAAAGATGCAATACGGACACGTGGGAAAAAAATCTTTGCACATAGAGCGCTGAAAATTTAAATACTACACCATCAAACGTTTTTGAGACAGGATATATATATATGTACATATATATATATATATATATATATATATATATATATATATATATATATATATATATATATATATATATATATATACATTCAAAACCCCTTTAGACAAATATTTCAGCTGTTCTGGTATATACTCGAAGAGTACATTAATAACATACACTATACATCAGTTACAAACATTATGCATCTTACATCAGTGCTACACATTATACATCAATTACATACAGTAAACATCAATCATATACATCATACATCACTTCCTGTAGACAAGGGAAAATGATCTACTTACCAGGTATTCCTGCGTTTCGTAGATGGCAACCAAGAGGGCCAACAGGCAGGGGGCTGGAAACCCTGCCCGTCTGTTGTGTCCAAAAGTTGGAATAGAAGGAGCCAAAGACAGGGAGTGCTCATCCTCTCTGAAGACTCAGGTTGTGGTGTCTGAATGTGTGTGAACGTAACCACTATGAGAAGAAAGGAAGAGTAGGTAGTTTGCTCGAGGAAAGGCACCCTGGATGTTCTGGCTCTGAGTGAAACAAAGCTCAAGGATAATGGGGATGAATGGTTTGGGAATGTCTCAGGGGTGAAGTCAGGGGTTAGTGTGAGGGGTGAGGGCTAAGGAAAGGGCAGCACTTGTCCTAAAGGAAAAGTAGAAATGTGTTAAAGTACAGGGAAGTGTACCCTAGATGACGTAGGTAAGAATGGAAGTGGGTTAATAGAAATGGGCGATTATCTGTAATTGTACGCTTGGACAGGAGAAGGTTGTATCGGGTATTCAGTGATATGATTGGAAATGGTGGACAGCATGCGGAGAAGGGTACTGAAAAAGGATTGGTGACTGAGAATACCTGTTTAAAAAGAGACGTGCATAAGTACGCGTGAAGTAGGAGAGATGGTCAGCCGGCATTACTGGGTTACGTACTAAATGAAGGGCGCGGAAAAGAGAGACTCTACGGTGTGGATGTGCTGGGAGAATCGGTTGCTGGGATGTCTAATCATTACCTGACGGAGGCAAGGATAAAAATTTGAAGAGACTCGGTAAAGAGGAAATTTTGTAGGTGAGAAGAGGATGTTGAAAGTGAACGTTATAAAGAAACTTGTGTAAAAAGATATAGGGAGAGACAGCAGAGGTAAACATAAATGAAGTCTAGGGATTGGGTAAGGAATGAGAGGTGTTTAGGGAAGGAGAGATAGCATGTCCGAGAGAAGTGTGTGGCATGTGGAAGATAGGAGGTGAGCGGATGAGAAAGAGTAATGAGTTTTGTTATGACGAAGTTAAGTTGCTAGTGAAAGAAAAAGGAGAGGTACTTGAGTTTTAGTTATAGGGAAGGATTGCGAGTGAGTGGGAGATGTACAAGCGAAAGCGGCAGAAGGTGAAATACAGCTAACCTGTCAGCCAAGGTACTCACAAAATGCTTCACAGAAGGAACTGATATGAACCTACAAACATATCACACTGAACCAACGAAATGCTCTTTAAGTCTGCATGTTCAGTATTTACGGCTGCTACGATGAATGAAACATTCTCATGAAGACTATGCTTAATACACTATCCTGAAGCTGACTAATTTAAATATACTACTTTTCAATTATTACCAGTTCACTTAACCAAAAGAAAATAATGTTGATGTTGTGGCTAACCCACTAGATAACAAGATGTTAATGAATGATTCAAACATGTATCAAAATTCTCCATACATTTCGGTTTTCAGAGAGAATCTGGTTAGCAACGAAGGATTTCAAGAACACCACATCCTTAAGATCAACGTGGGCAATGAAGAAACGAAAGTGGCAGGAGAGGCCGAGTGTCGGGTGGCAGATATGCAAACCGTGACGCCAGACTCCCCCCAACACACGAGAACTTGGCGCTATCGACTAGCGGTGGTGCGGGGTGTGGGGACCCTTGATCAGACCCATAACTGATTTCAGAACTGTTATGGTTCTCTCGATGCTTCATTTGCATACAGATTTACAGCACATTCAAGTATACTTAGACTTACTGCTCCACTTATCGTGATAAGAGAGCTAATGAGAAAATTCCTACCCAACTTTTGTCATCCTGTGTTAAAAGTGGTGTCGCCCGGGTGCTTGAGGGAGGAGGGAGGGTACATTGGTAGGGGACGACGCCACTGGGACCGTAAGATGTACCAGAGGACGCCGGCCTCCGCTCAAGCCGTACGAGTCCTTGTGGTAGACGTGTGTGTCGTTCACGGGACGACATACCGCGACAACTGTGCCAGTTCGAGAATTCCGTCCCTCGGCGGCCCCGTTGGCTGGTGAAGGGTTGTTGATGTGGCAGAAGGGAGCGTGTCACTCCGGTCGTTACCTGTCTGCTGGGTGTCAGGTTAGGGAATTACTGTCCCCCCACCACCGCCGGAAAAACACTGTTGACGCTAAATTTGTTTGTGAATGATTGTTGTTGTCGTTCGGTAATTCTCTTTTTTTTTTTTTCGTGCGAACGATAATTGTCCCTCAGTTTTAGGCGTTGATGAACCATCCATGTTCGATGCTGGGCTTTTATGAAGCGGTTAGTACGTCAAAGCATTGAAAGCTAGTGAGTAATCACTGCAATGGACTGTGGCGTTATCAGTGAGTAATGATTATCCTGCTTTATGTTAGGTTAATTCAGAGAGCAATGAGTAATCATCCTATTTCTGCACAGCGCTTCGGTAAGCAATCAGTGCCTCAGAACTCAACATGTCAATGAGTGATTTCATTTTTCTATTCAACAAATAATCATCGTCTGCCACGCTGCTCTGCCAGTGAACAAATGGAGCGAAATATATTGCTCGAAAAACATTAGCCACAGTGAACTAAAATTACCTCGTAGCCAAACATGTCGGTGTGTCATGTCAGTGAGTGATCTTCATAAGGGGATCCTGTGAGCGTTCTATTTTTCATAGTATGGCGTATCATTCATCTATCATCACTCCATTACCATGGTGTATCAACCGTGTGTGTGTGTGAGTGTGTGTGTGAGTGTGTGTGTGTGTGTGTGAGTGTGTGTGTGTGTGTGTGTGTGTGTGTGTGTGAGTGTGTGTGTGTGTGTGTGTGTGTGTGTGTGTGTGTGTGTGTGTGTGTGTGTGTCAACATGCGATCATTACACCACGCGGCACAGTATGCACAACACGTGCTATCATTGTGTTGTTGTGGCCAACATGTCCCCTGGTCTACATCACAGCAGGGACTGTGGCTGGTGTTGTCATACGGACCAGGTGACGACCACTTTACCTGAGTGTCCGGCACACGTACTAACCCCAAAGAAACGGCAAATGAGACTCGAGGCTTCACCTGTGTGTTTAGAAGCCAAGCGATCTAACTAATCCCTTACACTTGAGGTGGATCGCTGAGTACGCAAAGTACGGACAGAACACTCTGGAGCCGACAGAGTCTGGTGAAGTGGGAGAGAGAGGAATAATGTCTCCTCCCTCCACAGTGAACGGTATGAAGACAAAGGGAAGGAGATGTAGCAGGAATGCGGGCACAAGTTTTTCACATGTTGGGTCGCTGAACACTGGAATAGACTTCCTTCCAATGCAGTAACTGCAAAGACTCCCACATACTTTCAAATCAGAGCCAGAAACTCACTTGACTGTTATCTGGTAAAAATAAACCATCTACATTATGATGTATCATATTTCTTTAGTTATCACTTTCCACTCGCACAGTTGATGTTGAGAAACTGGTAGAGAAAACTTTTTCCAATTTAGAATTTCCTATTAAATATCCGTAGCAGTACGTCCCCCCCCCCCCTTCCCCTATTACTCCCAGGTGATTTAATTTTCATCTTTTTTCCCCCGCCTGCAGCTGAGCCAGAGGAAGACGTGCGTGGGGAGGTATCATCTGCTTTGCCCTCTTGTTTCTACCACTAGTTCTAGGCCTCGACAGCATAAAACATTGCCAAGTCTCCTGTTCACTGTCCTTCCCTTATACTCCCATATAAACTAAGGGTCCAGGTGTCTCCAGTGTTACAGACATGGAGAGAAGGAAGGTGACCTACGTCAGTAGAGTAAGAGATAGAGAACTGTCTCTCTCTGACAGAATAAAAGTGAAGCCACTCTCATGTAAACAGAATAAGGGATGAATGAAGGGCAGTAGGGTCTTGAAAATCAGAGTGCTTTTTGGGGAGACTTTCTGCAACAAGGCAACATCTGGGGAGAGTATGTTACTTGGTAACATCTGGGGACTCCCTGATACTTAGTTCACCTGGTGAGACTATGTGCTACTTAGCATTCATACGTGAAAGATGACATTTACGATAATTGTCTCTCAATTGATGATTGCCCAAGACATCTCAACATTAATTACAAACTTGAATCATCAACTGGTTTTCCAAAGAAGCAGAAGATTTTCATCCTTTTCAAAAGCATTAAACAACAGTACTGATAGAAATCACACCTAACCTTGTGAAAAATTATATATCATTATAAATCTATTTCAAATAGTTTTCAGAATCATCTCAAAAATCTCTCTCTCTTTCCAAATCAGTTCCAATCTTTTATCACTGCGACATCCAAAATCATTTCCAACAAATCGATGTCAGCAACATTTCACCAGACACGGTGAACACGAACCAATTAAAAACTATCAATGACTTTTTACTTTTCGTTTCAAGATGGACATCAAAGATACATTATTTGTTTTCGTTACCAACTAATGTTAAAACATCGATAGTCAAAAAAAAAGGATCAAAACTATTTGCAACTGAATCTATAACCAATGAAATTTCATCACACTTCGTTGAGCATGAATCAGTTAAGGTATACAATTATCTCTTCTTCATTTTTCCCCCCCAAAAAAAGAAAACTAAAGGTCACATGTAGTTAATGACTTCCTCGCCCTTCCATTCTCGAGGCCAGGTGTGTCAGGTCTGGCTGGTGGCTGAGGGTCAGGAGAAGAGGACGAGCTTCCGAATTTGGCACGGTCAGCCGACTGCCAAGATGACTGGGGTGTATTCTTCATTAAGGAAAAGCCTGCTGACAATAGCAGGTGGGTCCGAAAGCAGACAAAAGAGAGAGAGAAAGCAACTTGCTTCACAGCCGAGAATTTTGATAGAAGATGAGACGAAAATCGAGAACAAATATCCAAGTATTGATCTTCATTCAGAGAAATTTGGCCCCTCATTGAAGAAAACATCAACCAGCAAGTTCAAGCTCCATTTCCAAAGACACTCAGTGCTTGGACGCTGGAAAAATTGAAGTTTGAAATGATTTTCACCCGCTTTCTCAGGGTTCTATATATGCTACACTACGGGACGCTGATATCTTCGTCGCTGTCAACAAACATCTCAAATGTTGGAACTCGCAGACCATGTTTGAATATCGCTTTCAAAGAGCTATAGTCTCTTGAAAAATGGCACACACTCTTTATACACGTTCAGTACAGCTAGCTTCGTACCCACAAGCTTGACTTTGAAGGTATCCAGATGTTCTCTGAGAGAGAGAGAGAGAGAGAGAGAGAGAGAGAGAGAGAGAGAGAGAGAGAGAGAGAGAGAGAGAGAGAGAGACAGAGAGAGAGAGAGAGAGACAGAGAGAGACAGACAGACAGACTGGGAGAGAGAGAGAGAGAGTCATTCATTGTTTTCCAGCTGAGGATAATCTTATCTTTGCATTCATACCACATCACTAGGATTTCTATACCTTCAACCATGCCCATTTTCGTCTTCCCAGATGGTGACCTTTCTTTCCACACTTACCTCAGTGCCTCCAGAACCTTCGAACCATCACCCATCCTATGATTAACCTCCGCTTCCATGTTTCCATTTGCTGCCATGTCCACTTTCTCCATGTTCCCTCCATTCAAACTCAACCTCAGTCAACCTGTCCCTCTGCACTGCTAAATCTTACGCAAGACTTTCACTACCTGCTCTCTTCACCAAACAGCTTTCCATGACGCTTGCACTTCAACACAAGGTCCCGCCCAAGACACACTCTACATCTGCCACCCCATCGTCAAACACAATTAACAGTTCTTCCGAATACTCACACTATCTCCCCTTCACCTTTTCATTACCTATTGCCACTTCCGCATGTGTCTCCTTCAGTGATGTTCCCATTTGTTCTCTTGTTTTCTCTCACACAATTAAATTTATTCCGAAAACATCCCATTTTCAGTGAAATTTGTTAGTACTTATATATATATATATATATATATATATATATATATATATATATATATATATATATATATATATATATTTTTTTTTTTTTTTTTTTTTTTTTTGCCGCTGTCTCCCGCGTTTGCGAGGTAGCGCAAGGAAACAGACGAAAGAAATGGCCCAACCCACCCCCATACACATGTATATACATACGTCCACACACGCAAATATACATACCTACACAGCTTTCCATGGTTTACCCCAGTCGCTTCACATGCCTTGATTCAATCCACTGACAGCACGTCAACCCCGGTATACCACATCGCTCCAATTCACTCTATTCCTTGCCCTCCTTTCACCCTCCTGCATGTTCAGGCCCCGATCACACAAAATCTTTTCACTCCATCTTTCCACCTCCAATTTGGTCTCCCTCTTCTCCTCGTTCCCTCCACCTCCGACACATATATTCTCTTGGTCAATCTTTCCTCACTCATTCTCTCCATGTGCCCGAACCATTTCAAAACACCCTCTTCTGCTCTCTCAACCACGCTCTTTTTATTTCCACACATCTCTCTTACCCTTACGTTACTTACTCGATCAAACCACCTCACACCACACATTGTCCTCAAGCATCTCATTTCCAGCACATCCATCCTCCTGCGGACAACTCTATCCATAGCCCACGCCTCGCAACCATACAACATTGTTGGAACCACTATTCCTTCAAACATACCCATTTTTGCTTTCCGAGATAATGTTCTCGACTTCCACACATTCGTCAAGGCTCCCAGAATTTACGCCCCCTCCCCCACCCTATGATCCAATTCCGCTTCCATGGGAGTGGATCTGGCATATATATATATATATATATATATATATATATATATATATATATATATATATATATATATATATGCGCTCGACCCTGGACGGCCCGTGAACGCTTCATCGCCATTTCCCGCGTTAGCGAGGTAGCGCCAGTCTCAGACAAAAGAAAGACCGCCTTCGCTTATCGACTAAACCAACTGAATTATCTGGATTAAATGTCTCGAAATTTAAGTACTTCGTGGTCTTCACTAATCTTAATGTCTAGTTTTATAATTTCCGTTGGCCAGAAACACCTTTTGCTCTTGTGGCATTATCAGACGAATTTTCGACGGTAAACACCGAATTGAAACACTTGTTTAGAAGAGCTGGCATTTCTTGGTTGTCACTTGTCAACATGCCACACTCGGTTCATATGGGCCAGTGATATCATTGATTATTTTTTTCTTGCTTTAACGTATTCAAAGAATTCTTTAGGGTTCTTGATTTCATACTTTGCGAAATTCCTTTTTTTTTTCAAAGATTTTCTTAGTTTTCATTTTGTGTCAACACTCTTTGTAATCATGTGTACATTTCAAGGTCATGATTTGCACAACTTGATTTACATACCCTGTAAACCCTTCTTTTACGTTTGATAAAGATATTTATGTCTTACTTATCCAGTCTGGCTCCTCCGTTCCATAGCTCCTGTTCACGTCTGTAGGAACACACTAATTCTTTCCAGGAAGAAGTAAGGTATTCTTGAAGTTACTCCACATCTCACCTGCATCTAACAGTCAGGACCAGTTTACATGACCTGAGTCATGGCGTAATTCATCGAGGTCGGCTGATCTAAACTTGTGTACCGTCATGTTGTTCTCACGGGAATCGAACCGACAGTTGACATCGAATCTGACAATAATGTGATCGCTGTTTCCTAACTCATCGCCGACCCGACAGTTACTTACAAGATCCCCGTTAGTTGATAGTACTTTTTCTAATGTACTGCCTCTCGGTGGGTCATGGACCAATTGGTTTAGAGAGTAGTCTTGCATCAACTGAATTACGCTGTGTCCCTCATGGTCACTCGTATTAGTGACCACAAATGTTGGGTTTTGTTAAAATCTCCCACAATTACTGCTCCTCCGTCGTTGACTTACGATTTCATTAGACAAAGCTCTGTCGTTTTCTTCGCAAAGTTTTGGGAGTCAGTACATGAATCCGAAAATGACTTTGAACGTCTTATGTATCACTTAATATACCACGAATCATGGGCGTCGACATGTAATGTTCCACCCGCGTTACACTTTCAAGTGTCATGTACGAGTATGAGAACACAGACACCCGATGCATGGAGTCTGTCTTTCCAGGGGGTGAGAGGCAATGTGGCAGGTGACCTCTGGGAGAGTTTTAATGAGGAGAGTTGGAGGGGACAGCTGCTGGCATATTAGCTAGGAAAGGGGAGGGAGGCAAGTGACGTCCGGTGGTATATTAGAAGGGGTTGTGAGGGCAATAACCTCTGCAGGTAACCTAAAAGGGGAAGGGAGGGGACAGGTGATCTCTGGGGACGCATTAGGGGGTTAAGAGGGGAGGTGGAAGGTCATCTCTGGGGGCATTTAGTCTTCACCTTCAGGAGTTCATGACCACTAAGGGCCATCACACCACGGGACAGTATTGTGACCACCTAGTCAAGGGAATTTGACACATGGCTTTGAGTGTAGAAAACGGCTCAGCGGGTCCCAAGTCAACGAGTCACCTGGGAGTGAATTCTAGGCATGTCATAGTGAGTCAAGGGTCACATAGCTGATCCATCATAACCCGGAGGCAGGTCTAGGCGGGTCAACTCTAAGATATCATGGGTCAAAGACTTCTGGTCAAGCTTTTGAAAATCGATTACCGTCTGCTTGTTTACGGCTTATCTTCAGCTTACAGATAAAGACTGACGGTCAGGATAATTCCTACCATGGTGACGATGCAGTCAAATATCTTCACTTCCCCCACCAATATCTTAAGACAGCCCAGCAATATATAATATCCGCTGAGTAGACAGGATTTTCGTAGAGCTGTCGAGCACAAAATTCTGCGAGACGAGTAAATCTGTACAACGCATTT
This sequence comes from Panulirus ornatus, assembly GCF_036320965.1. Lineage (NCBI taxonomy): Eukaryota > Metazoa > Arthropoda > Malacostraca > Decapoda > Palinuridae > Panulirus > Panulirus ornatus. The sequence goes on from NC_092234.1 coordinate 63,374,128, forward strand.
CATTACCTGACCCATGGGATACATGGGATGTGGTGTTACTACCTGACCCATGGGATACATGGGATATGGTGTTACTACCTGACCCATGGGATACATGGGATATGGTGTTACTACCTGACCCATGGGATACATGGGATGTGGTGTTACTACCTGACCCATGGGATACATGGGATATGGTGTTACTACCTGACCCATGGGATACATGGGATATGGTGTTACTACCTGACCCATGGGATACATGGGATGTGGTGTTACTACCTGACCCATGGGATACATGGGATATGGTGTTACTACCTGACCCATGGGATACATGGGATGTGGTGTTACTACCTGACCCATGGGATACATGGGATATGGTGTTACTACCTGACCCATGGGATACATGGGATGTGGTCTTACTACCTGACCCATGGGATACATGGGATGTGGTGTTACTACCTGACCCATGGGATACATGGGATATGGTGTTACTACCTGACCCATGGGATACATGGGATGTGGTGTTACTACCTGACCCATGGGATACATGGGATATGGTGTTACTACCTGACCCATGGGATACATGGGATATGGTGTTACTACCTGACCCATGGGATACATGGGATATGGTGTTACTACCTGACCCATGGGATACATGGGATGTGGTGTTACTACCTGACCCATGGGATACATGGGATATGTTGTTACTACCTGACCCATGGGATACATGGGATGTGGTGTTACTACCTGACCCATGGGATACATGGGATATGGTGTTACTACCTGACCCATGGGATACATGGGATGTGGTCTTACTACCTGACCCATGGGATACATGGGATGTGGTGTTACTACCTGACCCATGGGATATGGGATGTGGTGTTACTACCTGACCCATGGGATACATGGGATATGGTGTTACTACCTGACCCATGGGATACATGGGATATGGTGTTACTACCTGACCCATGGGATACATGGGATGTGGTGTTACTACCTGACCCATGGGATACATGGGATATGGTGTTACTACCTGACCCATGGGATACATGGGATGTGGTGTTACTACCTGACCCATGGGATACATGGGATATGGTGTTACTACCTGACCCATGGGATACATGGGATATGGTGTTACTACCTGACCCATGGGATACATGGGATATGGTGTTACTACCTGACCCATGGGATACATGGGATGTGGTGTTACTACCTGACCCATGGGATACATGGGATATGGTGTTACTACCTGACCCATGGGATACATGGGATGTGGTGTTACTACCTGACCCATGGGATACATGGGATATGGTGTTACTACCTGACCCATGGGATACATGGGATATGGTGTTACTACCTGACCCATGGGATACATGGGATGTGGTGTTACTACCTGACCCATGGGATACATGGGATATGGTGTTACTACCTGACCCATGGGATACATGGGATGTGGTGTTACTACCTGACCCATGGGATACATGGGATATGGTGTTACTACCTGACCCATGGGATACATGGGATATGGTGTTACTACCTGACCCATGGGATACATGGGATATGGTGTTACTACCTGACCCATGGGATACATGGGATATGGTGTTACTACCTGACCCATGGGATACATGGGATATGGTGTTACTACCTGACCCATGGGATACATGGGATATGGTGTTTTTTGCAATGATGGGGACCAATAAAAAAATATCTTTTCAATGAAGAATTGCTGTAAAGATTGCACATTTTTTTTCTCATCCTCATTTTTTTCATTACAGTTTCGTCGGTAAAATGCTGTCAGTCACCGTTGTAAAAATTCGTCTTTTTTCTCGCCGATCTGACGGGGATCCCATGTGTTATGTGTTATGAAAGAGATCCTACATTTCAACGTGCTCTCGGGAACTTTACTGAAACATATTCAAGTTAGATATTTTTGGGGGGAGGTCAACGGGTCATGAATTAAGTGGGTCAGATGTTTGATGGGTCACAGAGGTCACGGGTCAAGGCCAGTGACCCGTTTCTAATTCTGTTGTACACAACGCATCAAATTGCAACGATCAATGTATCATATGGTTCAGGAACTTGTTATCTGAAACTACGAATGATTTCATAAAAAAAAAAACAAGAGTAAATTGTACTTTAAGGATATCATGATAAAGTTAAACAAGATGAGAATGAATTGAAGGAAAGCAAAATGTGATGATGAGGAGAGTGTTACAACTGAGGCAAAAGTTGACCCACAGATATTCCTCTTCCTGATAGACAATATCCCACAGATATTCCTCTTCCTGATAGACAATATCCCACAGATATTCCTCTTCCTGATAGACAATATCCCACAGATATTCCTCTTCCTGATAGACAATATCCCACAGATATTCCTCTTCCTGATAGACCATATCCCACAGATATTCCTCTTCCTGATAGACCATATCCCACAGATATTCCTCCTCCTGATAGACAATATCCCACAGATATTCCTCTTCCTGATAGACCATATCCCACAGATATTCCTCTTCCTGATAGACCATATCCCACAGATATTCCTCTTCCTGATAGACAATATCCCACAGATATTCCTCCTCCTGATAGACCATATCCCACAGATATTCCTCTTCCTGATAGATAATATCCCACAGATATTCCTCCTCCTGATAGACAATATCCCACAGATATTCCTCTTCCTGACAGACAATATCCCACAGATATTCCTCTTCCTGATAGACAATATCCCACAGATATTCCTCTTCCTGATAGACAATACCCCACAGATATTCCTCCTCCTGATAGACAATATCCCACAGATATTCCTCTTCCTGATAGACAATATCCCACAGATATTCCTCTTCCTGATAGACAATATCCCACAGATATTCCTCCTCCTGATAGACAATATCCCACAGATATTCCTCCTCCTGATAGACAATATCCCACAGATATTCCTCTTCCTGATAGACCATATCCCACAGATATTCCTCCTCCTGATAGACAATATCCCACAGATATTCCTCCTCCTAATAGACAACATCAGGACTCCAGACCACATTAGTTCCAAGGGAGTCAAAGCAGCTGAGTGAGTGAGTCACGAGGATACGAGATAATATATTTTTTCCCTCAAGTCTTAACAATGGGAAACCTTAACAAACCTCCTGAAAATAATGATACTTTTTATAGGAAGCCAAGAAATTACACGGTGTAAAATTGTGGTTACTAAAAGCTATGTTGGTCAGTTGATTACTACCAGGCACGCACGGGCCAGCCCAGGCTCAAATCTTGAGCTGGCCAGTTAACGCACATCGTACCTAGTTTATATATATATATATATATATATATATATATATATATATATATATATATATATATATATATATATATATATATATATATATATATTCTTTCTTTCTTTCATACTATTCGCCATTTCCCGCGATAGCAAGGTAGCATTAAGAACAGAGGACTGGGCCTTTGAGGGAATATCCTCACCTGACCCCTTCTCTGTTCCTTCTTTTGGAAGAAAAAAAAAAAAAAGAAAAACGAGAGGGGAGGATTTCCAGCCCCCCGCTCCCAAATATATATATATATATATATATATATATACATAGCGTTAATAGGATGGCCTTGATTAGGGACTCACCTGCCCGTGTCGTCTCGTCTAAAACAAAAGAAAAGGCAGAAAGTATGAATATGTACATGTGCATATGTGTATATATATATATATGTATATGTCTGTGTATGTATATGTATGTATACGCTGAAATGTATAGGTATGTATATGTGCGTGTGTGGGCGTTTATCTATATACATGTGTATGTGGGTGGGTTGGCCATTCTTTCGTCTGTTTCCTTGCGCTACCTCGCTAACGCGGGAGACAGCGACTACGTGTAATAGAAATATTTTTTTTTTCTTTTAAACTATTCGCCATTTCCCGCGTTAGCGAGGTAGCGTTAAGAACAGAGGACTGGGCCTTTTTTGGAATATCCTCACGTGGCCCCACTCTGTTCCTTCTTTTGGAAAATTAAAAAAAATAAACGAGATGGGAGGATTTCCAGCTCCCCGCTCCCTCCCCTTTTAGTCGCATTCTACGACACGCAGGGAATACGTGGGAAGTATTCTTAATCCCCTATCCCCAGGGAAGGAGTAGCAATACTCCTGAAACAGGAGTTGTGGGAGTATGTGATAGAGTGTAAGAAAGTAAATTCTCGATTAATATGGGTAAAACTGAAAGTTGATGGAGAGAGGTGGGTGATTATTGGTGCATATGCACCTGGGCATGAGAAGAAAGATCATGAGAGGCAAGTGTTTTGGGAGCAGCTGAATGAGTGTGTTAGTGGTTTTGATGCACGAGACCGGGTTATAGTGATGGGTGATTTGAATGCAAAGGTGAGTAATGTGGCAGTTGAGGGAATAATTGGTATACATGGGGTGTTCAGTGTTGTAAATGGAAATGGTGAAGAGCTTGTAGATTTATGTGCTGAAAAAGGACTGATGATTGGGAATACCTGGTTTAAAAAGCGAGATATACATAAGTATACTTATGTAAGTAGGAGAGATGGCCAGAGAGCGTTATTGGATTACATGTTAATTGACAGGCGTGCGAAAGAGAGACTTTTGGATGTTAATGTGCTGAGAGGTGCAACTGGAGGGATGTCTGATCATTATCTTGTGGAGGCTAAGGTGAAGATTTGTATGGGTTTTCAGAAAAGAAGAGTGAATGTTGGGGTGAAGAGGGTGGTGAGAGTAAGTGAGCTTGAGAAGGAGACCTGTGTGAGGAAGTACCAGGAGAGACTGAGTACAGAATGGAAAAAGGTGAGAACAATGGAAGTAAGGGGAGTGGGGGAGGAATGGGATGTATTTAGGGAATCAGTGATGGATTGCGCAAAAGATGCTTGTGGCATGAGAAGAGTGGGAGGTGGGTTGATTAGAAAGGGTAGTGAGTGGTGGGATGAAGAAGTAAGAGTATTAGTGAAAGAGAAGAGAGAGGCATTTGGACGATTTTTGCAGGGAAAAAATGTAACTGAGTGGGAGATGTATAAAAGAAAGAGACAGGAGGTCAAGAGAAAGGTGCAAGAGGTGAAAAAAAGGGCAAATGAGAGTTGGGGTGAGAGAGTATCAGTAAATTTTAGGGAGAATAAAAAGATGTTCTGGAAGGAGGTAAATAAAGTGCGTAAGACAAGGGAGCAAATGGGAACTTCAGTGAAGGGCGCAAATGGGGAGGTGATAACAAGTAGTGGTGATGTGAGAAGGAGATGGAGTGAGTATTTTGAAGGTTTGTTGAATGTGTTTGATGATAGAGTGGCAGATATAGGGTGTTTTGGTCGAGGTGGTGTGCAAAGTGAGAGGGTTAGGGAAAATGATTTGGTAAACAGAGAAGAGGTAGTGAAAGCTTTGCGGAAGATGAAAGCCGGCAAGGCAGCAGGTTTGGATGGTATTGCAGTGGAATTTATTAAAAAAGGGGGTGACTGTATTGTTGACTGGTTGGTAAGGTTATTTAATGTATGTATGACTCATGGTGAGGTGCCTGAGGATTGGCGGAATGCGTGCATAGTGCCATTGTACAAAGGCAAAGGGGATAAGAGTGAGTGCTCAAATTACAGAGGTATAAGTTTGTTGAGTATTCCTGGTAAATTATATGGGAGGGTATTGATTGAGAGGGTGAAGGCATGTACAGAGCATCAGATTAGGGAAGAGCAGTGTGGTTTCAGAAGTGGTAGAGGATGTGTGGATCAGGTGTTTGCTTTGAAGAATGTATGTGAGAAATACTTAGAAAAGCAAATGGATTTGTATGTAGCATTTATGGATCTGGAGAAGGCATATGATAGAGTTGATAGAGATGCTCTGTGGAAGGTATTAAGAATATATGGTGTGGGAGGCAAGTTGTTAGAAGCAGTGAAAAGTTTTTATCGAGGATGTAAGGCATGTGTACGTGTAGGAAGAGAGGAAAGTGACTGGTTCTCAGTGAATGTAGGTTTGCGGCAGGGGTGTGTGATGTCTCCATGGTTGTTTAATTTGTTTATGGATGGGGTTGTTAGGGAGGTAAATGCAAGAGTTTTGGAAAGAGGGGCAAGTATGAAGTCTGTTGGGGATGAGAGAGCTTGGGAAGTGAGTCAGTTGTTGTTCGCTGATGATACAGCGCTGGTGGCTGATTCATGTGAGAAACTGCAGAAGCTGGTGACTGAGTTTGGAAAACTGTGTGGAAGAAGAAAGTTAAGAGTAAATGTGAATAAGAGCAAGGTTATTAGGTACAGTAGGGTTGAGGGTCAAGTCAATTGGGAGGTGAGTTTGAATGGAGAAAAACTGGAGGAAGTGAAGTGTTTTAGATATCTGGGAGTGGATCTGGCAGCGGATGGAACCATGGAAGCGGAGGTGGATCATAGGGTGGGGGAGGGGGCGAAAATCCTGGGGGCCTTGAAGAATGTGTGGAAGTCGAGAACATTATCTCGGAAAGCAAAAATGGGTATGTTTGAAGGAATAGTGGTTCCAACAATGTTGTATGGTTGCGAGGCGTGGGCTATGGATAGAGTTGTGCGCAGGAGGATGGATGTGCTGGAAATGAGATGTTTGAGGACAATGTGTGGTGTGAGGTGGTTTGATCGAGTGAGCAACGTAAGGGTAAGAGAGATGTGTGGAAATAAAAAGAGCGTGGTTGAGAGAGCAGAAGAGGGTGTTTTGAAGTGGTTTGGGCATATGGAGAGGATGAGTGAGGAAAGATTGACCAAGAGGATATATGTGTCGGAGGTGGAGGGAACAAGAAGAGGGAGACCAAATTGGAGGTGGAAAGATGGAGTGAAAAAGATTTTGTGTGATCGGGGCCTGAACATGCAGGAGGGTGAAAGGAGGGCAAGGAATAGAGTGAATTGGAGCGATGTGGTATACCGGGGTTGGCGTGCTGTCAGTGGATTGAATCAAGGCATGTGAAGCGTCTGGGGTAAACCATGGAAAGCTGTGTAGGTATGGATATTTGCGTGTGTGGGCGTATGTATATACATGTGTATGGGGGGGGGGGGGTTGGGCCATTTCTTTCGTCTGTTTCCTTGCGCTACCTCGCAAACGCGGGAGACAGCGACAAAGTATAATAAATAAAAAAAAAAAAAAAAAAAATATATATATATATATATATATATATATATATATATATATATATATATATATATATATATATACTCTGTGTGTGTGTGTGTGTGTGTGTGTGTGTGTGTGTGTGTGTCTACTTGACTGACTGCCATACATCATCATTCATGCGACCTTCACACTTTCACTTTATCGAGGTATGATCAACGCACTTCCCGCCTCGACGACCATATTCTGCTGGGGGTCATCTCGACGTCCACACTTCACCATCCAACACAACTTCTTGTAAAGATTACGTGGTGTAAAACTGTTCTGTGGCAAAGGTTTATGTACAACTTAAAGTCTAAGGATAAAACTGCCAACTTCAGAATCACCTTCTGCTGCAGTCCTTATGTTCAGTCTAAGAAAGATGACGAGGATTTAGAGTCGTGGTTTACAAACACAGAAAACTCAGCTTCTGACGTGGGTAAGACTCCCCCAGATAGAGACTTGATCAGAGATGCTCTAACCTTGGTGGATTTATATAAGCCAACGAATTTCCCAAAAAACCGGAACACAAAAGAGTGATTAGATGTGAAGAGTTTAACAGTTTTGGAGAGAATTCTCCATGCGTGAGAAGAGACATGATGTAATAACATTAGCCACAGAAATGTTTGAATTAGATATTAAGGATGAGATGGATGATAGTGTTTTTATGAACAAAGCCACCAGTCTGGGACAGAGATTAGAATGGGTAATGCAGGGTACGTAATGGGTGGACAATGACAGTGGCAGGGAAATATGGATAAGATCAATATCCATGCTCCTCACTCGAGCCTTGATGATAAACAGCACCTTACCCGAGGCTAAACACAGAATCATGGACGAGGAAACAAACGAATGAATTAGGAAATAAAGAATCAGAATTGCCATCTTTTACGTAAACAAAATATATGGAGGATTTAAGACCACAGTTAGTGTTGAAACTACCACAACTCCACTTGCTTTAACTTGACAACAGAGACCTCTTAGAAATACTGTTCTTGTCATAAGTATACACTCACAACACGAGAGATTACCGACACCTTCAAGCCCGCCCTAATCCACGGAGGCCTATGAAGGGACGGGAGACTACTCTCTGTTCAGATGTCTGTGCCACGGGAAATTTCCAGCCAGTCTCAAACCCATCTGACATAGGACTGAATCCAAGACAGACTGGCAACAGACAGCGAAGTCCTTCCAGCTCAGAAAATCTCACCTTTATAAAGTTCGAGATCAATGTGCAGATGATGAGCGTCAAAACTTAGTTAAAAGACCATTGATTCCAGCCGAACATAATGGGATGACAGTAAAAGTCTTTGCAGACACTGGAGCAGATACTAACTTGATTAATTAGATCAGTAACTTTGGAACTTATGGCGTAACTGGAGTCTCTGAACAGCCTTTAAAGATATTAGGAAAGGTGTCATTTGAATTACAGATCTTAGCTCGAACTTTGAGAATAGAATGCTACATAGTTGAACCAGTAAAATTTAGAGGAGATATTCTAATGGTATCGCTACTGTGCGAGAAAATAAGGTGGAATATATGCCACACAAAGGGACAACAGTTGTTCAGGGACGTAAGGTACCAGTGCTAACTCGTACAAGTAAATCATCACAAATCACCTTGCCCTACAAAGTTCTCTTTAGTACCCCCTCCGCAACCCGCGAGAGAACGGGTCCATCACGGGTGTTCAGGCTCAGAGTGCGCGTTACTACACAAAGGTCGTTCATCTTCTGAGAATATTTTACCCATTGAATTAAAAGTGTCAAGGGAGTCGAGACGATTATTCTCATCATCCTGAGACACTGAAGAGATTTTTTTTTTCATGTTGTAATGGTAAACGCAAATCATTTTACGAGGGTAGAGGTGAACTCACCAATACAGGCCCTACGGACACACGGGAAAATACCTTGTGTTGTATTCTATAAGCTAATACTGTCTGATCAAAGAGAATATTTGGAGGACCGACGCTCCAAGAGACGAGATGGTAGTCTGCCTTTCTACCCGGCCAGTAGACCGACCCAGAAGTTTACCTCGTCCAAGTGGACGAATATAGTTGACTTTTCCATATTCCAGGCATCGGTCAGAGAAGCTGGGATGGTCAATGGAGAAGACAGAATTTGTTTTACTTTACTACTTCAAAAGAACAGCCCTCACGTCCAACAACTAAAGATAATGGAAATGTAGAGTTAGCTCAACATACCCCAGTACCGGTAGAATTATTGAGGGGTCACAGGAACACAGTGGCTTGACAAGAAAAACTGTTTGGATTAACTCATTTCTCATTCCGCACCCCTACAACCTGTTACACGCCCAATTTATGTTCCCGCCTATAGACTTTCTCATTCCCAACGGCGGACAACGGATGAATGTGTAAATGAGATGTTACAACAGGCTGTAATTCAGCCTAGTCGCTCCCAGTGGAACGCCCTACTTATCTGAGTACCAAAGAAGGATGGAACTTGGAGGCCTGTGATAGACTTTAAGCAATTAGATAAACTTACTATGCTAGGTAGATTCCCTTTACCTGTACTATACAAACTTCTCCAGCAATTAGGGAATCCTGAGGTACTTTCCACCACAGGTTTAGTAAACAGTTTCTGGCAGATACCACTGGATGATGCCAGCAAACCAACTGACAAATTTACAAGAATGCCCTTTGCCTTGAGGCCACCGCCAACAGCCTTTCAAAGGCTGAAAACTTACAGGCGGCGAATGTAAGGACTAAATGGTCAAAACGTAAATTCTTAATCACTGGGTTAAACTATCTAGGGCATGTAATGGATGAGAGAGGAGTTTCCCCTTACTAATGAGAAGTTAAAAGCTGCAGCACAATTTCCCACACCCAGGAATGCAGATGAGGTGCGATCATGCGTGGGATTAGCTGGATCCCACAGGTGTTTTGTGAAGGGTTATAGTGCCATAGCCTTACCACCAGAAGTTTACCAGGGAAAGATGTTCCTTTCCAACATGGGGGGAAACACAGCAACAAGCCATGAACACACTAAAGCAAGTGTTCACCTCTGCACATATCTTAGCGTTTCCTGATTTTCGACGAGCGATTTTCTTAGCGACTGATGCAGACCTGATGAAGCGAACACCTGGATGCCTGCATCCCCAGTAGTTTACAGCGGCAGAACGTTGAACAAAGCAGGGATAAATCACACGACATCAGAGCAAGGAGCATCAGCTTGACTTAGAACAGTACAACATTCAAAGAATCTTCCCTACCATTACCTAGTTTATATGTCTGAGAGCAAGGGAAAACTCGAGGGTTATTTGGACCAGGAACCTCCAGGTTAATGGACCAGGACACCTCGAGGGATGTTGGACCAGGAACCTCCAGCTTAATGGGCCTGGAAAACTAAAGGTTAATGAACAGAGACGATTCGAGGTTAATTGGACCTGGACACCTCCAGGTTATTGGACTGAGATAGGTTCTGGTTAATGAGTCGGGACAACTCGAAGGTTAATCGACCGAGCCAATTCCAGGTTAATGGATAAGGACAATTCGAGACTAATGGACTGGAACAACTCCAAGCAACTGGGCCGGGACGGCTCCTGGTTAATGAATCAGGAATACTTGTAATTAATGGACTGGGATAACTCAACGGATAATGGACCGGAGCAACTCTATGCTAATGGACCGAGACAACTTAAGGCTAATGGACCGGAACAATTCCAAGCGAATGGACCAAGAAAATTCAAGCAAATGTACTGGGATAACTTCAAGCTAATGGACCACCACAGCTCTGGGTTAATAGACCAGGACAACTCGAGGGTTAATGAACCGAGAATCCTCTAAGTTAATGGACCAGGACAATTTCAAGCTAATGTACTAGAACAACTTCAAGCTAATGTACCGGGGCTACTCGATGGTTAATGGACCGGGACAACCCCAGGTTAATGCACTGGGACAACTCGAGGGCTAATGGACTAGGACAACACGCTAATGGACCGGAACAACCCGAGGGCTAATGGGTCTGGATTGCTCCAGGCTCATGACCCAGAACAGCTCCAGGATATGGCTCGGGATAATGAATTCATTATTCCTGATAATTCTAAATAAATTTCTGTTGTCGAGAAATACATTTACTAAACCAGGGGAGGAGGTGCATACGTCCTCAGCTCGTGAGGCCAGCGTGTCCAGACGCCCGTGTTGGCAAACATACAGGAAGTCTCGAGATATTGCCCTGTGCCATCCCAGACTTCAGCTTTCAAATTTTTATACTAGCGACGCTGAGCAGCTATTTCCAAACAATGTTTTGTATCACCCCTGTCCCTGTGTTTATCATACCACAACCTCTGAGGTGAGTCAGTTACAAGTACAGTATAGTAAGAGTTAGCCAGTTGTAGTCTAAAGCCGATTCTTGTTTAGCGCTGGTTTGAGTTCATATGGTACAGCAAACATCAACAATTATATTAGTTGTTTAAGGTTTACGTATAATCATACTAATCAGTGAATTCTTGTGCAAGATAGCGGGAGAATCTGGATTAGGACGTTGCAAAATCTTAACTGGAGATAACCTTGATATCATATACTAAGCTACAGAGCTTACAGAACATGTACGAAATATGTTTTCATAAGACTATTTACTGGTTAAAATGAGAGATGTCTGCTCAGTGTTTATTCCCTGCTGATCATTCCTCTGTCTGAAGAGAGCAATGTGTTTAAGGCTAGTAACTAACACAGACCAACCGATGATGTGTGCAATACAGCAAGCCTACTCTCTTACAGCGATATAGGAAGGAGAGACTTCCATTATTTTCTACAGAGCCAAAACGATCTATACATCCACTTATCAAGGCGGGCTTGTACCTCATGTCTATCATGCAGGACACACGTTCACTGGCTTAGACGACGCCTTCCTGATCGCCTCCCTACTGATCAAGCAACAGACATCTGGCTGGACTCTATGCTCTGGTGGAAGGAACTCATATCGCCTCGCAGGATCTATGTCGTAACATTGTTTAAGTGTGATCCTCATGTCCCTATGACTGGAGGTCAGCTTATTGTTCTTATCGTCCTAGACTTGTTATCTCTACTGCCTGGGTTATTGTTTCTTTTGCTTGTTGCTGGGACTGTTGTATTCCTAAAAGAAAAGAGCACAACCTCCCGAGCCTGATATCTAAGTGTTTCCTGGTGAAGCATTAACCTGGCTCATTTTAATAGTTCTGAAATGTAATTCCTTCGTATTTGTCTTTTTATATATCATTCGCACATGTCATAATACTTTAAACATATTCGGCATAACCATATCGTCCATTTCATCAAGAAAACCCCACAAAATGAACATCACAAAGTATGCTCCCCACTTACTAATGATGTTGTATCGGTGAAATAATTATTCCTTTTGTGACTTACTATTTCATATCTACAAGGGTTTTATTTGCCCTCGCATGGTATGCTGATCACAAATCTAGCATGGTTCTTCGCCCAAGACGTTATCAACGACAGTAAAATCAAAAACCCTCCGTCTCATTAATGCTCTGGCAATCATCTCTCTGCAACCAACTCTTTCTCCGCTGTCTCGTCGCTGCCGGTTTCTTGTTCATGTATTATATTGGCCACTACTCCCGAGAAATACTTGCATAAGTCCCCGACACCAAGGCTTGGCCCTCGGGCATGTGTCTGGCTGTTGCTTCCCATAGGTTCTACGTAAATATCGACCACATGAGGATTGACCGTTATGATACCTCTATCCCTATTATCTTTTTTTTCCCCTAGAACAGCAAAACTGTGAAGTCTTCTTTCGTCTGTCGTTACAAGCACCTGCGGAGACCTCATTAATCTCGTCATTCTCATTCTCTTACTCTTTCTGTTATCCAAGATGGCCTTGACTAGTGGCATGTCTTGCCCGAGCCATGTCGGTCACGAGAGTGAGAATAGACTTTCCATGCAAGCACTAGGTCCTAATACCGACGTAAACCAAGTATCTGAGCAAGTTCTCCCTGTAACTCTTATCAGTATTTTCTTTCGTAGCTGAATTCTGCATTTTTGTTTTCCTTCTTATGTCACTATCCACAGGAGATAATTTTGAATTTATTGTGAGGCCAACTATTTCACCCACTCTGTCATTACACCTACAAATTTTCACACACCAAATAATCCCAAAATTCGCACGAAGTCACTTTCAGATGCATCAGATCGTCCGATTAAATTTCGTGCGTGATGATGATTAAGGCAGATCAGTTTACGTTAGCGCCGTGAGTTTGCTGTAGGTGGACATATCAAGCCAGCCAGTCTCCCAAACCTCAGCGCCGCTCACATGACCAGTGGCTTTAGGCTTTCATTATACAACTTGGGGTCCTTGTCTGCTTTTTTACCAGAGTCTGCTGCTGTTTCACCGTAAAAGTGAGGATGTCTCTCGAGCTAAACTTCCGTCATTCAGAAACGGATAAATCTTGCGGTTTAATGAAAATTCTGAGGATTGCGAAGACAGAAGACGCTGATTAAGACGAGAATTTTAATATAAGGCAAAAAAATAATGTCATGGTCTTTTGTTGACGACTGGAGAAGCAATGACCATGTTGGCCCTAGAGCTCGGGTTGGGTTTCCTCAAGATCCCTCGTACATTACCTTCTCCGCCTCTTGGCCCCTTATCAGGTGAGCCAGAGAAGGAAGTATTACTTGCCCAAGACTTTTGACGTTGTTCAAAGAGACATAATAAGGAAAGTTTCCTCGTTAGGTTTAGTATCCTTTCTTCTGTCGTCTGGTTCCCAAGAAAGGGAGATCAATATAAGCAAATTACGGCATCTGGACCACAGTTCTCTGGTGTTTCCGTAATCCAGGTTGGAGTCTTCAGTTACCAAAGCCAAGATAATATGTCATCCAATATGGCCAGTCATACAAACCCGAGGAATTCATTTCTTCATTACGAAATCTAAGGAATTCAAACCCATTTTCTTCCCTTTCCATATAAAACATTTATGTCTCTGCCTTCTCTCCAGATTCATCTCTTCTTACCTCGATTCTTATGGGCAGTCAAAGGCTCCCTTCATGGCGTGGAAAGTAATTTGCATACTAGGCTGCAGCATTACTCAGTATTGCATCAACATGAAGACGTTAACTCATCAACTCTCTTCATGTTTCATTCAGGATGTCGTCATCCCACATTCCCTCACTCAAATAACAAAAGAAGAGAATATCCTGTCTTTTCCTTGTGATGTTTCTCGAGCATCATTTCGAACAGTGTTCCATCTCCTCCAACTTTGTTTCAGCTTTATTCATCAGTGAAAGAATTTATCCGAGGACAATATCCTCTCTCTCTCTCTCTCTCTCTCTCTCTCTCTCTCTCTCTCTCTCTCTCTCTCTCTCTCTCTCTCTCTCTATCTATCTATCTATCTATCTATCTCTCTATCTATCTATCTATCTATCCGTTTTTCGGCATCTCGCAGATACCTGGATCCCCTTGTCGAATACCCAAATATTATGGTCAAACTGCCTCGTCTGAATCACTTAAGGACCACTCCCAGTGATCATTAGGGACAACTTAAGAATTTTCGTATCAGCAATGCTCTCTTCATCTGGATCATAGCTTCCCAAACTTTTGAATCTGTCGACCCCATCACAGACTTACTGAACCTTCCTCTACCCTCAATCACGTACTGAAAATGATAATTTTATATATATATATATATATATATATATATATATATATAAATATATAATCCATTTCTTTTTTATTTTATTTTGACTTGTCGCTGTCTCCCGCGTTAGCGAGGTAGCGCAAGGAAACAGACTAAAGAATGGCCCAACCGACCCACATACACATGTATATACATACACGTCCACACACACAAATATACATACCTATACCTCTCAACGAATCCATATATATATACACACAGACATATACATATATACACATGTATATAATTCATACTGTCTGCCTTTATTCATTCCCATCGCCACCCCGCCACACATGAAATAAAAAAACCCTCCCCCCTCATGTGTGCGACGTAGCGCTAGAAAAGACAACAAAGGCCACATTCGTTCACACTCAGTCTCTAGCTGTCATGTAATAATGCACCGAAACCACAGCTCCCTTTCCACATCCAGGCCCCACACAACTTTCCATGGTTTACCCCAGACGCTTCACATGCCCTGATTCAATCCATTGACAGCACGTCGTCCCCGGTATAACTCATCGTTCCAATTTACTCTATTCCTTGCAAGCCTTTCACCCTCCTGCATGTTCAGGCCCCGATCACTCAAAATCTTTTTCACTCTACCTTTCCACCTACAATTTGGTCTCCCACTTCTCCTCGTTCCCTCCACCTCTGACATATATATCTTCTTGGTCAATCTTTCCTCACTCATTCTCTCCATGTGACCAAACCATTTCAAAACACCCTCTTCTGCTCTCTCAACCACACTCTTTTTTTACCACATATTGTCCTCAAACACCTCATTTCCAGCACATCCACCCTTCTCCGCACAACTCTATCTATAGCCTACGCCTCGCATCCACATAACATTGTTGGAACCACTATTCCTTCAAAGATACCCATTTTTGCTTTCCGAGATAATGTTCTCGACTTCCACACATTCTTCAACGCTCCCAGAACTTTCGCCCCCTCCCCCATCCTATGATTCACTTCCACTTCCATGGTTGTTCCATCCGCTGCCAAATCCAGTCCCAGATATCTAAAACACTTAACTTCCTCCCGTTTTTCTCCATTCAAACTTACCTCCCAACTGACTTGTCCCTCAACCCTACTGTACCTAATAACCTTGCTCTTCACATTTACTCTCAGCTTTCTTCTTTTACACACTTTACCAAAGTCAGTCACCAGCTTCTGCAGTTTCTCACACGAATCAGCCACCAGCGCTGTATCATCAGCGAACAACAACTGACTCACTTCATCAGCAGAATTGAAAAGGTGTAGAAGAAAACTAGTTCAAGGAAAATAGTCTTTAGTGAAAAAGTTTATGTCCCTCATGATCTGGATGATCCTACTAATAATAATTTGGTCATAATTCTCCATCTTAATATATGAAAAACAGAAACCTGCTCTGTCTTTCCTTTATTCTATTTATGATTATGTATTCACATATTTGAAGATTTTCAAACCTTTGAATTCTATCGACCCCCCCGTCGACCCCTAAATATTTTTCGTTCCCCCCGCACTGTTCCATCGACCCCTTGGGGTCTATAACAATCACTTTGGGAACCATTAATCTAGATCAGGAATTCAGTCGGTCCTTATCAGTGTAGGCGTTCTACCATAGGGACTCGTATATCCCAGACCTTCAATCAGTCTTTAGAACTGGGGGTTGAGGACCCAAGTTACGAAGCACTCATTCCCATACATGACGCAACCCTGTGCGAGTTTCATCCTTCTCAGGGAAATAGGAACGAAGGTAATTTCTCCATCATCAGCCTAAGACTACGTCTTCAGGTATAATATCCTCTTTAAGATGCTGGGCATATGGAAGCCATATACAGAAGTTAATGTATTTTCTGTTGAGTTCATTGTGATAAGACGCATTAACCAGAGCATGAGCAATTATAACTTCCTAACATTCCTGCCCCAGGAGTACCATCTATCCGTATGAGGGCGGTACAGCACTTAGGAAGCAGGCCACGTCCACCGGTTGGGACCAGAGGTCATAAAGGGGTGTGATGTGTGTGCGTCTGTGCAGAGAGGGCAGGGCAATTGAGCAGTAAGTGCTCGTGGTCTTCTTTATGGCAGCTGCATTGTGGGCACGAAGGGTCTTGAGATGTGGTGGTTGTATTGCTGTAGTCATGGGTGATGTCCACAGTGTAGGTGGGTATAGTGTGACTCGTGTATGTCTGGGGAGTGTGGTTTCTGATGGGTGTATGTCCAGTGGGCTGGTATATATATATATATATATATATATATATATATATATATATATATATATATATATATATATATATATATATATATTCTGTTTTTCTTTTTTCATACTATTCGCCATTTCCCAAGTTAGCAAGGTAGCGTTTAGAACAGAGGACTGAGCCTTTGAGGGAATATCCTCACTTGGCCCCCTCCTCTGTTCCTTCTTTAGGAAAACTAAAAACGAGAGGGATTTCCAGCCCCCAGCTCCCTTCCCTTCCAGTCGCCTTTTACGACACGCAGGGAATACGTGGGAAGTATTCTTTCTCCCCTATCCCCAGGGATAATATATATATATATGCTGTCAAAAATACCTGGCTTTGCTTGGACTATAAGGATGCTATATCCTGGATGGCTGTCAGTGTATATACAGAAAATCAGTCAAAAAAAATTTCAAATATTTCTCCGCTAAAACCAGAAAAAAAAAGTCGTAGAGTAATGTGCATTAATAACTTCCTACCATTAATGTTTTTATCACTGCGTTAAAACATTTCACATTTATATTTAAAGTCACTTATTTTAATCAAATGTGATCTGAATTTATTTCAATTTTCACCGTTGCATTGCCTCAGGACAAATATATATATTTATTTATCTATCTTATTATACTTTGTCGCTGTCTCCCGCGTTAGCAAGGTAGCGCAAGGAAATAGACGAAAGATTGGCGGCCCAACCCATGCACAGACACATGTATATACATAAACGCCTACACAAGCTCATATACACACCTATACATTTCAACGTATACATACATATACATACACAGACATATACATATCTACACATGTACATATTCATACTTCCTGCCTTCATCCATTCCGTCGCCATCCCGCCACACATGAAATAATAACCCCCCCCCTCCTCTCCCACACGCGCGCGAGGTAGCGCTAGGAAAAGACAACAAAGGCCACGTTCGTTCACGCTCAGTCTCTAGTTGTCATGTGTAATGCACTGAAACCACAGCTCCCTTTCCACATCTAGGCCCCACAAAACTTTCCATGGTTTACCACGGACGCTTCACATGCTCTGGTTCAATCCATTGACAGCACGTCCACCCCAGTATATCACATCGTTCCAATTCACTATTCCTTGCACGCCTTTCACCCTCCTGTATCTTCAGGCCCCGATCACACAAAATCTTTTTCACTCCATCCTTCCGCCTCCAGTTTGGTCTCCCACTTCTCGTTCCCTCCACCTCTGACACATATATCCTCTTTGTCAATCTTTCCTCACTCATTCTCTCCATGTGACCAAACCACTTCAAAACACCCTCTTCTGCTCTTTCAACCACACTCTTTTTATTACCACACATCTCTCTTACCCTTTCATTAATTACTCGATCAAACCACCTCACACCACATATTGTCCTCAAACATCTCATTTCCAACACACCCACCCTCCTCCACACAACCCTATCTAGAGCCCGCGACTCGCAACTATATAACGTTGTTGGAACCACTATACCTTCAAACATGCCCATTTTTGCTATCCGAGATAACGTTCTCGCCTTCCACACATTCTTCAACGCTCCCAGAACCTTCGACCCTTTCCCACCCTGTGACTCACTTCCGTTTCCATGGTTCCATCCGCTGCTAAATCCACTCCCAGATATCTAAAACACTTAACTTCCTCCAGTTTTTCTCCATTCAAACTTACCTCCCAGTTCACTTGCCCATCAACCCTACTGAACTTTAATAACCTTGTTCTTATTTACATTTACTCTCAGCTTTATTCTTTCACTCACTTTACCAAACTCAGTCACCAGCTTCTGCAGTTTCTCACATAAATCACCCACCAGCGCTGTATCATCAGCGAACAACAACTGACTCACTTCCCAAGCTCTCTCATCCACAACAGACTTCATACTTGCCCCTCTTTCCAAAACTCTTGCATTCACCTCCCTAACAACCCCATCCATAAACAAATTAAACAACCATGGAGACATCACACACCCCTGCCGCAAACCTACATTCACTGAGAACCAATCACTTTCCTCTCTTCCTACACGTACACATGCCTTACATCCTCGATAAAAACTTTTCACTGCTTCTAACAACTTGCCTCCCACACCATATATTCTTAATACCTTCCAAAGAGCATCTCTATCAACTCTATCATATGCCTTCTCCAGATCCATAAATGCTACATACAAATCCATTTGCTTTTCTAAGTATTTCACACATACATTATTCAAAGCAAACACCTGATCCACACATCCTCTACCACTTCTGAAACCACACTGCTCTTCCCCAATCTGATGCTCTGTACATGCCTTCACCCTCTCAATCAATACCCTCCCATATAATTTACCAGGAATACTCAACAAACTTATACCTCTGTAATTTGAGCACTCACTCATATCCCCTTTGCCTTTGTACAATGGCACTATGCACGCATTCCGCCAATCCTCAGGCACCTCACCATGAGTCATACATACATTAAATAACCTTACCAACCAGTCAACAATACAGTCACCCCCTTTTTTAATAAATTCCACTGCAATACCATCCAAACCTGCTGCCTTGCCGGCTTTCATCTTCCGCAAAGCTTTTACTACCTCTTCTCTGTTTACCAACTCATTTTCCCTAACCCTCGCACTTTGCACACCACCTCGACCAAAACACCCTATATCTGCCACTCTATCATCAAACACATTCAACAAACCTTCAAAATACTCACTCCATCTCCTTCTCACATCACCACTACTTGTTATCACCTCCCCACTTGCGCCCTTCACTGAAGTTCCCATTTGCTCCCTTGTCTTACGCACTTTATTTACCTCCTTCCAGAACATCTTTTTATTCTCCCTAAAATTCAATGATACTCTCTCACCCCAACTCTCATTTGCCCTTTTTTTCACCTCTTGCACCTTTCTCTTGACCTCCTGTCTCTTTCTTTTATACGTCTCCCACTCAATTTCATTTTTTCCCTGCAAAAATCGTCCAAATGCCTCTCTCTTCTCTTTCACTAATACTCTTACTTCTTCATCCCACTACTCACTACCCTTTCTAATCAACCCACCTCCCACTCTTCTCATGCCACAAGCATCTTTTGCGCAATCCATCACTGATTCCCTAAATACATCCCATTCCTCCCCCACTCCCCTTACTTCCATTGTTCTCACCTTTTTCCATTCTGTACTCAGTCTCTCCTGGTACTTCCTCACACAAGTCTCCTTCCCAAGCTCACTTACTCTCACCACCCTCTTCACCCCAACATTCACTCTTCTTTTCTGAAAACCCATACAAATCTTCACCTTAGCCTCCAAATGGATTTGTATGTAGCATTTATGGATCTGGAGAAGGCATATGATAGAGTTGATAGAGATGCTCTGTGGAAGGTATTAAGAATATATGGTGTGGGAGGCAAGTTGTTAGAAGCAGTGAAAAGTTTTTATCGAGGATGTAAGGCATGTGTACGTGCAGGAAGAGAGGAAAGTGATTGGTTCTCAGTGAATGTAGGTTTGCGGCAGGGGTGTGTGATGTCTCCATGGTTGTTTAATTTGTTTATGGATGGGGTTGTTAGGGAGGTGAATGCAAGAGTTTTGGAAAGAGGGGTAAGTATGAAGTCTGTTGGGGATGAGAGAGCTTGGGAAGTGAGTCAGTTGTTGTTCGCTGATGATACAGCGCTGGTGGCTGATTCATGTGAGAAACTGCAGAAGCTGGTGACTGAGTTTGGTAAAGTGTGTGAAAGAAGAAAGTTAAGAGTAAATGTGAATAAGAGCAAGGTTATTAGGTACAGTAGGGTTGAGGGTCAATTCAATTGGGAGGCGAGTTTGAATGGAGAAAAACTGGAGGAAGTGAAGTGTTTTAGATATCTGGGAGTGGATCTGGCAGCGGATGGAACAATGGAAGCGGAAGTGGATCATAGGGTGGGGGAGGGGGCGAAAATTCTGGGAGCCTTGAAGAATGTGTAGAAGTCGAGAACATTATCTCGGAGAGCAAAAATGGGTATGTTTGAAGGAATAGTGGTTCCAACAATGTTGTATGGTTGCGAGGCGTGGACTATGGATAGAGTTGTGCGCAGGAGGATGGATGTGCTGGAAATGAGATGTTTGAGGACAAAGTGTGGTGTGAGGTGGTTTGATCGAGTAAGTAACGTAAGGGTAAGAGAGATGTGTGGAAATAAAAAGAGCGTGGTTGAGAGAGCAGAAGAGGGTGTTTTGAAATGGTTTGGTCACATGGAGAGAATGAGTGAGGAAAGATTGACCAAGAGGATATATGTGTCGGAGGTGGAGGGAACGAGGAGAAGAGGGAGACCAAATTGGAGGTGGAAAGATGGAGTGAAAAAGATTTTGTGTGATCGGGGCCTGAACATGCAGGAGGGTGAAAGGAGGGCAAAGAATAGAGTGAATTGGAGCGATGTGGTATACCGGGGTTGACGTGCTGTCAGTGGATTGAATCAAGGCATGTGTATGGGGGTGGGTTGGGCCATTTCTTTCGTCTGTTTCCTTGCGCTACCTCGCAAACGCGGGAGACAGCGACAAAGCAAAAAAAAAAAAAAAAAAATATACATATATATATATATATATATATATATATATATATATATATATATATATATATATATATATATACATATATATATATATATATATATATATATATATATATATATATATATATATATATATATATATATTCCTATGAGTCCACGGGGAAAATGAAATACGATAAGTTCCCAAGTACACTTTCGTGTAATAATCACATCATCAGGGAAGATACAAGAAAGAAATATAAGTCAGCTGATATACAACGAAGAGACGTGGCTACCTCGCTGACGCGGGAAATGGCGAATATGTATGGGGAAAAAAATAAAATGAAATAAATAAAAAAAAAAATATATATATATATATATATATATATATATATATATATATATATATATATATATATATATATATATATATATATATATATACTGGTTGTTTTACCATCTGGTTGCAAGATGAAGAGGTTCATACCATCACCAACCATGGAACACCCAACATTAATCTGGCCAGGAGAAAAGCATGCGCTCTCCAGGTTGAGACCAACAAGTGTGAGTGATTGGCCATGTCTTGTTGATGCTCATGGTAAAGCTGAGTTACACTGGGAACTGCAAGCGCTTGAATTTAAGTGGCGAGTCAGGCGGAATGACTGGAATGTGTCAAATAAAGACATCCTGTCCTGCAGCACGACCAGTCATGGCTGTAGTCTGAGTGATATGTGTCAACAGCTTCTTGGCAGCCAAGCGCGTTCCATCGCAGAGTATTTGTGGATCCAGATTCCCGTGAAGAACGGCGGGTGCACCAGTTTTGAGCCGTAGACTGCATGGTGGCACATCCAGTGATGCAAGACAATTGAGGAATTCACCTGGGTAACTGAAAGCCTCATTTGTGTCTGGAAGAGCGTTAATCCTTTGCAGTTGGTCCGGTAACTGAGCGACAAGCTCCATACTTGTGGTATCGTCAGCATCATTCTTTGGCGCCGTCATGGATCTTTCGCGCATCCACTCGTGAGCGTGGAAATGATAAGCGACATTTGGGAAACCGATTCTCTGAGTTTTTGTAGTGTTGTGGCTGTTCTACCCATCTTTCCCAATGGGATTCTCTCATTTAGATTCTCAGATAAAATTCCGCCTTCTTTCCAGTTGGATTAGTCTTGCTCCAAAGTCTCCAACAGAAGCATCACCCGTCAAATACACTCGCATGGTGGTTTTTAGGTTGAGTAGCTGTATTAATATTGTCCCAGATATATGAAGCTGTGATGCAGGAATGCAGTTCATTTCCCTTAATTCCACGCACAACGACTGGAAGGGTTTGTCGAAAGTCCCCAGCCAACACCAGAGTAACGCCACCCATTATCCTGTCACCATGTCGAGGATCTTGCAAGTTCGATCCAGACCTTCAAGGACATATCTGTGAGACATGGTGTACTCATCCTCAGCAATGAGCTTACACTCATGACGGACCCTTGCTTTGCCAATGCCCCTTCCGTGTTGGAAGTTGGTGCCTCGCAATTGCCAGATGCGAGGGCAGCTTCTGGCAGTAGCTTTTGTTGTTCTGTCTGCTGCTTTAACTGTTCGCTGATATGCAGTTTGAGCAGCACTAGCAGCAGCCACTTCCTTTCTCCTTAATGTTAATGCAATTACTCGCCGTTGTGGAGTTAGAGCTGCTCTGGTGGCTGACCTTACTGTTCAGTTTATAACGTGTTTAACTGCCTGTTGTTCAGCAGTATGAGCTACTGTGGGTGCATTTACTCGCTATTCTACATTTTGAGTTGCTCTAGCAGCAGCCCTTCCTGTTCTGCCCGAGACTTTTCTAAATCCTCGTTGTTTTGCAGCTTCAGTTGCTCTTGCAGTAGCTATGACCTATCTATTAAGTTTCAGTCTTCTGTCCTGTTGTTCACGGGTTTCCTGAGCATGGTCTGTAGCTATCGCGATATATATATATATATATATATATATATATATATATATATATATATATATATATATATACATGATGTGTTTACGGTGGTTACTTTCAGACATTTTTTTCTTTTCGTAATAGCCATCCACAAAGAAATTTGGGTCGAGAGTTATCGAGGTTGACAATAATACAGCCTGCGGAGTAACTTGGCTCGAGTCACACATCATAATGTGTCTGTATGTCTAGACGTCGGGGAATTCTACACTATTTGGAAAGTAAGGAACCGCTTGTTTTCTATGTGGTTTTTCGCTACAGCATTGAAAACATGGGCACGCGCATGCGCGCAGGCATGTGGTCGAGTAACATGACTCAGGTGCACACGCTCAGAGTACGTACAGTATACGAGCCAAATTTCAGGTCTCTCCGGTTCTTTTCTCTTAAGAGTTATGGCTGTCACAGGTAGCAGCAGGAGGCCCGGACGCTTCAGGGGTTCCCACACAACATGCCGTACATCCCAGGTGTAGGATCAGAAACTGAAGATAAATATTTGCCGGTAATTTGGAATCTGGGTGCAATGATAAAACCTCCATAGAAATGTTTTCAGATATTCCTTTGGTTATAGTTTTCGAAATCCAAAATTCACGATGAATTCCTTTTTTTTTTTTTCTATGAACCGTTCGCTTTGTGCTGGTCCTCAAGACGCAAGTCGGCCTCCGTGGAGGCAATCAGGCAAGCGCTCAGTGACGAGGAGGAGCGTCTTCTACCACTCTTCTTGCCCGCTGAAGGAGGGACGACACAAGCTATATCAACAGTCCCGAGATGAAAGTCATTTGAAAGACTAGGAGGGATAGGAGGAGCTGCTCCCGCCCTCTCGTCGCTTTTACAGATTGCCACTCACTGTCACCTGAGCTGGAGTCTGCTTGATTAATCTGGACTCTTCTGATCAGGGCTGAAGTTAAAAGTGACCCGGAAACTTTCCTATGTGTACCTGTGATACTGTCAGACCTTGCCAGCGTAAGACGCTTTCTAATGTGCTTCTTCAGACTACAGGAATTCAGTTTCAAGGAAGATTTCAGGATGTATTTCTTAAACTTATATATATATATATATATATATATATATATATATATATATATATATATATATATATATATATATATATATGTGTGTGTGTGTGTGTGTGTGTGTGTGTGTGTGTGTGTGTGTGACATACCAAGCTTCTTCGTTCTTTTCTTTTTTTATCTGTTCTTCCCAGCAATCAAAGTTTAGAGCTATTTTTATTCGATTTTGGGGCCAACTGTCTAGCAACTTGGTGAGCATGTGGCCTCCCGGAACACTTCGCTACTAGCCTCCCAGTACACCCAACAACCTCAGGGCACACCTCACTATCAACTTCCCAGTACATCTAGCAACATACAGGGACCCAGTACAACTAACAACATACAGGGACACCTCCACCAGCTTCCCAGTACACCCACGAGGTTCACAGGGTGGGTGACTAATCAACTGGCACCGCTATATATGAGGGTCAGATGCTGCAATGAAAAGAGAAATCAACTTCGAGAATAGTTATGTTCGTACTAAACTTCCAACTGTTATCTCAGTACCACAGCTTGTGCTTCACCACGTACCACCACCTAATGTCAGTAACCATGTAACTCTTCCAGTTACTCGTCCAACACGTCGAGTGATGCTAATCCATGTCAGGACTTACGTTCACAATGTCAATCACCGACATCATGCGAATGAGGAACACGACACTCGAGAAAAGATTTTTAACAAGAACACTCATCCCCCGTGGACGTGGTTGTTGCTCTGCTACACCAGCACGTTTTCAGTATCCAACTTAGCCTAAACTTTAAAAGCTCTCCACTTAAAGCACTACGTGCAGGAGGCAAAGTTAGACAAAACAAGAAAAAGAAAAAAAAAAACAGGCGAGTTCAGCACTCTTAGTCTCGTCACTTGTGCTTCAAACGCCCTCATCATACACTCCACTCATTGTTCTGCATCCTGCACTGACTCCTGAAGATTGTATTAGCCTGCTCAAACTTTATGTTTCCTTATGACACAGGTATCAGTGGGGACAGTGTCAATGTTCATGATGCATTAGATGCCACGCGCTCCTACTAAGATCAGTAATCAATATAATCCATTTACGTGGGACAATGTTGAGCACAGGTTTGTGTCGATTTCACCGAAACCTCGGACCAATAACACTCCTATCCAGAGTGCATCCAGTCATTCCGGTAGTACAGGTAAGTAACACCTGTAGTGACAGGTCATGAGCGGTAACGGACAGACATATTAGGATACAGTGTTGCCATAGCTCAGACATCACCCTTTACCAAAAGGCAGTTTCCAGTATCATGACTGATACATAATTACTATTGTGATGATAGATGTAAGCGTCACCGACGTATGAGTGGAAGTACAGTGACTTTATGTTAAAACAGATGCATCACTGTTACCAGAATATCTGCGAAATTGTGAAATCGTTGTATTTTCACTGTGACATTAACAGTTAAAACAAGACATGTTTCGTCGTTGTTAACCAAGCTGTACGACGAAGGGCTCACGAATGCAGTCTTGTGGCACACACAGGTACCACCAGAGGTTTAAGACGTCGCGTTCGCCTTTCTTGACGATGTGAAGCAAAGTATCGACCTTCACCTTACTTGTACCCCAGACCGTCACAGTCACATTCCTAATCCTCTGGAATTTTTCCTTTCTTCTCGGACTGTTTCACGTTATGGCGATATGTTTCACTTCCAGTTCATTCATCTGACCCCATCCTGGACACAACTCTTCCTGACTCCCTCCTCTCAACCACCAGTTATCACGTTTAGGTGACGTTCACAGGGTTAACTATTTTCTTTTCATTTTCAATGGGAAAATTACTGTCTCTCTTCTGACGTTTATTTGGGTATCATACTAGTGTAGCCTAGCAGTGTAACGGTGGTCTGCCTTGACCTTAATGTGGCAGTGTTGGGTCAGTGAGAACCTGAGCGCGTCGCATGTTGAGTCACACCTGCCGGTCTACGTGTGTGTGTGTGACCTGAGACATATCGTAACATCATACGACAGATATTCGACAAGGGAACAACAAAGCTTTTCCTTAAAGAAATGCTGATACAGGGAAAGTTCAGCAGTAAGGATCTTGCCGATGGTGCGAGGAATAAGAAAGAAACATGACTTTTAAGTTTCTCAATAAATCTGACGATGTCGACGACGTGGAACAGATCGATGGAAGAGCGAGGAACCGACTCTCAGGAACCTACAACACGAAACTGAACGAGACAAAAAACATCACAAAAATTGTCTGAAAATATGTTTATAAAAAGAGAAGACGAGTGATAAAGCTGAATGAAGCAATAGTGGACAGCGAAACAAAGAATTCTAAAGACTTATAATGGTGAGCCTATGGTCAGTTCCAACGGCCGTATCCACAATAACTATTTACTTGTATGACGCCATATCTTAGTGGACAGCACACACTTTAGTGATACAAAAGTCAGTAACGGCGCCGAGGATTCGAGTGCATCACCCACATAAATGTCAGGAATCCAGATTTGTTCGCAGTTGTAACTGATAAAGTTCATTGAATGTCGTAACGATTGACAGTTTCGACATTGCCTGAAAATACAACAGACCTTTCGGTTCCTGTACAGTGTCATGAATTCTTACTCGCCACTGTGGTGACTGGTGTATCACCTCTCCAGCGGGCAAGAAGAGTGAATCGTTTAGATCCTTATTTTTTTCCAAAGTTAAGCAAAACACGATAGTAGCTTTCTTTCACGAACAATTATTGGCTAACGTAAAATACATTGTCCTCACAACCCAAAATCAGTTAAACTAGCCAAGAGTTAATACGAGTATCATCTTTATACCAAGACGGATATGGGATATGGAGTTATAAATACTTACTTGACTAAGAGTCCAAAACAATGCAGTTTTTATCAGCCCTCCCAGCCTAACTTGAAAGCTTGAACCTTATGCTGCAGTGCTGGTTCTGTTTCCTTTTTCCACAAACATTATTTTCGTATCTGCCCCCGAGAGTTGGCTACTTAGGTGTTCTTCTCACAATATATTGGCTTCCAACAGCAAGAATTCGAACCCGAGACCTTTGGCGTGGTAGTTAGGAACGCTAGCAGCTCGGCTGTAATCGCCCCTAATAGGGAAATGACAATTCGATTACAAGTAATCGAATACCCTTCGTCTCACTTCCATGAGCAACGAGGTCTACACCGGTCAATTTCCATCAGGCTCACATTACCAGCATTAGCATCTTACAGAACTTTGCTGTCGAAAGTAAAGGTATATGAACACGAACATAATGCATATGAACGCACACTTTCATAAGATGTTGGTAAAACTACATGGAAACAAAATACGAAGTGTCAAGCACGTTCGTATAATTGACTTTTTCAAGACAGAGTACAGATAAAAAGGACCAGAAGCAGGTGAATGAACTGAGAGACAGGGATTAAAACACAGGTCACCCTAACGACCACGCCTCTACTAGGTTACAAACTCAGGTTAACCTATGTTCTGGGAAACAGGTTTACAGTTACTTCACTTATAAACTTATCTAATTCATATAAACAAACATTCTGATTCATGCTGATAGCTTTACTATGTATGTTTCATACCGGACGATTCAACAATCCATTACTGAGCTATTGTGTGATACCCTTAACATTGCTCCTCTCCATTTGATGACCAAAATGTCCAAGGTAAACAAACATTGCATTAGTCTTGACCATATCTAACAATGTTTTTATGTTGTTGAAGCTTAATACTAATAAACTTCCAAGACTGATCACACTCTTTACAATGGATATTGTTCACAAAACCCTTCTGAAAAGTTACAGATTTTCTAATAACAATTTCCATGACAGTATTATCATTATGAATACTACGCTATTATTAAAAGTTTTCAATAAAACAGGAAATAAGAGCTTTTATCAAAAGTTTTCAACAAAACAGGAAATAAAAGCAAGTTCTCGCAATAAGGTAATACAATATTGTTTTTGTCCAAAAATTGTTCTTTAGGTTGAACATTGTAAAGTCTCTTGCAAGATTACAAGCCGAGTCAGGGAAATGTTTGGGAAACTAATTCATAATCAGTGTCACACATACTGCAGAGTTCATCAAATTGAAAACTAGACTACATATGCGAAATGCTCCAAGACACAGTGATGAAAACAAAGTACGCTTCCCTTTGCTGTAATGAGCAGAGTAATGGCAGATATATGAACAAACATTTTATGGGTTTACGATTAATGCTAAAATTAAGGTTATTTCCATCTCTGTGAACATTAGTCTGAATGATAGTCTGTCTCATATACAGGAGTGAACTCTTTGAATGTGCCAAACAAAATTGGAGAAATACTATTCCATGTTAATCAATAGGACACAAACAAAGAATATCGTCAACATCTGTACCATTTGATATGACTGAGATGTCAACAGCATTTTGCTTTCAAAAAAAGAAAATTACTTACGAGAGTTGTGAGAGGATTTCTCATACTCATACCAAACTGCTGTGAGTAGAAACTAAAACTTACAATCTTTGACACATACTTTAACGCTAAAATGGTACTTGTAGGCGACGGTAAAGTATGCTTGTCTAGCTCTTATGCCAAAAACACCGGTGAATCATCAACAGGGATTTTGGCGAATAACGACGCATCATAACTAGTAAGCTTAAATTTATAATCAAGTTGACGCTACTAAGCTTTACGCAAGATCGATAATGTTTTTAATATGAGAAAATGATACTGTGTCAATCATTGGATTGATAATACTGACAAGCCATTTTCATAATCTATATACAGCAGATCCCGCTGAAGAGACTACAGATCTTATTGGGTTTCCTGGTTTAGGAGTCTTAATTAATCTATACATCGAAGGCAAGGAAGGACAGACGGACATATTTTCCTTTTGGACATGATCCCACAGACACGGTAAACGGCAAGTTGATGAGAATATAATAAGTTGTATAAAGGCAACGATGAATGAAATAATGACTTTGATGATGATAGCGGTTAGTGGCGGTGATGAAGACTGGTAAGAGGTGAGGAGGTACATGTCTGTCCGTTTATTTGGTAACACTGGCTGTACCATTTACGGGCGATACAGAACAGCTTAAGTCACATCACAAAATTGTTAGTATAAATGAGAAAACGTTGCATCCCTTCAACAATACGTTACATAGCATTTTAAATGAGAAAAGAGAAAGGTGGTGGTGATTACAGGTGGACTGGAAGGGAATGGCAACACACAAACGCCAAGTATATTGCCAATATCTCCTCAACAGATGACGTACAACAACAAACAATACGACATACACTTTACATTAAAATTCAAAACATTTAATCATCAAGGAAATGGGTACTCACCTGAGCGTTCTCGCTGGCAGCTTCATCTCAGATGTCACGACGTTGTTTGAACCGATCAAACCAGCCTTATATGTGTCCCCTCAATAATGGTTCTTAACCGTCGATATATCATCCAACTTGAAAGCATCACCAACACCGACCTGATGCTAACCAGTTTCAAACTGCCCCAACACGTAATTATATATACACGCAGAGGCTTTTCTTGAACACTTTAGATTCACTTCTAGCACTAAAACCTGCATACTCTTTTTCAGACATGGTGGTTAAGGAACAGTCACTACAATATCGAAAACTCGGTAAGTCAACAAGCATGTGCCCATAGTGTAACAGCGGCAAAATTTGTCTTGTATTAACAGAATGCTGGGATTGCGCTCGGATTGGTTGGTTGAGTATAAACAATTGTTCTCGGAGATTATATTTGTTCGGGTTCATGCATTTTGACTTCTTTTATAGATTTCAATTTTTTTTTTCTATTAAAATTCCAAGATGCAAGCAAAAGCACTATAGATATAACGAAACACTTCAAAGGGGTAGCGCTAACATACGAGTAGTTTCGTCAGTTATCTACCAGTAATATGTGCGACAGCTGTAATGCTTTGTTTATTGGCAAGAGGAAGCGACACCTCAGGATGCGCTTCCTTGAACACCATTGGCGGTCAGTACGAACAAACTGTCCAATTACCAAACTCCTCCTCTCAGCAACACCCAATCACGCTCACGACGGTGACCAACCAATGTCGACAGCGGGCTTCTCTGTGATAGCCAGGAACTCATCAAACACCGATCTGCTAATACTGAAGTCCCTCCTGACCTACAGGAACAAACCCAGTATAAATAATATTGAGTTAAAGGCAGTTGATCAATTCTACGTTTTACAGGGTCACTATAAATGCTTAGTTGTTTTTTAATGTATTTCTTACCGCTAGTATATTTAGTCATGACTTTAATTTCGACTAGGAATTATTGCCCCTACTGAATTTATACAATTCGCGCTCTAATGAATTTTTGATAATGTGGGATTGTTAATTACTAATTTTCTAAATTTATTCATTCACGATTATTCATATCACGTTGGGCTTTTATGATATATGTTTTCCAGCTGCTCCTTGCTACCTACGCAAGATTTCCCTGTTCCCTGCTCCCGATTTTTATCGGACAGCAGCAGGCTCGCCGCTGTGCAGCAGACCCAACCAGGGTCGGTATACCGTCGCCTCTAATCGACACCAAATGCTTATAAGACACGTCTGAGGAAGGAAGGGTGGGAATGATAAACAGACTCTCCCATGGGTAGCGGACCACCCGTTGGAACCCCGTCAGTTGCTGAGGGTTTCCGTCATTCAAGCCTAGTATTGTGGATTCATCAGACGCTCTCTCTACCCCTGAAGAAATCGTTTTCTCTTTCCGCTGTTGTGGAGGGGCCTGCGGATCCTACGGTGAGAGTAAGGTCTGGTGTATTCGCTCCAGATGTGCCTCTGGTGTTGTGCACCTCGCTTACTGGGTTTATGTACACATCAGGGAGTCGCAGCAGCCTACCGAGTCACTGTGGGGTCCCAGATCGCGAGGGAGCATCCACGGTTGAGGGTTGTAGGAGATAAGGTTTTATAGGGGGGGGATCTTCATAAATCTCCCACTCACAACCAGAGTGGATAGAGTTCTACCGTCTTCTGTTGAAGCCGCCACTTGCCACAGAAATCCTTTTAGTCAGCATCCCTTTTAAGGAGATGCCTCATTCACCGTGTTTCAGACTTTGTGTGTGTGTGTGTGTGTGTCCCACCGTGGCTGTATCACACTACGCGTGTCTGCCTCCCTGTACCAGTTGTCTGTCCTGCATTATATGTCTATTGGCGCCATTCTGGAGGACCGCCACGCTGTCTATGGTGGGGTCATCTGTGCCATGCCATTTTGATTTAGTCAGGAGCCCTTCCCTCGGTCATGCCCTAAGATATACAGACACCTGATGTAATCGTGCCTACTGCAAATACATTCTGTAACATCTGATTTCAAACAGTGATACACCACTGGGTCCTAACGAAGCTATTTTTGGTAGTGGATGAGAACAGAGACTTATGGACTAGCGTGGTAGGAGTAGAAAGACATACAAATTTTACACAGGAAAACCTATCGTATCACTATGGAGGTGTAGATAATGTCCGATTTGAAGCAAAATATCAAGTCTATGCTTGAACGTATCTATGGTACTGCTTTTAACTGCCGTGGTAAATCATTCCATATGTTAACAATCTTGTTGAAGAAAAAGTACTTCGCCTCATTCGAGGAAATGTCCTATATGTAATATATTTTGATCAACATTTGTATTACTTTCTATGTTAACAACTGTACACATCTCTAATGTGATGTGTTCTCACTCCCCATGATAATATCTGAGCTTCGCATTCATATGGGCCCTGATACTCTGTATATGTAGTGCGTTTTGTATCCACTTGAATCGTATACAAATACAATTTAACTCTGTTCCGTATGACACCACCTGTATCACTTAGTATTATGTAATTACGCATCATGTATTTGACATACCTCTAGACCTCCCTCCTTCCCTGACAGAACCTTTTGGGTCCTTGCTCCCAACCCCTGTCACTTTCCTATGTCGATGTATTGCACTTACTGTATACTTTATACATGCGTCCACCTACCCTTACACTTGTTCCCTTCACCCAGACTTTAACGGAAATGTTTTGTTTACGTTAATTAGCTCATTTGGTTAAAAAAAAAAAAAAATCGGTTGTCAAACCTTCCACCTTCGTGCCATCACAACTTGGTTGTCACCTGGTCTGCAGGTTCCTGCATACATGGAACTTCACTGTTTTGTGCCATGGAAGCCGTTGTGGCTATTCTGCTTATTCTTCCGTTCTTAACTCTCCTCCAGTGAGGCGACCTCGGGCCTGCACGGCGGATGATCACGAAGCGCCGCCCTTCTATTGCCCTCCACCACTCCATCTTGAAGGTTGGTCACGTCATTCTGCCCCAACTAATCTATTCCACATCCACGGACACCCGGCCACCATCACCCCACCGCCCGAGCGTGACAGGGTCGCCATCATCCGCTCTCATCTCCAGCGGCGAGCCATCTGGGACCTGCTGTTGTTGTCGCTGCCGGAATTCACCGTCAGGGGAGTGGTGCAACTCGACATCCTACTTAAGGAGAGTGGTGTATGTAAACAGTTTATTTAAATGTTACATCGGTCTTCGCTTTCGTAGTTACAGTGAGCTAAGTGCCTGCAGTCATCACAGAATACTATTCTCTTTCCTGGGTTTGCCATTCTGATCACAAATGACGGACTACAGACTTGTGTCATAAAATGTACCATTATTTCCTGAACTTACTCGAACCTGGACATTATTTCTAGTGGTTCCTGCCCCCTGCATTGCCTTCCGAGACATAACTTTATATTATCCTTCCTGCATTAGTAAATAGATCATGCATGATAAGTAATAATTCATAGTTATACTTCGTTACTTAACCTTTATTATGTTCAATTCCTTTTTTACTTTATTACTTACTCGTCAGTAAAGTATTTTTGTTTAGTTCTACGTTCTTCATAGCAACGTCACATTGGAAGGCCTTCGAGTGTCCATTATATTTTGTTTTGATTCTTTTTCCCTTACATTACGTATATCTCATTACACTTATTGGTTTTTAGTTTTCTATATGATCACAACTTGTTGCATTTCATTTTTCTAACACTCCTTCACATTGTACTGTACTCTTTATGAATGCGACACCTCCCCAGTGTATTCTTTATGAATGCCAATACCTTTTTGATGTTCATTTCCCGTGAATTCCTGCCATTATCCATATCTTCATGCAGTGATTTCAGTGATACCCTTATGCAAGGTTCCCTGGGCGTGTCGTGGGGCAGGGGCGTAACCAGAGAGGGTGCGATGCTCCTCAAGGCCGGACCTTCATTGAAATATAGAGAGAATTATGAAACAGAAAAAGAAAAGACAAGGGAAAGTATTCAAAAATTCTTGAGAAAGTGAAAAACCTGTCTTTTGATATGTCTCATTTCTCTTACTTTTATATTCGGGCCTGCCGTTAAAAATCGACAATTGATATCGTTACTCCTTGTTTGCTCTACGCTCTATACGGGGCCCTGGGTATGGAGCCCACTGCTCAAGAAACGGCCTCAACTTTTAAAATTAAGAGAATGAGGGAGGAGGTTAATCCTCTCAAGCCAAAATTGTAATCATTGACAAGAAAACAAACGTAGAAAATTACACAGTAGACATGCTTAATAAGCGTGTGGGAAACAGTGTACCGGGTATGGGAATAGGATCGCAAAAATATATCACACGTACATGCACAATTCACTTGTTTTTCGTTATTATTCTTAGAAAATAGTGAGCGTATACGTTTGTAAATGTTGAAGTTATTTGTGAAATCAAAACCATTGTTTTAAAACAAGGGTAAGCGAAAACAGTTGTTTACTTAGGGAAAAATTATCGACTGATGTCAAATGACAGTTGAACAGTTGACAGTTGATGACTACGCTCAGTATGGGGCCAGGGAGCTGGAAGCAATGTAGCGTCCGAAAACATTCCGATGGCATTACTTAGCCGTTTCATGGTCATATTTGTTGTTGTTTTCTCGTAGAAATATATTTTCTTTGAGATTTTCACATTTAGACATTTTGTTTTGTAACTAAATATCAGACGTCGTCAGTTATGTAGTATCTGCATTCTTTATCCAATCTATTCCCAAACCGGATTTCGAACAAATCGTGGTACGGAATATCAGTCGTCGATTATTAACGACAGACCCGAATAAACAGAGTATAGATGATACTGATAAATTTAAACGTTTGTGACCTACCTGACCAACATGACGCGGCACTCAAGACGTCTGAGAGACGCGTCCCCTGACTGGAGGAACTCTGGTGACTGCTGCCTAACGTCGTTAACCACAGCTCGTTTAATGTCTGTTAGCGCTCTGTGACCTGGTTTGCCTAATATGTCTAAAGCCTAAAAGACCTGCATTTCACGGTTCGGTTTTGTTGTTTGTGATGCTCTGGAACTCATGAACGAAGTTCACACGGACACATAATGAAGACTTCGAAGTAAGTGAAAAGAAGCTTCGGCACTATATTACTGTCACACGAAATGAGATTAACAACGTTTTCAATTCAGTCTCGCACCGGTATCACTCATGAAGGGGTCTGAAATGAAACAGCAACTGAGGACCCTGCAGTGTCCTCATGTTGAAGACAAAACAGGGAACACCTGTCCCCCAGCCCGCCATCACTAAACACATACATGCCAACCACGACCTCTCTCTCTCTCTCTCTCTCTCTCTCTCTCTCTCTCTCTCTCTCTCTCTCTCTCTCTCTCTCTCTCTCTCACCTTCAAGCCCTCCATCTCCAACAGTAACGTAACCACCACGGACACTCCTCTCCAGTAGTAACACACCCACCAAGGCCAAACCTGTCCCCCATCAGCCCTACATCAACACCAGTAACATACCAACCACAGCAACACCCGTTCCCCCAGCCCCCCATCACTAGCAAAACATACCAACGTCCTTACCGATCCCACCAAGCCTTCCGTTACTACGTAAACATACCAGCTACGTCTCCAGACCCCCCCCACCACCACCACCACCAACCAGCCTTTCATCATTACCAATCGCACACCACCCTCCTGCCCAACACAGACACCATATGCACAGCCATCACTCCACTGCCTCCTGAACTTGACGCATAACACTAATCTTCCTCAGAAGGGAGACACAAAGGCCTTATTAGATTTATCTTAACTTTAGGCTAACTAAGAGATTGGAGATCCTGAGTAGCGATCATGTTAATATTTCAAGACATTTTATCAGAGTCGAGTACCCTTCCATAAACCCTTCACAAGGCAACAACGATGGTCATAGTCTGACAACATCACTGTGACCTGGGTACATGTTGAGGACTCGTGTGACCTCCTGAAACAGGGTGGATATCATGGCGTCTCTTGTCATTCAGTAAGGCTGAATTCTCAATTTGATAACGGAGTCGTTTCAGAAGAGTAAAGTTCAAAGGTTCAGGTGTTAGAGAGGGAGCTATCATCCACCATGGATTTACCTCGAAAGCCATAATAACTCACTGACCCTGGCATCCTCCATGATCATCTACGTCTGAGGTTCGAGAGCCATTGCTACACATGGCACGCATGGCTCAAGAAATTACAGGCATTACAGTCAGTTTAATTACTTCAGTAACCATGCGTCTCACACGAGAGTTCAACTAGATGCCTTCTAACAGTCCCCAGAAAACACGAAGGAGGTAGAGACTTTAAGTGTGAGACTCTGCGTCTTGCTCATATACCTCACCCTATCATCGCTCAGACTCAATCATACGGGTAGGGAGAGTGTTTCGACTGGTGCCGGGAAGACAAATTTAAACATTTCTACCCAGAAACTCTCATATGTGGCTGCAGTCCTTCAGTCTGGTGTGTCATGGGGGCGACGCTTTGCAGATGTCTTACGTCCAGGTCGACGTAGGTCCTTCGTGTGTAGGTAGAGTGTTGCGTCCTTATTGTGAAGGATTTGTATTAGAGTTGTCTGTGTCAAGGGTTAGTGCAAAGACGTGCATCACCAAGGATCAATTTTAGATTCATTTCTTTCCTGGTTTATTTAGGATCGTTTCCTGCTTAGTGTTATGGTAGCGTCCCTGTAGGTCAAAATCATTGTAGAATCCATATTGTCTGAGTGCTCTGGTGCCGGAGGATACAATGGAGGCCATCGTGGTCACTTTGCTCTGAAATTCTTTGTGGACGGATCTTACTGAAGCCCCAAAGGCCGTTGTTGCTGGTCCTGGTAGGAGGCAGCGGTCCATCTTTCATCAAAGAACGCCTCTGACGAGTTCGCCCCAAGATCTCCATCTTGGGGCGCCGTGAGTTGAAGTGAGAGCATATAGTCCAGACCAAGACTTAAACTTTAATCCTATACTTGGTCCACTGATAACAAAACCCTCCATTCGCTCCAAAGTACTCACAGCAAGTCAGCTGTTACAGGAATCTCATTCCAGGCACAACATCAAGCTCTACGTTCTATACATCAAGTATCAGCACACCTCCTTCAGGTCCTCATTGCAAGCCTTTCATTTAGATTCGTCTTTGTCTTGGGACATTTATCATTAAAGGTCATTCATTTTCCCGGCACTGAACGAATTTTTTCAGTTACAAGTTAATTATATTAGTTTCCTTGCTTCGCATTTCTGAACCAATGTTTTCTTCGCTCATAACGCAGTTCTTTCATTCTAACCCTTTCATTCCAAGTTTTTCAATTGCCCTAAATCACACGCGCATGGTCACATCCTAAGCTACACTCATAACGCCCTTCTGGTATTACTGTCATACCTCATCGCTTTAAGCCACGCCCAAAGTCTCTTGTCTTCAGCCACGCTAAGAATCCCTTTTCCTCAGTCACACTCAAGTAAACAAAATCCCTTGTCTTTACCCACACACACAGGTGACTCAGGCCGCGCCAGAAATCCTTCTATGCTTCACGTCTACAGCTTTTTGTCTAAAGCCACGACTCAAAACCGCCGTTGTAAGTCACACCAACAACCCCCAACCCCCATCACACTGACAAACCCTCTTCCTACGTTACACCCACACCTCCGAGTGTACAAGCCTCGCTGCCCGCCTTAGCTATACCCAGAGTCCTCAATCCTCAACAGTGTTTACAAAATCTCCCGTCCTGGACCAAGTTTGACATCCCCCAGTCCTCCGTATCAAGCGACGTTCGTGAACGCATAGGCTAGGCTAAGTCCAGCGTGGATTCATCGTCCTAAACCACACCCACAGTTCCACCTCCTGAGCTACTTCCCACACACACACACCCTCAGCGGCAGATGCGATTCCACACGGCACCTAACACGGTGGCTTATCGTTCATAATTATAATCTGTCATGAGCAATCTGTGGAGCGGTGTACCTGGGCGCTGTGTGATAAACGAGGTTACTCCTACTCCAAACGGACACGATTAAAGACAAGGAGGAGAAAGACGACGAGGAAGACGCGGAGTAGGAAAAGGTCGTGCAAGAAGAGAGACGAGGATGAAAAAGAATAAAAGAGAGAGAGAGAAAGGGGAAAGGATAGGAAGGTGAAAATAAAAGTGAGGAGAGAAGAAGCAAAAACATGGTTGTAAGGAAGGAGAACATGGTTAGAAGGAAGGAGAACATGGTTAGAAGGAAGGAGAACATGGTTAGAAGGAAGGAGAACATGGTTAGAAGGAAGGAGAACATGGTTAGAAGGAAGGAGAACATGGTTAGAAGGAAGGAGAACATGGTTAGAAGGAAGGAGAACATGGTTAGAAGGAAGGAGAACATGGTTAGAAGGAAGGAGAACATGGTTAGAAGGAAGGAGAACATGGTTAGAAGGAAGGAGAACATGGTTAGAAGGAAGGAGAACATGGTTAGAAGGAAGGAGAACATGGTTAGAAGGAAGGAGAACATGGTTAGAAGGAAGGAGAACATGGTTAGAAGGAAGGAGAACATGGTTAGAAGGAAGGAGAACATGGTTAGAAGGAAGGAGAACATGGTTAGAAGGAAGGAGAACATGGTTAGAAGGAAGGAGAACATGGTTAGAAGGAAGGAGAACATGGTTAGAAGGAAGGAGAACATGGTTAGAAGGAAGGAGAACATGGTTAGAAGGAAGGAGAACATGGTTAGAAGGAAGGAGAACATGGTTAGAAGGAAGGAGAACATGGTTAGAAGGAAGGAGAACATGGTTAGAAGGAAGAAGTACATGGGTAGAAGGAAGGAAGAACATGGTTAGAAGGAAGGAGAACATGGTTAGAAGGAAGGAGAACATGGTTAGAAGGAAGGAGAACATGGTTAGAAGGAAGGAGAACATGGTTAGAAGGAAGGAGAACATGGTTAGAAGGAAGGAGAACATGGTTAGAAGGAAGAAGTACATGGGTAGAAGGAAGGAAGAACATGGTTAGAAGGAAGGAGAACATGGTTAGAAGGAAGGAGAACATGGTTAGAAGGAAGGAGAACATGGTTAGAAGGAAGGAGAACATGGTTAGAAGGAAGAAGTACATGGGTAGAAGGAAGGAAGAACATGGTTAGAAGGAAGGAGAACATGGTTAGAAGGAAGGAGAACATGGTTAGAAGGAAGAAGTACATGGGTAGAAGGAAGGAAGAACATGGTTAGAAGGAAGGAGAACATGGTTAGAAGGAAGGAGAACATGGTTAGAAGGAAGGAGAACATGGTTAGAAGGAAGGAGAACATGGTTAGAAGGAAGGAGAACATGGTTAGAAGGAAGGAGAACATGGTTAGAAGGAAGGAGAACATGGTTAGAAGGAAGGAGAACATGGTTAGAAGGAAGGAGAACATGGTTAGAAGGAAGGAGAACATGGTTAGAAGGAAGGAGAACATGGTTAGAAGGAAGGAGAACATGGTTAGAAGGAAGGAGAACATGGTTAGAAGGAAGGAGAACATGGTTAGAAGGAAGGAGAACATGGTTAGAAGGAAGGAGAACATGGTTAGAAGGAAGGAGAACATGGTTAGAAGGAAGGAGAACATGGTTAGAAGGAAGGAGAACATGGTTAGAAGGAAGGAGAACATGGTTAGAAGGAAGGAGAACATGGTTAGAAGGAAGGAGAACATGGTTAGAAGGAAGGAGAACATGGTTAGAAGGAAGGAGAACATGGTTAGAAGGAAGGAGAACATGGTTAGAAGGAAGGAGAACATGGTTAGAAGGAAGGAGAACATGGTTAGAAGGAAGGAGAACATGGTTAGAAGGAAGGAGAACATGGTTAGAAGGAAGGAGAACATGGTTAGAAGGAAGGAGAACATGGTTAGAAGGAAGGAGAACATGGTTAGAAGGAAGGAGAACATGGTTAGAAGGAAGGAGAACATGGTTAGAAGGAAGGAGAACATGGTTAGAAGGAAGGAGAACATGGTTAGAAGGAAGGAGAACATGGTTAGAAGGAAGGAGAACATGGTTAGAAGGAAGGAGAACATGGTTAGAAGGAAGGAGAACATGGTTAGAAGGAAGGAGAACATGGTTAGAAGGAAGGAGAACATGGTTAGAAGGAAGGAGAACATGGTTAGAAGGAAGGAGAACATGGTTAGAAGGAAGAAGTACATGGGTAGAAGGAAGGAAGAACATGGTTAGAAGGAAGGAGAACATGGTTAGAAGGAAGGAGAACATGGTTAGAAGGAAGGAGAACATGGTTAGAAGGAAGGAGAACATGGTTAGAAGGAAGGAGAACATGGTTAGAAGGAAGGAGAACATGGTTAGAAGGAAGGAGAACATGGTTAGAAGGAAGGAGAACATGGTTAGAAGGAAGGAGAACATGGTTAGAAGGAAGGAGAACATGGTTAGAAGGAAGGAGAACATGGTTAGAAGGAAGGAGAACATGGTTAGAAGGAAGGAGAACATGGTTAGAAGGAAGGAGAACATGGTTAGAAGGAAGGAGAACATGGTTAGAAGGAAGGAGAACATGGTTAGAAGGAAGGAGAACATGGTTAGAAGGAAGGAGAACATGGTTAGAAGGAAGGAGAACATGGTTAGAAGGAAGGAGAACATGGTTAGAAGGAAGGAGAACATGGTTAGAAGGAAGGAGAACATGGTTAGAAGGAAGGAGAACATGGTTAGAAGGAAGGAGAACATGGTTAGAAGGAAGGAGAACATGGTTAGAAGGAAGGAGAACATGGTTAGAAGGAAGGAGAACATGGTTAGAAGGAAGGAGAACATGGTTAGAAGGAAGGAGAACATGGTTAGAAGGAAGGAGAACATGGTTAGAAGGAAGGAGAACATGGTTAGAAGGAAGGAGAACATGGTTAGAAGGAAGGAGAACATGGTTAGAAGGAAGGAGAACATGGTTAGAAGGAAGAAGTACATGGGTAGAAGGAAGGAAGAACATGGTTAGAAGGAAGGAGAACATGGTTAGAAGGAAGGAGAACATGGTTAGAAGGAAGGAGAACATGGTTAGAAGGAAGGAGAACATGGTTAGAAGGAAGGAGAACATGGTTAGAAGGAAGGAGAACATGGTTAGAAGGAAGGAGAACATGGTTAGAAGGAAGGAGAACATGGTTAGAAGGAAGGAGAACATGGTTAGAAGGAAGGAGAACATGGTTAGAAGGAAGGAGAACATGGTTAGAAGGAAGGAGAACATGGTTAGAAGGAAGAAGTACATGGGTAGAAGGAAGGAAGAACATGGTTAGAAGGAAGGAGAACATGGTTAGAAGGAAGGAGAACATGGTTAGAAGGAAGGAGAACATGGTTAGAAGGAAGGAGAACATGGTTAGAAGGAAGAAGTACATGGGTAGAAGGAAGGAAGAACATGGTTAGAAGGAAGGAGAACATGGTTAGAAGGAAGGAGAACATGGTTAGAAGGAAGGAGAACATGGTTAGAAGGAAGGAGAACATGGTTAGAAGGAAGGAGAACATGGTTAGAAGGAAGGAGAACATGGTTAGAAGGAAGGAGAACATGGTTAGAAGGAAGGAGAACATGGTTAGAAGGAAGGAGAACATGGTTAGAAGGAAGGAGAACATGGTTAGAAGGAAGGAGAACATGGTTAGAAGGAAGGAGAACATGGTTAGAAGGAAGGAGAACATGGTTAGAAGGAAGAAGTACATGGGTAGAAGGAAGGAAGAACATGGTTAGAAGGAAGGAGAACATGGTTAGAAGGAAGGAGAACATGGTTAGAAGGAAGGAGAACATGGTTAGAAGGAAGGAGAACATGGTTAGAAGGAAGGAGAACATGGTTAGAAGGAAGGAGAACATGGTTAGAAGGAAGGAGAACATGGTTAGAAGGAAGGAGAACATGGTTAGAAGGAAGGAGAACATGGTTAGAAGGAAGGAGAACATGGTTAGAAGGAAGGAGAACATGGTTAGAAGGAAGGAGAACATGGTTAGAAGGAAGGAGAACATGGTTAGAAGGAAGAACATGGTTAGAAGGAAGAAGTACATGGGTAGAAGGAAGGAAGAACATGGATATAGAAGGAAGAAGATTGGTGGGAGGAAGGAGAGCATGGGTTGAAGACTGAGAACATGAGTAAAAAGAAGGAGAACAGGAGTAGAAGGATGGAGAACATGGGCAGGAAGGAGAAGTTGGGTAAAAGAATGAGTAACATGGGTCGAAATAAGGCTCATAGACACGGACGTTTAGTACTGTGGAGTTAGAACCCCGGCGACCACAGACACAGAGGTTCAGTAGTCTGGGAGTTAATCCAATCGTTTGATGATGAGGATACATGATGCTAAGATGACAGAAAGACAACCCATCCATGGTCTGTGGAGCTCTTGCAGAACTGGTTCAAGCGTGTGGATTAATTGGTTCATTTATCACCATCAACGTTTGCAGCAGGAAAGCTGAAATTAATGAAAACATTCATCAGTCACACTGAGTTGCCGCTGTCGCTCACCATTATTCTACATTATTAAACCAACGTTCATCTCAAGACAGGAGAAAGAGGAGAGGTTCTTTTGTTTAATCTAACATAATGTACCGGTTAATTTAACTTATGTAAGTCAGAAAGTCTGGCAACTTAACATATATTGGATAGACACCAGAGGAAACCGATAAGGATTGTTAGTCATTCGCCAGAATTGTATGTTTGATTTGTATACTTAAGGAGTGAGAGTAGGTCAGACCTTGAACAAGATTAAACAAATTTGAGATGAGTCAAATACTCTCTCTCTCTCTCTCTCTCTCTCTCTCTCTCTCTCTCTCTCTCTCTCTCTCTCTCTCTCTCTCTCTCACCTTCAAGCCCTCCATCTCCAACAGTAACCTAACCACCACGGACACTCCTCTCCAATAGTAACACACCCACCAAGGCCAAACCTGTCCCCCATCAGCCCTACATCAACACCAGTAACATACCAACCACAGCAACACCCGTTCCCCCAGCCCTCCATCACTAGCAAAACATACCAACGTCCTCACCGATCCCCCCAGGCCTTCCGTTACTACGTAAACATACCAGCTACGTCTCCAGACCCCCCCCCCCCCCACCACCACCACCACCACCAACCAGCCTCTCATCATTACCAATCGCACACCAACCTCCTGCCCAACACAGACAACATATGCACAGCCATCACTCCACTGCCTCCTGAACTTGACGCATAACACTAATCTTCCTCAGAAGGGAGACAAAGGCCTTATTAGATTTATCTTAACTTTAGACTAACTAAGAGATTGGAGATCCTGAGTAGCGATCATGTTAATATTTCAAGACATTTTATCAGAGTCAAGTACCCTTCCATAAACCCTTCACAAGTCAACAACGATGGTCATAGTCTGACAAAATCACTGTGACCTGGGTACATGTTAAGGACTCGTGTGACCTCCTGAAACAGGGTGGATATCATGGCGTCTCTTGTCATTCAGTAAGGCTGAATTCTCAATTTGATAACGGAGTCGTTTCAGAAGAGTAAAGTTCAAAGGTTCAGGT
The DNA here is from genome assembly GCF_036320965.1 of Panulirus ornatus. NCBI lineage: Eukaryota > Metazoa > Arthropoda > Malacostraca > Decapoda > Palinuridae > Panulirus > Panulirus ornatus. The sequence continues at coordinate 63,417,269 of NC_092234.1, forward strand.
GTTAGAGAGGGAGCTACCATCCACCATGGATTTACCTCGAAAGCCATAATAACTCACTGACCCTGGCATCCTCCATGATCATCTACGTCTGAGGTTCTAGAGCCATTCCTACACATGGCACGCATGGCTCAAGAGATTACAGGCATTACAGTCAGTTTAATTACTTCAGTAACCATGCGTCTCACACGAGAGTTCAACTAGATGCCTTCTCCCAGTCCCCAGAAAACACGAAGGAGGTAGAGACTTTAAGTGTGAGACTTTGTGCCTTGCTCATATACCTCACCCTATCATCGCTCAGACTCAATCATACGGGTAGGGAGAGTGTTTCGACTGGGGCCGGGAAGACAAATTTAAAAATTTCTACCCAGGAACTGTCATATGTGGCTGCAGTCCTTCAGAGTCTGGTGTGTCATGGGGGCGACGCTTTGCAGATGTCTTACGTCTAGGTCGACGTAGGTCTTTCGTGTGTAGGTAGTGTTGCGTCCTTATTGTGAAGGATTTATATTAGAGTTGTCCGTGTCAAGGGTTAGTGCAAAGACGTGCATCACCAAGGATCAATTTTAGAGGCATTCCTTTCCTGGTTAATTTAGGATCGTTTCCTGCTTAGTGTTATGGTAGCGTCCCTGTAGGTCAAAATCATTGTAGAATCCATATTGTCTGAGTGCTCTGGTGCCGGAGGATACAATGGAGGCCATCGTGGTCACTTTGTTCTGAAATTCTTTGTGGACGGATCTTACTGAAGTCCCAAAGGCCGTTGTTGCTGGTCCTAGTAGGAGGCAGCGGTCCATCTTTCATCACAGAACGCCTCTGACGAGTTCGCCCCAAGATGGAGCGCCGTGAGTTGAAGTGAGAGCATATAGTCCAGACCGAGACTTAAACTTTAATCCTATGCTTGGTCCACTGATAACAAAACCCTCCATTCGCTCCAGAGTACTCACAGCAAGTCAGCTGTTACAGGAACCTCATTCTAGGCACAACATCAAGCTCTACGTTCTATACATCAAGTATCAGCACACCTCCATTTTAGATCCGTCTTTGTCTTGGGACATTTATCATCATTTAAAGGTCATTCATTTTCCCGGCACTGAACGAATTTTTTCATTTACAAGTTAATTATATCAGTTTCCTTGTTTCGCATTTCTGAACCAATGTTTTCTTCGCTCACAACGCAGTTCTTTCATTTAAACCCTTTCATTCCAAGTTTTTTCATTTGCCCTAAATCACACGCACATAGTCACATCCTAAGCTACGCTCATAACGCCCTTCTAGTATTACTGTCATACCTCATCGCTTTAAGCCACGCCCAAAGTCTCTTGTCTTCAGCCACACTAAGAATCCCTTTTCCTCAGTCACACTCAAGTAAACAAAATCCCTTGTCTTTACCCACACACACAGGTGACTCAGGCCGCGCCAGAAATCCTTCTATGCTTCACGTCTACAGCTTTTTGTCTAAAGCCACGACTCAAAACCGCCGGTGTAAGTCACACCAACAACCCCCAACCCCCATCACACTGACAAACCCTCTTCCTACGTTACACCCACACCTCCGAGTGTACAAGCCTCGCCGCCCGCCTGAGCTATACCCAGAGTCCTCAATCCTCAACAGTGTGTACAAAATCTCCCGTCCTGGACCAAGTTTGACATCCCCCAGTCCTCTGTATCAAGCGACGTTCGCGAACGCATAGGCTAGGCTAAGTCCAACGTGGATTCATCGTCCTAAACCACACCCACAGTTCCACCTCCTGAGCTACTTCCCACACACACACACCCTCAGCGGCAGATGCGATTCCACACGGCACCTAACACGGTGGCTTATCGTTCATAATTATAATCTGTCATGAGCAATCTGTGGAGCGGTGTACCTGGGCGCTGTGTGATAAACGAGGTTACTCCTACTCCAAACGGACACGATTAAAGACAAGGAGGAGAAAGACGACGAGGAAGACGCGGAGTAGGAAAAGGTCGTGCAAGAGGAGAGACGAGGATGAAAAGTTATAAAAGAGAGAGAGAGAAAGGGGAAAGGAAAGGAAGGTGAAAATAAAAGTGAGGAGAGAAGCAAAACCATGGTTGTAAGGAAGGAGAACATGGTTAGAAGGAAGGAGAACATGGTTAGAAGGAAGGAGAACAGGGTTAGAAGGAAGAAGTACATGGGTAGAAGGAAGGAAGAACATGGGTATAGAAGGAAGAAGATTGGTGGGAGGAAGAAGAGCATGGGTTGCAGACTGAGAACATGAGTAAAAAGAAGGAGAACAAGAGTAGAAGGATGGAGAACATGGGCAGGAAGGAGAAGTTGGGTAAAAGAATGAGTAACATGGGTCGAAATAAGGCTCATAGACACGGAGGTTTAGTACTGTGAAGTTAGAACACCGGCGACCACAGACACAGAGGTTCAGTAGTCTGGGAGTTAATCCACTCGTTTGATGATGAGGATACATGATGCTAAGATGACAGAAAGACAACCCATCCATGGTCTGTGGAGCTCTTGCAGAACTGGTTCAAGCGTGTGGATTAATTGGTTCATTTATCACCATCAACGTTTGCAGCAGGAGAGCTGAAATTAATGAAAACATTCATCAGTCACACTGAGTTGCCGCTGTCGCTCACCATTATTCTACATTATTAAACCAACGTTCATCTCAAGACAGGAGAAAGAGGAGAGGTTCTTTTGTTTAATCTAACATAATGTACCGGTTATTTTAACTTATGTAAGTCAGAAAGTCTGGCAACTTCACATATATTGGATAGACACCAGAGGAAACTGATAAGGATTGTTAGTCATTCGCCAGAATTGTATGTTTGATTTGTATACTTAAGGAGTGAGAGTAGGTCAGACCTTGAACAAGATTAAACAAATTTGAGATGAGTCAAATACTCTCTCTCTCTCTCTCTCTCTCTCTCTCTCTCTCTCTCTCTCTCTCTCTCTCTCTCTTGTGATAAAGGTAAGCGAGGCAGACCTACTGCTGTGGGCCAACAAGTCAAAAATGTATAAGAAAATGAACCTTACATTGTCCGCAAACAAATATATCAAACAAAAAAAAATCAAAGATGAAATGTAGCAAAGCGGCTAGAGAGGATGGTATTACAGTCAAATTTCTGAAGAAACTGGGATGACTGTGTTGTTGGCTGGTTGGTTGGTTAGGATTTCTTATGTATGTATGGATCATGGTTGGTGTTTGAGAAATGGCGGAATGCATGTATAGTGGCACTGTATTAAGACAAGGGGGAGGAGGGAGAAAGGTAAGTGTTCAAACTATAGAGGTATAAGTTTGTTGAGTGTATCTGGCAGGATGTATGGGAGAGTGATGACTGACAAGGTGGAGGCATTCACAGAGCATCAGACTGTGGAGGTTCAATGTGGCTTCAGAGATGAAAGAGGATATGTGGATCAGGTGTTTGCTTTAAAGAATGTATGTGAAAAATATATAGGGAAACAGAAGGATCTGTATGCGGTACTTATGCTTCTGGAGGAAGCATATGATAGGGTTGGCAGAGATGCTTTGTGGAAGGTCGAACAAATACATGATGTGGGAGGAAAGCTGCTAGAAGCAATGCAAAGTTTCTGTCAATGGTATATGGCAAGTGTGCGAGTAGGATGAGAGGAGAGTCGCCTCAAGTAGAGGTTGGTCTGCGGCCGGGTTGTGTAATGTCGTCAAGGCTGTATACTTTGTTTATGGCTGAGGTGGTGAGGGAGGTAAATGCATGTCTTGCAAAGAGGGGCAAGTATGCAGTCTGTAAGGATTGGGGACTTAGAAAATGAGTTAGTTGTTTGCTGATAGAACAGCAATGGTGTCAAATTCGGGTGTGAAACTGCAGAAGTTGGTGACCGAGTTTGGGAGAATATGTAAAAGGAGGAAGTTAAAAGCAAACATGAATAGACGCAGCGTTATTAGTTTTAAGAGGTTAGCTGGGATGTGAGTTTAAATGGAGAAAATTGGGAGGAAGTGAAATGTAAGAGATACTTGGGAGTGGACATGACAACAAATGGAACCACGGAAGCGCAAGTGAGTCACAAGTGTGGAAAGAGAGGTCCTTATCTAGGAAGGAGAAAATGGATATGTGTGAAGTTATGGTAGTCCCATCGATGTTGCGCATGGATGCGAGGTAAGGTCTATACTTTGATGAAGGTATGTAGAGGCGGGTGGGTGTGCTGGAAATGAAATGTTTCAGGACAATATGTGATGTGAGGTGGTTTGATCAAGTAAGTGATAACGGATGAAAAAGTGGTGTGGTACTACGAAAAATGCGGTTGAAAGAGGTGGAGAGGGTGTGCTGAAATGGTTTGGACACATGGGGAGAATGAGTGAAGAGAGGTTGACAAAGAGGATATATGTGTCGGAAGTGGAAGGGGCAAAGAGAAGAGAGACACTAAACTGCAGATGTAAGGGTAAAGTGAAAAAGATTTTGAGTGATTGAGGTCTGAATATATATATATATATATATATATATATATATATATATATATATATATATAGAGAGAGATAGAGAGAGAGAGAGAGAGAGAGAGAGAGAGAGAGAGAGAGAGAGAGAGAGAGAGATAGATAGATAGATAGATATACATGTGTACGTGTAGTTTTGTTTTTATGTGTGTATGAGAGTGGATGGGTCTTTCTCCGGCTGTTTCTTGGCGCTTCCTCGCTAACGAAGTCCTACCGATTCCCTGTTCTCAGATATGTTCATGTACCTATTGCGCCCCTTTTTCTTCTGTTGCACATAATTTAGATCCTGTAAACCTGCCACCTTATCTACCTTCTCTCGCGATGAACGGTAATCTTTGGTTGTGTACGCATATTTCCCTAACACACACACACACACACACACACAAATGTATTAGAAGCTCCAGATCTACTCACCTTTGGCGGCTTCATCTTCTGGCCGTCATCTTGGCTCACCTTAATTGGATACCTGACACTCGCCTTCGTTGATGGGTTATTTCGGGTAAACAATACGGTCACCAGCCTTATTGTACTGGTCGGCAACTCATGTCGCTTCCTTTCCGTCAGCAGACGGAGCCCCATCTCCCTTGAACAGCTATTATAAGACTCCTCCATTAGTAGTGGAAATGATAAGCCTTCATAAGCAGAGCTCCAGTTTTCCATCTTTAGACATTTCTCAAAACAACATTTCTGCAATTTCGTTGCAAACAAGGAGGCCGACTCACCTCCCTCATGTCTCTATGAACGACGCAAGGATGAACATCGTGAGCAGTGCTTCCTTGACGGCGTCGTTCAGTACCGCTTCTGCGTCATACAAGACGACAATAAGTTTCCAAATGCCTTACCTGTTAGTTAAGAACTCAAGGCAGTTGTCCACTTCTCCCTCTTTAAAGCCTGTGATGTGACATATCTATCAAATCTTGGCAGACGTGAGTCTATGTTACCCGACTCCTGAAATTTAGGTAATTTGTGTACTTTCACCTCTTACCTCCCTTCACCAGACACCAGCGTATCTCATCACCACCCTGATATTTCTCTTCCTGTAACTTTACCTGTACGATATATGATCCTCTGCGATCACTGACGAATACCCGTTGTGGGGCTAGCTCAGTCCTCGCTGGCATGCGCTTTCACAGCGAACGCCCGTTAGTTCTCACTGAACATCTGAAGATCCTCACCTTGCTAGATGAATGACCGTGACCTTCTCAGTTGTTCCTATGTATTAAGTAAGAAAAAGAAAGAAAGAGCAGAGTGGATGTAGCACTAGTACACAATCAGGAAAGAACCATCAAACAGTCCTAAAACACTTCCATTTCGCATCAGCGAACCAATTTACCCTAAACGTTTCCCATCTCAGAAAGAATAGTTTCGTATCCTGGCAGAGTCACACCCAGGACTGAGGCCCCCGAGCGAATCATTCATTGTCTTGATCTGCTTAGTGTGAAGGGGTAGACGCTATACTAAACTTAATAACAAGTTATTCATATGAAAAGAGAGAAAATGAATAAACACTTAATTGCAAACTAAAAATCTGTCCACAGATGGATAACAGATTTTTGGCGTGTGTTCTGGGTTGGATTTTTGGAGCGACATAACTGAGAGAAGGGTACGCAAGAACACGTTAAACAACAACAATAGTACTTCATTCGATAGGATATATAAGGTAAGGTGACAGAGGGTAATAAACTACCGGATTATAGTGCGAAAGGAAAGTCAGCTGTGGCAGGTTGAGAAATACGGGGCAGGCTTTGCTGGGGGACATATGATGTTGGTGAGGATGCCAGATGAAGCAAGGAGCACGTAGAAGTGCGTGGCTGCTGGAGTCTACGTGCAGTTCTTGTAGTAGGTGGGTGTGGCACGTATCGCGGCTCCTGGAGGGTGCGGCGACTGCCGGTTTGTGCTAGGTTGCTGGAGTGCCGTGGGCGTAGCCGTAGGTCCCTTGTTGTTACAGCTGCTGTTCGTGATGGGCGGAGGCGATTTCCCAAGCGAGTTCTGCCGAAGGTGGACATCGGAGTTGAGGCACCACAATGAAACCTGCCAGGAAAATGAAACGTCATGAGTCACGTTGAGACATATGCTGACAGAGGAAACGCCCTTAGGGCTGCTTGAGTCTGAAATCACATCACCATGACTTCTGGTACCGGAGTGGTACACTTGCCGTCTAGTGGTGAGCCACCTCCCTGACAGCCTTCCTGCGTGATACCTATCTATTTAAGAGGCGGCGAGGTCAGACCTGGGATGGGTAGCTGTTCCCAAGTGGGATTAGAGACGTCGAACTGAAGGTCGCAAGCTTCTGACCTCTCTCCAAGCTGTTGGACTGAGGGTAAGTCCGTAAAAGCGGCGCTTCTCATGGAAATAGTCTGGTCGTCTTTGATTACAGCGGCAGCTTCTGATCTGCTACCGCTGAACATCATGGTACGGATGCCAGGGATTAATAGCTGCAGGTGAGCCGTAGATTGGGCTACCAAATACATTACTCTGGGATAACACAGTCAGGTGAGGTCATACGCTGCTGCCACCTACCGCCAAGTCAGGGTGATGTCAACAAGGGAAGACTTTGTGGTACGACAGTAGATCGCTACAGATTACTGAGTTACTAAAAGATATATAGAAACTAAACTATCTATCCACAGATCAATGAATCACAGGATAACTTGAGTCAGTCGGTATTTACAAGCCGACTTTACACATACATGCATACATGAGTCGACTGTCCCTAAGGACATTATAACCCAGTGCTCTCTCGTGTTTCGCTCTGTTTATATTGGTCTTCATCGTTCCCGCTGCTTATTACTGTCCCGCTATCTCATCCCAGTAGCTTTGTTTCTAAGGTTTGTTGTTGGTCCGATTTAATGGACAGTAAACTATGAGGAAGGTCGTTAGGCCTGCAGCCCTTTTTGTTTTATGCCTACATAAAGTCCCTATATAAGGTCCTGTAGTTCATGTTTCGCAACTTTAGAATCTTTAAACAAATTAGCTATAAAATTGTTAAAACGTTATTACATGAAAAAGGATTATAAAAGTTGTTCAATAAAAGGTGTGGCATCCGCTACTGCACTTGCAAGAAGAGACTGCGAAAAGACAAGATAGACTTGATATAGGCCTTCACCATGACATGTTATTATATATGACATATGAAACGATATAGAGTATATCGGTGGTCCAGCAACCCCGCACCATAATGGATCCATCTCCAGGGAAACCCTTCTGCCGCTCCAGACCGGCGGCTTGATAAGTTAATATGTTCACTCACCACACTACCGGCCCACAGTGGAAGCAGTCACACCCCAGAGTCGGCACCACAAACGAGTTGAACTAATGGGTCGCCCTATATCATTCTTATTATTTCATGTTATTAAGGATCATCATTTTGTTACTTGTATCACTATCATCTTGCACTACATTTTTCATATTCAATGTGATCTCTTAAAGATCGAAATACTGTTTCGATCAATATCTTCGTTGTCTGTAAATTTGCGGTTGATAGCAATATCTTGGTGGGATGTGTGAAGTTGAGTTCCAGTGTTACAGTTACTCGTGAAACGGACTAGCACGACTTCCTCCCCTCCGTTCTTCCTGTAGTAAGTCGGCCAGTCCAGTGTATTGGTCTTCAACTTAGTGGTGATGTTCAGGTCGGTCCACTGGCTCTGCCACGGAAGATATGAGATGTCTTCCACAAACAAAGGCAGGAACCTCGGCTCCTGAGGGACTGGAACACCCTCGAGCTCTGAGGTCGACATATCCAACCTGTCTGCCTGCTCATTGCCAGGAATGTTACAGTGACCAGGCACCCAAATCAAGATGACATCTTTAACACATGAATCAAGTTTATAACTAATACTGCCTTGTACCTCGTTATCCTCTGTATTCCCAGAGTTAATTACTTGAAGATCTGAGAGAGTATCTGAAAAATTACTGCTTTATCGGAAATTGAATTGATTATGTAATCTATAGCTTTGTCAATACCACACAATTCCGTGGAAACAAAAGATGTATTGTTCGGAAAACAGGGAGAACATTCAGCCAACCAAAGCTTGCATCCACACATCCATCCGTCCTGCAGTCGTTTGTGTGGAAGTGTACATGTGACGAGTACGTATAAAAGACATGGAAAGCGTTAGTGTGCCTCGCTCTCTGGTCCATCAGATATTCTTTATCACATCCAGTCCGTCAGAGTCCTGACTCTCAGGGAGCCAACTTGTTAATGACCAGCGCGTCCACTTCTCTCGCTTTAAAACCACAGTTCTCAAAGAGGAAGTGTATTAAGACCAGATGTCTGACGCCTCTTGTTGACAAACCCTCCAGGAGCACAGAAACTTGCCGAAGTATACACCTGTGACACAGAGCCTATTTCAAATTTAATCAGTGACATGTTTATCAATAACAGGGATATCCTTTCGGCTCCATAACAAGAACTCGAAAGATAGTCGAGAATATTTAGACTGATTACAATTCACAAGTAAATGATTGATATGTTCCTTCCAGGTTGAATTACGGTCAAGATTAACACCAAGAAATTTTACATTATCACAAAAGGTGATCAGGCTGTTGTCTCACGCTTACTACGGAATTTTGTTGTTGTGGGTAAAAACAACGGAGACTCTTTTATCTGATGATAACATAAAACCCAACCGTATCGCTGAGTTGGACGGGTTCGAGCGCGGTGTGAACTCGGTGAGGCAAGCAGTCATCGACATACCGTGCTCATCTACGGTTTCGAGGGAGAGAAGCTGGAGGCAGAATATCCTGTCGTTTAGGATATTGGCAATAAAAATGGGCAAACAGCCTTTAGACCGAGAGCAAAAAGTTGTCTTGAGATGCCGTTTCGTCGTAGTTACTTCAGTATCAAAAAATCCAATAAAGAAAAAGTTTTGGACAAATGTGTCTAAAATGTTATGAAAATTATTAAATTACCCGTTGTGCTATATCGTCTACGGAGGCCACACTGTTGATCACTTAATTTCTTTCATTAAAAACAATAAGCCTCTTACTGACCATTCTTTCGACAGCCTTGTGACCGTATCTCGTCACTAAAATAGGTCGAAACGAATTGTCATGCGTAAGGCGTACAGAACCGTTTGGGATGAATTGACGTAGATAAAGTCCCATGCGTTTGGAGACGTTCAAAAATATCATTGTATAATCTTAACAGCTTCTAGAGCCTTCTGGTGAGTACGTAGTTTGGACAACATGACCAGTTAAGCCCAAGCAAGGGTCAACACATCCTTCTGGTCTTGGGTCAGGGCGATGTCCATAAGGTTCACACACCTCTTGGAAGGTCGGGGGAACTTTAGGTTGCCGTCGTTAATGGCCTTTAGTTTCCCTCGGTTCCTCCTCCCTCCAGCGGTGTGGTGGGACCGCTTAAGCCCATCCAGGGTAGCGTCAATGGTTCCTCTCTGTCAGCGGGTTGTCACATTGTTCCCATTTTTCAATGGCTCGTTGGAGTTGATAAGGGAAAAAATGAAAACCTGTTATTCCCATCCAAAGTCAGGACAAATCTCTAAACGGTTCTTGTCATACAGACCCATTTTCCTTCTGTGTCCTCCATTCATTATCCATGAAGGACTCATCGTAAATGGAAACACCTATACAAATTACAGTAGCTTCTTTCCAATATGATTCCGTCTTATGTGCTTTACACATACCCCTTTCACCACATTTTCTTTGTTCATAACAGTTTCACTAAGGAAGAAAACACTTTCGCGCTACACTCGCTGCAACATACATGGGCAAAGCATTTGTTGTTGTAACCCATTACTACTAATACACATTATCTTAAACTCTACGATAGGAGACGAGGGTAAGGAAGTAGTTTAGCTGGTCGCCAGATCCATGTCAAGAACATCACCCTGTACACCACGAGACAGTTCCCAAATGTGTCCCCCACCCTCTTCAAACTGTTCCACTAAAACTTTCCACCTCCACCCTAATATTCTATCCTTCTCTCATAAGTAGACAACTTTGCCATACCATTGCAACATCCTTCACGTCCAACAGGAAACAATATCCTAACCACACTGGAATACTAACTCACACAAAAGCACACGACAGAATCACCAATTAAATCATCCTTACGTCTTCTTGCGTCAAACAAAAACAGTTGCAACAAACACCCAAACACCACACCAGTCAGTCAACCGCTGTCACTCAATAAACATCTTGACCATCAATGGCATCACATTAAATACGGACATTCACTCACCAACACAAGACTACACGCAGAATTACTGCACTAAAATCATCAAACACCAAATTCTGACAATCACCTGAAAGAACATACAAACAAAGCTTCCATGTCACAACAGATTATGCCAGCTCTATCTGGGCTCTACAATAGTCAGCACATGCATAACCTTCAGCGACCCAAAACAAAGCGCTCTGCATAATAACATCAACCACCTACAAAGGATGGTCGACCTTATGAGGGTACCAGGTTGATAGCGACAACCAAACAACATCCTTCACACCCCAGCTGTTCCATTCCCACAACGGAACAACGCGACACAAACCACACATCCTGAACAGCCTCTTTTTAACAGCACCACATATCAACACACACGTGCACAATCACCCGGCAATTCATCCCTCCATCAGCTCTCACCGAAATTTCCTCTCTTTCCAACATACATGCATAACTCGGAACGTAAACCCTTCCGAGAAATTAAGGTCCATTTAAGCCGAACTTCGGCGCTGCTGCCACCAACTCGTCTGCCACAACCAGCACAAGCCTCGCCCAACTCATAACCCACCCCGCCTCACCGCCAGTCACACTCCACACACCACATCACACTTAATTGCTGGTCGCCTGACTTTCACCCAACACGGACAGCTCTTCAACATTTACCTGTGCAATAGGCCCTTCTGCGAGCGACCAGTACATGTTGCCGGATATCTGAGCTCCATCGACTTTGCAAATATGTGCACCTGCAACGACAAGTATGATATCATTTCACTGAACATTGTATCACAGTGATATATATATATATATATATATATATATATATATATATATATATATATATATATATATATATATATAGATATATATATATTAATATATGAGAGAGAGAGAGAGAGAGAGAGAGAGAGAGAGAGAGAGAGAGAGAGAGAGAGAGAGAGAGAGAGAGAGAGAGAGAGAGAGATGATCATCAAGAACAAAAACAAAAGAAGATTGGGGGAGACGGAAGAAGCGTTTAATGAAAGATATCAAACAACAAAGGATCTTTGGGATGGACATTGACGAAGACATAGGAGACACTTTAGCCAAAACAAGGAACGAGTATGGCAGTATCACAAAGGGACAAAGGAACGAAGAAACAGTGAAAAACAAATTGTGGACAAGGCATCAGAAATCCCAAAACCATTCCATAGATTCATGAGCAGTAGTTAGTTAGTTAAGGAGAGGGTAATCAGGCTAAGGGATATAGATGAATGAATCAAAGATATGTGAGGAACTGAATGACAAGTCTAAAATCTTTTACAGTGTGAGACACTATGGCCGCAACACCAGTGAGATGAAATGGAGAGGAGGTCACAGAAAACGCTGAGATATCTAGAAAAGATTAAACAGAACACTATGGGATCTTAACACAGAGAATGCTCATGACCCTGATAAGATTCACCTTATGTACTGAAAACGTGACCAGATGCATTTCATGAGCCATTTGGTAAAAGGCAACCGTCTCAACTGTAAGAAAGGAGACGGGGAACTTGCTTTGAGCTACAGGCCGGTCTTCACTGAGTAGTGAGGTCTGAATGGTACTGAAAAAGATGATCACAAAGCGACTAGATGACTTCCTGCAGGGGAAAAATTACGTGAGAGACAATACGATTTTTAGGAAAAGGTCATGTTGTAAAGTACCTGTTTGATTTCTAGACAAAAGAGAATGCTGGAAGGACAGTTTGTATGTGGACTGCCAGAAGGATATTAGATAATGTACTACATGGGAGGCTGATCATGAAGCTGGAACACCAGACAGGGATAAGGACTCCTTCAATGAACAGATCAAGCGTAGGAGAAGGTAGCAAAGGACGCATGTCACAAGAGCCTTTTCGAATCGAATGGAGGTCATCAAGGGAGTGCTGCAAGGTTCTACGCTGGGTAAGTTACTCCTCTTGATATATGTAAATGATTTGCCTTAAGGGATAGACTCCGACTATGTTTGCAGATAAGACAAAAGATATAAGGGTAGTGATAAGCGATGATTACATTAACTTGCAAAGAGAACGAAGCAGTCAACAAAGTTAGCCTGATATTTGGTTGATGAAATTTAACCCGAATAAATGCAATGAGGAAAGGACACAGTGAAAGAGGGCCTGAATGCGAATATTATCCGGTAGGAAATAAGCTGCCGCAAGATGAATTGAGAGGGACTTAGAAGTTGACATCTTTCGCCAGAGTCCCACGTTAGAAGAGCAGTAATGGAGACAAAATGTCTGCTTGTAAGTATCATAGTGTCATTAAAGTAGATGGACATGGAAAAACTTAACAAGTTGTTCACATTATCCATAAAACTAGACTATGCTTCCTGTTTGGTCACTGCACAGAATGCATGAAGACACTCCAGAGAAGAGCAACAGAGAAAGTACCAGAATTAAGATAGCTAAGTTATAAGGAAAGACCAGTGGCCTTGATATCTGTCCACCGAGGAAGAAGAAAGAGTGAGGAGTGACCTGATCACAGCCTTAGAATCTTAGAGCCAAAATAATAACGGAGACAGTGAACATTATTTCGAAACTAAAGGAGGTTATATCGTAAAAGCAAACAAGAAACTTGTTAGGAAATATGTGAAGAAATAAGAGTGGTAGATGAGTGGCATACACTGGAAGAAGACGTGGTCAACGCAACATAGAGAAATCTAAAAGGTTGCACGATAGCAGAGAATGTCCGAGAGATGGAGCCTCACGGGAGTAAAACTCCCTCCCATTCAGGTACAGGTAGGCAATTGCACATACACATACATGCTATAACTACTTCTACTACTGCTACTACTACTATTAGTAATAATAGTAGTAATAGTAGTTGTAGTAGTAATATTCTTGCTGCTGGTGTCATGAAAAACTAACAAATTGGCGTAGACAAACTGTGTTCACGACACTAACGTTAGTGGAAACACAGCGGGACTTCCTAAAGCGTAATGAACCCTGATAGTATCACAGGTACGGTGACCTACAGTTCAGGTCGTTCACAAAATCTTACTTTCTTTAATAAAGAATTTCTTTTTTACTACTACATCATACCAGAGCATCATTTGCATGCACTAACTTTTCTCAGTCAACTCTTGTGAGTCCTTTGTGAGGTTCCAAGTTCATAAAAAACATTAACTGTCAATTATCTTGTGTTTCATCTACAATCCTGCATTCTTTCACAAACCCACTCTCATCGTCATCTCTTATGCTACCAATGTAATTTTCTTTCATTCCTTTTCTCAACACATTTGTCAACTACACAAATACATTAATCCCCTAAAGTTCTCGTGTTCATCCTTAGTCACCCTCAGCCTTCTCTCTGTTACACAGAGAGAATTGCTGTAAGTATCTGCTGATCCCTTTCCAGTATGTCCTCATTACAAACTCTCACACAAGCCTCATGAAAGCATGTGTACCTCACCTCACCTCACTCCCTCGTGTATCTCTTCACACCCTTTGATCTAGTTCAGACGCTGTGAATAATTCCATCTTTTTGGAAGCCTTTGTCAGTCTATGCTCACCTCTCCGAAACTCTCTTTGATCACTCATTACCTTCCCCGCTTTTCCTAGTATAGATATATTTTCCCCTAATTGTCTACAGTATTCAACAGGTCTTCAAAAAGTTTGTTACATCTTCTGTTTATATCCGGTATCTCACCACACTGCCATCTCGGTCCATTATCTTCAATCCATTACGTGAATCTTCCTAACAAACCTCCTAGCCAATTTCCTTCTTAAGTGCTGATTTGTTATCCTTGTAACAGGTCTTATAGAGCTCTTTTTCTTCGCGCTGTTATAATTCTTTCTCTACTTTTCTTTATTCCTTAACTCATGCATCAACACTGAGCGCCCATCTTGCCAATTTACATCCATATTCCACGAGCCATTCTCTTGTGTCTCAGTAACCTGTTTCCCTAAGGATCTCTTTATATCATGGCTCCAGTATGTTTCTCTCACCACTACATCTAACACTGACATATTCTATTTACCTCTGCAGTACTCCTCTCACATCTGGGGTGATTCTAGCTCTGCATCCTCACGACAGAATTAAAAACAAAATAGATCTGCCACAATACTGATCTTCCTCACTCGTTGCACCATCCCAGGCCAGCCGCCAAATAGTTTTCTGTGAATCCCATTCAAAACTTCTTTCATTGATAATGGAGACTTCTGCTGTAAATTCCAGAGTTTGCTTCTACAACTGATGCAGTAAATATATACTAATTCATCTATGAAAGATATACTGACGCCAGAGATATTGTCTACTGTATGTATGTACTCTAGCAGACTCCCCACTTCAAGTTCTGCCTTTTCATCTGATGTTATTACTGACACCATATCCGTTTCCTTCACTAAGTTACACACTTTAGTCATGTTGATGCAAAAACAGTTTTCTTCTCTTTCTTCCTATATGATACATTAGTTCGCTCCTCGTTATTACATTAACACTCATCTATCTTTCCCCTCTTCAGTTAAACCTGTTCTCCAAAACATCACCTTATATATTACCATTCAGTTTCACTCTCATCTTCACACTGATACTAGCAGTCATGTGATATCATATCAGAAAAAGAACTCGTTTTCTGATAATAAATTAAGCAAAAGGAAGTTTGCTCAGAACCGCTACTATAGATACGAAAATTACGCTTTTAGTTTAACGCTCTGTTGTCTGACTAGCTCAGTAGCCATTTCCCTAGTTACGACAACTTCCCAAGTGCAATCTTTGCTGTAGAAAACTCCTGACTCAATCACTGGGTACACCAGGGCCGCAGACCTTCATCAAGACAATCACTGGCTGAGGCAACACTCAGGTGGCTTAACAGTAAAAAAACATAATCTGTCTCAGAATTTCCTGTGAGCCAAAAAACATCAAACCAAGTTACTCCCTGACACCTCCAAAGGCTGACGTTGTTGTATCAAGTTCCTAATTTCTCTCACAACAAAGTTGTCGTCTTGCGGAAAGTTTCTGATTGCAGCCATATAGGCAAGTTCTTCATGCGGTGATGATGATGATGATGATGACGATAGCACAATCATACTCTCGTGCACTCAACCACATTCACAGGACGACCATCACGACCACTCTCTCGTCACTAAGAATATAACCACTCCGTCACAACCACAACCTCACCTTATTTACAAATACAACTACACTCATAGCCATCCTCCTCGCCCACTGACACCATTCCAGTACACATGCATCATTACACTCCTGACAACCAAACTATAGCTGCACAAATTACCAACATCCACACCCCTACTGCACTGATGATTCCCCTACCCTGGTCATCTTAATAACACAGACCCGTTCTCACATCTTAGTTACAACTAAAGCACACTGTCACACCGCTACCATCATAACCATACCCAAACTAGTTACACTCCAACCTTCGTCTGTCATCAACATAGTTACAATTACATGACTGTGACAACAGTATCAACATGAAATAGAGTTTTAGATCTGTAGCTGACAAGGTTACGTCTTTCTAAAGATTTCCTCACACTGTATATCCTTCTCCTCTTGATCCTAAATCATCTATAGAGTTACCCGTCTCTGGTACTGTTATTGTGTGCCGGTCATGACCTAGGAAGGGTAAGGTTACATAGCCATCCATTGCAGTAGAGACAAGTAATACATCACACATGCTTCTGGCATCCTTCATACACCTGACCTCTTGGTTCATCTCTATAGGTCCTCCCTCACGTGACTCATCTCAGCTTCAGTTTCCCTACTGCCATCCGCAGTTGGCATTACTCCATTCCCGGATCAATGAGAAAGATCTGGTCCATACAGCCTTCTGCACATTACTCACACACGTCCTGAAACCATGCCCTGTGTCTTCAAGTGATGGAAAGTCTGGCATATAAAAGTGAATATTACTTTTTAACTTGACGCACTAAAGGTCAACTGACCCCATACTTAAATGCTTTCATTGCATCCGGTCCCCAGTCATTTCTCTGACATCCTCATACAATATATCCTTAGCCCCGATCACATCCCTCCCTATCCCCAGCCCAGATCACTTCCCACCCAATCCCTAGTCCTGATCACTTAACTCCTTATCCCTAGTTATGACCACTTCCAACCCTTTTCCTAGTCCTGATCACTTCCCTCCCTATCCCTAGTCCTGATCACTCCTTATCACTCCCTATCCCTAGTTATGACCACTTCCCTCCCTTTCCCGAGTCCTGATCACTTCGCTTCCTACCCCGAGCCCTAAATCACTGCCATCCCTCTCCCTACCCGTGATCACTTCTCTACCTGTAGTTATCCATCTCTTTCGTAGTCTGTCTCTCCTTATAGCCTCTAACATGCTGATCTACGTCTTCTTCAGAAATATACCATCTACCATGCGCTCAACCTAACCAAACCTTCCTTAAAAGATTTTCATCCATACGCCTTTCTGACGATCACATCCCACCACATAAGGATCGTACATTTTCAAATTTCATTTTATTCTCCTGATACGAACTATGCTACCCAATCATATTTATCTCTACTACTTTTTTCTTATGCTAACTGAGACGGCGCTTACAGCTGAATGCCCTATTCAAGGCCATTTTATCAATGTTAAGAATATATATATATATATATATATATATATATATATATATATATATATATATATATATATATATATATTATCCCTGGGGATAGGGGAGAAAGAATATATATATATATATATATATATATATATATATATATATATATATATATATATATATATATATATATATATATATTATCCCTGGGGATAGGGGAGAAAGAATACTTCCCACGTATTCCCTGCGTGTCGTAGAAGGCGACTAAAAGGGGAGGGAGCGGGTGGCTGGAAATCCTCCCCTCTCGTTTTTTTTTTTTTTTTTCCAAAAGAAGGAACAGAGAAAGGGGCCAGGTGAGGATATTCCCTCAAAGGCCCAGTCCTCTGTTCTTAATGCTACCTCGCTAATGCGGGAAATGGCGAATAGTATGAAAGAAAGATATATATATATATATATATATATATATATATATATATATATATATATATATATATATATATATATATATATATATATATATATATATATATATATATATCCATTCAGTTGTCTAATGACTGATCCTTTCAGAGAAAAATCCTCACTCGGCCCCTTGTCTGTTCCATATTTTGGAAAAGTAAAATAGGATGGGAGAAATTCCATCCCCCCCTCTCCCACCCCTTTAAGTCGCCTTTACGACACGTAGGGGATAAGTGGGAAGCATATATTCATTGTAAGTACAAACATATGATATCGATATAAACCACGTCTACAGTATGTGCTTGTGATCCAACCCAGAATTACTAGAAATAGGACAGCGAGCAAACACCTTTACATCACCCTGACTGGACAAAAGTTATCCATATGAGAATACGTTTTCTGTTATCAAAGTGATCAGTCGCCTCTCTAGCGAACACCAAGCTACGGGATATTCCCCGCCAGCAACCAGATTATAAAGTTTGCGCCAAATCGATACAAGGATCCTGCTCCGGTGACATCTGTATTAAATAGAAGTCACTCCTACAAAAGATGCTGAAGTTGTTGCTGATAGAGATGTTGAATATATCCTTTCTAAAGCTGGCAAGATATTCCTACTAGCGATATTGAAGAAACTCTTAAAGATGTTAAAGATACCCTTACCGGAGACGTTGAAAATACTCCTATTAGAGATATTAGAGATACTTATGTTAGATATGTTGAAGATATTCTTCTAAGAGATACTCAAAAGCTGCACATCTGCTCACGTCACCTTCTGAAGCTTTTTTTCCGGGGAGAACCATTTCGCCGGAGGCGTTATGTGATGCAACACATCAAAGGGAACAAAGAGAAGCCGAGCGACCGTTCGCGGCGCCAGAAGGTCTTCTCCCACAGGAGAATTTTAGTGTGGCGCCTGAGAGTGCCTGCAGGAGAGAAGCCGTGCCAACGTTCACATCAAAAGACCTGATAATTACCCAGGATTTCCCTGTAATTAATTTCACATGACACGATTCTAACAAAGAAAGAAAAAAGTTTTCTTGTACCTGAGTCTTTTTCTTTCATACATATTCGCCATTTCCCGCGTTAACGAAGTAGCGTTAAGAACAGCGGACTGAGCCTTAGGGTGAATATCCTCACTTGGCCCCCTTTTCTGTTCCTTCTTTTGGAAAAAATAAAACGGGAAGGGAGGATTTCCAGCCCCCCGCTCCCTCCCTTTTAATCGCCTTCTACGACACGCAGTAAATACGTGGGAAGTATCCTTCTCTCCGACAATCTAATTCTATTTATTTGTCAAAATTCACAAGTTTTGATCACATATTAAATGGTAACCTCTTCAGTACATGGCCCTAATTTCCTGATAAAGGGGTTCAGTCTCTGGGAACGAGTGATATCCGTTGGTTGATATGAATAATTATCATTAATCCTGCTGCGTGCATCATATTTTCCGAAATATTTTAAATTTTTGCCGTGATAAGTAGATTTCTTGTTTGCGTTTTAATGGGTTGCGGAGACTTTCACTGGTGAACAGACAATATTCTCTAGTGTCGTCCTTCATCTTATAATCAGCGTCTACTCTCAGTCTCATACTGGTGGACTTATTGAATTTGTGTTATTATATCGAGTATATCAGATGTAATGAACCAAATTATATGGAATGTTGTCATTTCCATTCACATGGATATACCTAATATTGGACATACATTACTCAAAATAATCTTCCCATTATAGGCATGAAAAATATATCGTTCCTTCCATGGTTTATTAGGCTATTTCAAACATGTACTTACTTCTCTTGGACTTTACGTACCAAATATATATATCTCATCTAATGACTTTATTAAGCCGCTTCCATGACTTATCTATTATTCATATATCTTATTATTATCATGCACATTATCATACACTGATGAAATTTCTAAGAAGTCTGTGTTAATTTCTATATTTCAGCGAGCCTTTGTAGGACCTATACCTTTAATCTTTACGTGATAAATTGAAAATTATATCAGAGATGGGCTAAAAGCCCCATTGCAGGCAATGCTCGAAACCCAACGTCAAGACAGCCAAAAATAAATATCATTATGATACACAACACAAGGAAGGCAACAGACGCAAGACACTTCTGCCATTCCGTGAAGATTCCATTGCTATAGTTAGAGCTCTCTGAAAGCTTTATGTCCTGGTTGCTTCCACACATAACAACACGATACAAAAAAGGCAATCTTTTTTAACATAACGCTCAGGTTGTGATGGATTCCTTATGAAGGTCTTGATTGTTTTCATTTTGGCCAGACAAAGAGTTACCATCACGTATTAACCAACATAGATATAGCTTTAGGAGCTGCCAACATAATAGTGCCTTATTCCAACATAAAGCCTCATTTGACTACCATATAGAATGAGAAAACTCTTCCACAATTATTAATCCAAACTGTGTTCTGTGAAAAAAAGATTCGTGGAATTCTATCTGATCGCAGGTTCCTCCGGAAGAGAAAGTAAGCGATGGGCTCCTGAATGTGACACTTAACGACAGATCTGGTCTGTTGAGAGTGTCTGCTCTGCTGCCTTGATCTCAGGTTGACGGGTTGGTCATGGGGGGTGACCTTCCAGCCCCTGTGACCTGATATGACACCATGACCTCTTCGACCTCTCTTTTGCCCGTCTAGTGTGCATTGTGAAGGAGATATATTGTCATTTGTTCTAAACCTCATTTTCCGGTAACTTCTTTGGATGACTCTACACCTGGTCCTCTGTTCCCCAGTCTCTTCCCTACTGAGTCTATGTCCACACCAGTATCTACCTCGCACAAGGTCTTAGTACTCTCAGATACAAGTGGTTGAGGCGAATGGTGTGGATGGCAAATGGTTGGGGATGGTATATGCTCGTATCTTAAGAGGAGATAACTCTGAGCCAACATCAATCCTTGCTCGTCTATTTCATATCCATCTATATAAAAAAAAAAAGAAAAAAGCTTTCCATCCTTTGAGCAAGTGCAGCACATTCCCAGGAGAGGACCATTCTTACCTATATAACCATCGTGCCATTACTTTCCATTCTGTTTTTTCCAGAATTTATGTAATTCCTTAACTCTCACTTTCTTAGGTAACTAATATCTCCTTCCCTTCGTTCACTGTCACCAATATGGTTTTTTCAGCGCAAGGTCCGTCCACTGGTGTTCTTTTCATCTTGTGACTTATCTATAGCCTCCTCTCTCTGGGATTTTGGCGGATCTTATTGATGTGGCATTAAGAGATTGTTGGACAAGTTGCGGCATGAATTTTTGCAGTTTTTGACATTCCTGCTTTTAGCTTTTCTGCTTCCCTCTCTTCTCTGATGCAAAGCTTCCTTTCTCGTCGCTCCAACGCAGTAATCGTTAAAGAGCCTTTATCCCGTAAGAGGTGTCTCTCAGGGTTCTGCCTTATCATGTACTATCTTTATTCTTTCAATAGAAGTCTCTCTTCACCTTCTCTCGCGCTAAACTCATGGGCCGATGATTCCACTACCTCAACTCAGTTTCCCCTCCTCTCCTTACTCTAAAACTCCCTCTTTTTCTTCCGCTGAAGATACTTTTCTTTTTCTGGACCTATGCAGCATCCTGAGGTGGAGAACGGTAATATTTCATAAATGGAAAGTCTTTATCTATCTCTACTTCTCTCTCGTTTCCTACGGTTAGATTTCAAGACACAAATTCAGCCCTACATTAACAATGATGTTGGCATAAATATATGCTCTGTCTTACCCTGTGAATGCCATATTATGAACACCAAGACGTATGCCTGCCAGAAACTTGGGGGGGGGGGGGGGGGGGGGGGAATTGTACGGATGTCGAAATTCTTTTCCTACTGAGCACCTATGCAATACCTACAAGAATTCGCCTCAGAATAGAGTTCTGCATGCATATTTGGGCTAGCTCTTCTTTCAATTTCTCTCTCTCTCTCTCTCTCTCTCTCTCTCTCTCTCTCTCTCTCTCTCTCTCTCTCTCTCTCTCTCTCTCTCTCTCTCTCTCTCTCTCTATATATATATATATATATATATATATATATATATATATATATATATATATATATATCTTTTTTTTTTTTGCTTTGTCGCTGTCTCCCGCGTTTGCGAGGTAGCGCAAGGAAACAGACGAAAGAAATGGCCCAACCCACCCCCATACACATGTATATACATACGTCCACACACGCAAATATACATACCTACACAGCTTTCCATGGTTTACCCCAGACGCTTCACATGCCCTGATTCAATCCACTAACAGCACGTTAACCCCGGTATACCACATCGATCCAATTCACTCTATTCCTTGCCCTCCTTTCACCCTCCTGCATGTTCAGGCTCCGATCACACAAAATCTTTTTCACTCCATCTTTCCACCTCCAATTTGGTCTCCCACTTCTCCTCGTTCCCTCCACCTCCGACACATATATCCTCTTGGTCAATCTTTCCTCACTCATTCTCTCCATGTGCCCAAACCATTTCAAAACACCCTCTTCTGCTCTCTCAACCACGCACTTTTTATTTCCACACATCTCTCTTATCCTTACGTTACTTACTCGATCAAACCACCTCACACCACACATTGTCCTCAAACATCTCATTTCCAGCACATCCATCCTCCTGCGCACAACTCTATCGCAACCATACAACATTGTTGGAACCACTATTCCTTCAAACATACCCATTTTTGCTTTCCGAGATAATGTTCTCGACTTCCACACGTTCTTCAAGGCTCCTAGGATTTTCGCCCCCTCCCCCACCCTATGATCCACTTCCGCTTCCATGGTTCCATCCGCTGCCAGATCCACTCCCAGATATCTAAAACACTTTACTTCCTCCAGTTTTTCTCCATTCAAACTTACCTCCCAATTGACTTGACCCTCAACCCTACTGTACCTAATAACCTTGCTCTTATTCACATATACTCTTAACTTTCTTCTTTCACACACTTTACCAAACTCAGTCACCAGCTTCTGCAGTTTCTCACATGAATCCGCCACCAGCGCTGTATCATCAGCGAACAACAACTGACTCACTTCCCAAGCTCTCTCATCCACAACAGACTTCATACTTGCCCCTCTTTCCAAAACTCTTGCATTCACCTCCCTAACAACCCCATCCATTAAAAAATTAAACGATCATGGAGACATCACACACCCCTGCCGCAAACCTACATTCACTGAGAACCAATCACTTTCCTCTCTTCCTACACGTACACATGCCTTACATCCTCGATAAAAACTTTTCACTGCTTCTAACAACTTGCCTCCCACACCATATATTCTTAATACCTTCCACAGAGCATCTCTATCAACTCTATCATATGCCTTCTCCAGATCCATAAATGCTACATACAAATCCATTTGCTTTCCTAAGTATTTCTCACATACATTCTTCAAAGCAAACACCTGATCCACACATCCTCTACCACTTCTGAAACCACACTGCTCTTCCCCAATCTGATGCTCTGTACATGCCTTCACCCTCTCAATCAATACCCTCCCATATAATTTACCAGGAATACTCAACAAACTTATACCTCTGTAATTTAAGCACTCACTCTTATCCCCTTTGCCTTTGTACAATGCCACTATGCACGCATTCCGCCAATCCTCAGGCACCTCACCATAAGTCATACATACATTAAATAACCTTACCAACCAGTCAATAATACAGTCACCCCCTTTTTTGATAAATTCCACTGCAATACCATCCAAACCTGCTGCCTTGCCGGCTTTCATCTTCCGCAAAGCTTTTACTAACTCTTCTCTGTTTACCAAATCATTTTCCCTAACCCTCTCACTTTGCACACCACCTCGACCAAAACACCCTATATCTGCCACTCTATCATCAAACACATTCAACAAACCTTCAAAATACTCACTCCATCTCCTTCTCACATCACCACTACTTGTTATCACCTCCCCATTTGCACCCTTCACTGAAGTTCCCATTTGCTCCCTTGTCTTACGCACTTTATTTACTTCCTTCCAGAACATCTTTTTATTCTCCCTAAAATTTAATGATACTCTCTCACCCCAACTCTCATTTGCCCTCTTTTTCACCTCTTGCACCTTTCTCTTGACCTCCTGTCTCTTTCTTTTATACATCTCCCACTCAATTGCATTTTTTCCCTGCAAAAATCGTCCAAATGCCTCTCTCTTCTCTTTCACTAATAATCTTACTTCTTCATCCCACCACTCACTACCCTTTCTAATCAACCCACCTCCCACTCTTCTCATGCCACAAGCATCTTTTGCGCAATCCATCACTGATTCCCTAAATACATCCCATTCCTCCCCCACTCCCCTTACTTCCATTGTTCTCACCTTTTTCCATTCTGTACTCAGTCTCTCCTGGTACTTCCTCACACAAGTCTCCTTCCCAAGCTCACTCACTCTCACCACCCTCTTCACCCCAACATTCACTCTTCTTTTCTGAAAACCCATACAAATCTTCACCTTAGCCTCCACAAGATAATGATCAGACATCCCTCCAGTTGCACCTCTCAGCACATTAACATCCAAAAGCCTCTCTTTCGCGCGCCTGTCAATTAACACGTAATCCAATAACGCTCTCTGGCCATCTCTCCTACTTACATACGTATACTTATGTATATCTCGCTTTTTAAACCAGGTATTCCCAATCACCAGTCCTTTTTCAGCACATAAATCTACAAGCTCTTCACCATTTCCCTTTACAACACTGAACACCCCATGTATACCAATTATTCCCTCAACTGCCACATTACTCACCTTTGCATTCAAGTCACCCATC